>NC_088887.1:113736792-114039823 GCF_037157495.1 Lathamus discolor | reverse complement strand
TAAATCTTATGCCTGGGGTGGATTAACCCAACACAACAAGCTGGAGAACAACTGGAGAGAAAGCAGTTTTCCAGGAGAGATCTGAATCTGAGAGATATGCAAATGATTGAATAAGGATCCAATCATCACCAGCAAACATGTGGCAATAAATTGTTAGAAGTCAAGGAAAAAGCTCTTCAGAAAAGTCTGAAGGAACTGGGTTGTTTATTCTCAATCTTGGAAGACTTCCACTATATAAAAAGTTTTCAGGCAGGTAATGCTTCGAAGAGGAAAGGAATAACTATTCCCTTGGACTAAGCAAGGTGTTACATCAAGAAAAAACTGTAAAAGCTAAAGATTTGGAAATCAGAACTCAACACTATTGCCTTCCAATAAACCAATTTCTTCAATTACAACCATCTTTTTCAACTTAACAAATTATTTCCTACATGACATTATATTAAATGCTTTACTGAGTTCTGGTAAATTAACTCTTCTCCTTTCTAGTCATATAAAATTAGCCTTGCACTAGCCTACGATGCATTTTATTTCATTTTGTCTAATTATTCTTTCCTTCTTTTTTTTTTTTTTTTCCTAGAACTTGGTGTTCTGTTCTTAAAACAGGGTTAGTACATCTACCATTCACCAGTCATGAAATATCACCCCTATTTGATAGGTCTATTAAAAACTGAAATGGCAAAGGAAAGATTACCTTTAGAAATTGAAAACTTCTGTTAGCCTTGGAAAAAATGATTGTAATATTTCCCTATTCCTTTTATAGCATGTTTTTAATCAACTCCACCAACATGAACTTTCATTTTCAGAGACTTATAATTCTTCTTTTGAGCTTCTGATTGAAATGTAGACTATTTTTTATTGATCATATTTCATAAATTCATTTCAATCACCTATCTGTTTTTTGTTTACAAAACAGTTGAAGAGCAACAGGAAGATAATTTTATGCATTTCAGATCAAATTGCTTGAGTCAGGAAAATAAGAACCTTGTAAATAAATGGAAAGGGAAATGGTTTTAATACAAGATGGAAGTATAATGGCAAATGAAAATAATAGCAGATTAAGCAGGATGTATCTCAAGAAACAGTAAATAAATGTTAGAAAAATCTCTGAAAGGGAAATGCATGTTTTTCTGTAGTGAAAGAAGAAAAGGTTAACAGATGATCTTGACCAAACCATGGGCCTTTTTGGATACATGAGGAAAGCACTGGAAATTAAGGTGACAGTTTCCTAAGAAATAATAAAACCACAGAAAGAGAATATAGAGCAGAAAGCATAGGGGCAGCAAATGAAATTCAAACAGCTTGAAGGTGCCTGAAGAATAGTCAGAGATTATTCCAAAAACACATTAATAGGAAGCAGGGAACCAGGACAAGTCTAGGTCCAGTACTTCACCACAAGGGAGAGCTACAGTCGATGCATTTAAGAATCCCAAAGCAGTTAATGTACTGCTGGCATCAGTCTTCACTGACCTTTTGTTTTAAAAAAAGATCATAAAGGGATAAAGGGATCATTTCACAGTTAATAGTATATAGAAAGAGAAAAGGCTCAATCAGTCAGCAAAGATTCACAATCAAAAAGCAAAAATATAATCAAAAAAAAAGGCTATGAAGAGTTCATTTTGGAACAGACATTGCTCAATATATCTCCTCCTGACTGACACAATAGAGTAAAAGATGGCAGAGCTGTGCCTCTCACAGGTCATGTTCTACTTGTTTCAAGATGAAAAAGCTTCTCATTTTAATGGCTTGTAGTTGGATGGCCTACATGACCCTTTGACATTTCAATAACCATATGAAAACAGCCTTTCTATTTTGAAGCAGAAAGAAATCTACGAAAATTCAGATATTCCATTTAATTTGCCTGAAAGATTAATTTAAACACAACTTATGTACACATTTGAGTGTTACACCATCATGGAGATATGCTGTGCTCTGCATTTCTATGCAGCTGTCTAAATAACATACACATAGGAACACAACACGGAAAGGGACACATGGGCTTGGCCACATGTTCACACTATAACTGGCAGAACCAGAAACCCCTGGGGTACACCTCACCTATTTTGCACTGCTGTAGACATCTTAAGAGTTTTACATTCAGGTTGATGTAAACAGTGCACTAAAGATAACTATTTCTCTCTATTGATTATGAATAGACCTTCGGGTAACTTGAGTAATCTAATTAATCACATTATCAATGATCAAGTATATTATGTACAACACAGTGCAAATCATTTTTTTTTTTTTTTTAAGGAAAGTGATGTCCATGATGCTGAAAGTTCAAATCAGAGAACTGCTCTTTCAAGACACCCATGACTGGTTTTATAACAATTTAGCTGTGCTAATTATTACTGTATTACCATTTAAACCACTATAGCTCTCTTGATATTTTCAGCCTGAATATGTGTCACTCTTCTAAGAATTTTTGGGACTCCTCAATGTAGAACTTCAGCACCTTTGAGTAGTTCACCAAAGGATGTAATTAACATTACCAGATACACTTTGCTCTCTTTCACCTTTGTTCAGTCGAGTTATTTGACAACTGTTGCGCATTTGTCAAGTTTCACACACTGCGCATGACATTCATGCCTTGACTGCACTCTCAGGCTTCCCACAGGCACTGGCCAAAGAGGCCACTGACCTCTGTGGGGTCTTTGCCTCTTCCAAACCCAAAGTCCTTGAAAAATCAATTGTATTTCTGGTGCTTTCCAAGAAGCTTATTTAGAAATCCTCTACCTGACATCTTAAGAAGGGAACAAACAAACCATTTCCCAAGTATTACTCTGGGCATATGTTGGGTCTGGGTCTCTCCAACATAAGTAAAAGGATCAGAATCGCCTTATGAATGAGAAATAGGACCTATTATAATTGAAAGTTGCACCAGTTTCTGTGCAATGTGCAGTAAATATAGTAAACTTTAAACAAATGCCAAATGTGGAAAAGTACTTTCACACAGCATATAATTATTATTCCATTTAATTATTTTTCCATTTCTAATTATTGTCTCAAGTGAGGTGATCCCTTCCTGCCCTAAACAAGAATCTTGGTCATACTGAAATTTTTTTTTTAGGAAAAAAAAAATCATAGATAATAACTGTCTCACTAAACTTGCCCTAGCACAAGAATGTCAAGAGTATCCACTTGCCCTGAGCTGACACCCCCGAAATCAAAATTAGATCAACCCACAGTATAGAAATAATTAATGAAAACTCACAGCTTGCAAGTGCGCTATATATCTTGAGATATAACTTCAAAATAGAGAATGTTTCAGCGTTGTTCACACTTGAAGGTCACCATTAGCTTTCCTTGAAGTTATTACATTTGTAACTGAAGAAATATAGCCAAGTACTGAACTCCTGACATACTAGTACTTACCATTTTCAGATTTAGGATAAAATCTGACAGAATGCACATAAAAATTTCCTCTTATAATCATACACAGACAACTTTATCAAACCTTGAAGCTCCCTTTAGCAAATTCATGCGTAAGCCTCAAAATCAAAAATCTCATAAATCCAGTATCAGATATCCTGGGCTGCATCAAAAGCAGCGTGACCAGCAGGTCGAAAGAGGTGATCCTGCCCCTCTACTCTGCTCTTGTGAGACCTCACCTGGAGCATTGTGTGCAGTTCTGGTGTCCTCAACATAAAAAGGACATGGAACTGCTGGAACAAGTCCAGAGGAGGGCCACGAGGATGATCAGGGGACTGGAGCACCTCCCGTATGAAGACAGGCTGAGGAAGTTGGGGCTGTTCAGCCTGGAGAAGAGAAGGCTGCGTGGAGACCTCATAGCAGCCTTCCAGTCAGTATCTGAAGGGGGCCTAGAAGGATGCCGGGGAAGGACTCTTCGTCAGGGACTGTAGTGACAGGACAAGGGGTAATGGGTTAAAACTTAAACAGGGGAAGTTTAAATTGGATATAAGGAGGAAATTCTTTCCTGTTAGGGTGGTGAGGCACTGGAATGGGTTGCCCAGGGAGGTTGTGAGTGCTCCATCCCTGGCAGTGTTCAAGGCCAGGTTGGATGAAGCCTTGTTTGGGATGGTTTAGTGTGAGGTGTCCCTGTCCATGGCAGGGGCGCTGGAACTAGATGCTAGGTGGCTAAATCAAGCTGAAACTTGCTTCTCTGTAACATAAGCCACAAATTTCAGGGCTACTTCAGGAGAGCTATAACACTGCAGCACTGGTGTTCTCACGTTCACTGTGCGTCACCTGTAAGAACAGCTGAAGTTCTGAGAGTAGATAGTTCAACAGCTCGACCGTAGCCAAGATACACTATGTTTTTTAAGGCTTCCTCAGACATACTTAGGTTCTCAGTGCTTAAGTACTCTCATTTGCTCTTTAAATTAAATGAGTGACTGATTCTTTTTCCTGTTGTGAGCAGTCCACATTTTCAAATTCTTGTTCTTCAACTAGGCATGAAATACTGTGATTCTCTCCTGTCAGTTAACACCACCACTCAGTGCTGATGTGTTTCAATTGTCTCAGGTACCAAAATGAAAGCATTAGTGTTAAACTAATTCGCATTCTTACATCTTACAGTTGATAGAACCTCTTAGGCGGTAAAGTCCTATTGCTCGTCTGTGCCAAATCATCTTTCAATCTCTATTTATGCATATTAATTTGTGCTTTTATCCCCTTCTAAATTTGCAAAACTGACAACTGCTTTAAAGCCTTACAACAAGCTTTATAAAATCCACATACAGAAATGGATTAGGTCAATATATGTATAACAAATACCTCTCTGCCTACCCATCTTTCTAACATATAAATGAATACTGTTCACTAATGCTAAATACTGGAACATAAATTTTTATGCCTTACAAAATTTTTAACTCATATTATTATCAGCTCAATTAAATGACTCGTTATTATTCAAACGAACACTACAGAAAAGTTGATTTATTGCTTCCCAATGAAACAAACCATAAAAGAAATATAAAATGAACCATAATTTAAATTATTTAAAAGCACATAAGGAGCATAAGAATAGTAAAACACCAGAATGGGTTCTTTCCATTTCCTCTTCTGTAAACTAAAAGTTTCACTTAAGGAAGCTCTGTGGTTTTCATTTAAGGATGCACTTTAGTTCCATTAAAACCATGTAGACTTAATCACAAGCCCAAGTGCTTTCTGAATTGGAGGGGTCTTACACATGTGTTCAACCTTATGGGTAGACATAGATAATTTACATTTTCATACCACTTCCACTGCTCCCTACTCCAGTTGTGTACAGATGAATTCAAAAGCAAAAGAGAGTCTAACAGAGCTGCCATTTAAGCTCATATAGTCACATTTGTGAAAACAAACTAACAGTTGCCAGGTGCCTGGTAGCCCTCTGATTTTAAACTACTAATAACAAACCTCTCATGCTTTCCTGGTCAGAAATTGATGACTATTCTGTTTGAAGGGAGTCCCCATATGCAGAGACAACCATAGAAGATGTAGCAGTTTCTGTAACACTGCCTGGCCCTTTCCAGGCCTGGGGTTATGCCTCCGCAGACACAAGTATCTCCCTGGCTGGCATCTCTGATTAAGCAGAACACAGAAACTGGAAAAGCCAGATGGACAGCTGTGGCACCCTTCACTTTAACATCTGCATTATAAAGCTACTGTTGCTTTTGTCAAACTAGATTTTGTGGCATTTGGCTGGATTTGGATTGCTTCAGTGCAAGTCCCACATTTAGTACGGTTCTCTTTAAGAAGTTCTCAAGCTATATCTCTTATGCTTCAGTTGTCAACCTCTTCAACATACATTTATTTTCCAATATTTAAACAGTATTTAACTGCTTTCCTCATTAATGTAATGATCTATAAGCAGCAGGTGAGCTCTATAGAGCACTTTCTTTTTCTAGCCATAATAACCTGGAGAGTTGCACAGACAGCATCTTCTGTTTGGCAGCTGCTACAAAGTATGAAAATATTAGCCAGGCTATGCTGAGACAGAGGAAGTAAAACTCATTTCAGGCTGGCAAACAAGACCTATCCGTGACAGTGCTCACTAGGACTCTACCTTTTGCCTTCCCAACTGTATGCCTAGTCAACATAAAAACCCAAGAATCTTCTTTCCAGGCAACAGATTTGAGCTCAAGCAGTAAATATTTGTGTCTTTAGATCTGTGGAGCCTTGCTTGAAAATGCCATAGTCTGACTCAACTGCTTTGCTTATGTTTGCATTCACTTGTCAAATGCTAGAACACATGTTTAACCATATTATTGCAATAACAAGTGGGTGCTCGGGCACTGAGATTTTCTGCTTCAGAGCTTCTGTAGCCTTGTATTTAAAAGGTGTGATGCTAGGACATGACAGCTCTCCCTAAAACTCATGCTCAAACTGGCCAAGTCTTTAGACGATGTCAATTGGCATTTAAGAGAGATGAATTGGCACGCAGCAGTTCACATTGCATTGCAAAAACTAACCCTGAGAAAACAGTTCTGCATGTACAAGGTAGATGCAAAATAACTCTTGCTCAGCATCCCACAGGACTGGCTACGTTGGCCACCCCTTCTGTGTACCTTTGATAGAATCATAGAATAGTTAGGGTTGGAAAGGACCTCAAGATCATCTAGTGCCAACCCCCCTGCCATAGGCAGGGACACCTCACACTAAACCATCCAACACAAGGCTTCATCCAACCTGGCCTTGAACACTGCCAGGGATGGAGCACTCACAACTTCCCTGGGCAACCCATTCCAGTGTCTCACCACCCTAACAGGAAAGAATTTCCTCCTTATATCCAATCTAAACTTCCCCTGTTTAAGTTTTAACCCGTTACCCCTTGTCCTGTCACTACAGTCCCTGACGAAGAGTCCCTCCCCAGCATCCCTATAGGCCCTCTTCAGGTACTGTTTTTTGGCTACCCTGCCATATGGTATTCTGGCAGCAGTGATATACGTTTACTTAGCTCAGAAGCTGCAATGCCCCTCAAGGGTGATGGGGAGGGAGAAGCAGCTCTGACTGCCTTCACACAATTCATACCCATGTAAGGTCCAGCCACCATCTAAGCACAGGACTCCAGCTGATAAGGAGCAACATGACACTATTCTGAGAGGCTAACACAAGCCAGTGTTGGGGTTGCCAAGAGCTCTGCTGAGCTCTCATTGCCTTTGTCCTTTAACAGGGAGTAATTTCCTTTAATTCAATCTAATGCCACCTATTTTCAAAAAGGGAACACATGAGTGCATGCATGTATTATAGGTAGGTTTATAAAAGGAGGGAAAACAAACATGTATCACAAAGCACAGTTTAATGAGCTCATCCCAGCCACTGAATGTATCTAAATCCAACAGCAATCCAGGAAATGCACAGGGAGATTCAAGCATGGAGTGAAACACTAGCACAGCATTCAGACCAGACTCACAAGGTTGCCTTTTCTTCCTTTTCCCTGGTCTCGTAGTGGTATGAATTACTTCTCCTGGCATGAGTCAGACACAATTTCCACCATTACCTTTAGCACAACTTATTATACAGAGCTGTAGTTCCAGGCAATAGGCTACAACATCAGCAAAAAGGTCAAAGAAACACAAAAAGTATCTCCAATAGAAGAGCTGGAAAGGATTTAAAAAAGGATGATAGAAGCAATGAAAATGCCTTAACAAGACAGCATTTCAGCTAGATGCTTCCTCTGCTACCTGGTCAGATAAATGCTGCCGAAGGTAATAAGTCTAAATATGACTAAATATGAAACAATCACTTTGGTGTTTTAAACCTTTATTCATTTCAGCTATTCACATTTTTTTTGCTTGTCCTAAACACAGACTACTGGGCATCTTTTAAGAAAAGGATGCATAAAAATTAAGATCCTCAGTAGTATAATTCTTATTCTCTATAGCAGAGTTGGCAATAAACCCCAATCAAGTTGCAAAGTATGAATTCTAGATGGGAAATGATGCAGCAAGTAAAATCACCTCAATATTTCCACATGCAATGCCAGTAAAGATAGAAGAGAGTGGAAGAAATAAAAACAATAGTTTATTGAATTAGGGGAAATACACCTTCATGGTTTATCTGTAAAACCTACTGGTACAACAGAGACCAGCAGGCCTGCAACAGGGATATGACAGATCAGCAAGCCCTTCAGTCAGAACTGAACTAACACTCCAACATAGGAATGAGCTGTGCTTTAACCATATTTGTCAACTTCATGGGTGAGGGCTCTGAATGGAAGAAAATTGCCAATAACATAAGGAATAAAACATGGATTTTAACATCATAGATTCTCCATGCTGAACACAAATGTCTCGTGATTGAAGGAGGGGAAGTTTAGGTTGGATACAAGGAGGAAGTTCTCCACTGTTAGGGTGGTGAGGCACTGGAATGGGTTGCCCAGCGAAGTTGTGAATGTTCCATCCCTGGGGGTGCTCAAGGCCAGGCTGGACAGAGCCTTGGGTGACATGATTTAGTGTGAGGTGTCCCTGCCTGTGGCAGGGGGGTTGGACCTAGATGATCTTAAGGTCCTTTCCAACCCTAACTATTCTATGATGCTATGATTCTAACCAGACTAATATGGTAAGTAATAAGAAGATGCAATTGTGGATAAAAGGGACTGATATGAAATGCAAGCCATGTAAACAACTGATTAGGAAAATGACAACTTGCTACCTCAGAACTACTCAGAGCATGGGAAAAAACACTAAAGGTCTTTTAAATGTCTGAAAAGGAAAGAGCAATAGGAGAACCTGCTACAATTAGGCAAGTGACTAGGGTTTGGTGACAAGAGAACTACCTTCTGCAGAAGCGGCACATACCCATTCTGCTCAGCACTCAAGAAAGAACAGACAAGAAGTTGTCTCTGCATCACAAAAAAAAGCAGAGGAGGTTATAACTATATTAAAGACAGCAATTAACCTGGAGATACTTGTTTCCCATAAAAGAGATAAGCAATAATATACACACACAATTCCAAATAGGTAATGGGTATGATTATTCTAGTAGTCACATTTGACTGATTAAAGACCTTATTTATCTATTTGTTCATTCATCATATTCTGTAACACGGCAAAATGCATCCATCAGCAATATGAATGTTGGTCTAACCAAGCACTTCTACAAACTGAAAATTACCCAGAATAGTTTCAGTTGTAACTCAACCAACGATGAAATGCTGATGGTAACTAGCAACTCTGGTTTTTAACAGGTGCACAGAAAACAGTAAATCTAAAGCAGCTTTTCCTTCGTCGGTAAAATAAGGATTTTCACAGTAATTCTAGTCTCTGTACCGGAGTCTTTTTTTTTTTTTTTTTTTTTTTTTTTTTTACCCTTATCTGCTTGTGGGAAAATAATGCAGTGTTCCTGCCTATATTCTTCATGCATCTATGTTCAAAAGCAGCAACTCTCATTATGCAAACATGACGAATTACTAGTTAAATGGAAGAACCAAGGCAATACGATAAAATTCACCTTAAAAGCGCTTAAAAACCAAAGTGGTATTCAACAAAATGAATAGCTGAGTGCTGCTACCCAGAAAAAAACTAAAACCAACTTAAAAGCATTAAACTGAATCCCATGAAAACAAGGAGAACAGAGTTAGTTCTACAGATGTTACCCACTATCTGCTGCAAAGCAGACTGAAGAAATATGTATTCAGCATCAAAAAAAACCCTCAAAAAGACAAAAAAAAACCAAAACCCAAGAAAATCCCAAAGGAAAACGATGTATAGTAAAAAAAAAGGAATTACTTTGGTTTATTTTTAATAATCGTAATTACTGTTATTAAAAAGTAATTACTCTGTAAGAATCATAGAATAGTTAGGGTTGGAAAGGACCTCAAGATCACCTAGTTCCAACCCCTCTTGCCATGGGCAGGGACCCCTCACACTAAATCATGTCACCCAAGGCTCTGTCAAGCCTGGCCTTGAGCACGCCCAGGGATGGAGCATTCTCTACCTCCTTGGGCAACCCATTCCAGTGCCTCAAGACCCTCACAGTAAAGAACTTCTTCCTTATAAAGAAACAATGATGATGTTGATTGTTCTCTGCTATGCACAAATGAAGTATTTGATATCCTGACTTCAGGGACATGTCTAATGAAAACTGGTGGCTAGTTGTACACTCAATTCCTGCACAAATTGCCTTTCTCAGACCTAAGGTGTAGAAACAATTCCAATAAACAGCACAATGTAAAAGGGAGACCTAAGTTGACAGGTCAAAAACATACAGTGAGACCTTTAACAGTTACTGCTACTGCGGAATTGCAGAAAATTTTTCTGTGACAACAGTAAAATTTCAAGAACCTTCTGCCCCCTCACTCAAAAGAAAGGAAAAAGCCCTGGCATCCACTGAATACCGCGTTGCCTTTGATCCCACTGAAAAAAAGAAATCCATGGGCTAGTATATTTGGAAAAAAAAAAAACATTAGTTATTGATGCTGTCCAGTTAGGTAGTAATAATAGGACAACATAGGGAAGCTTTTACAACTACTTGACAAAGACTGTTATTATATCTAAATGGAAATCAAGAGGTTCACTTTCACAACAGAAAATAAAAGTTTCAAAATACACTGAGGAAACCTCAAGATCTTAATCTTCAAGAAGAAACTACAAGGAAGAGCCAGAACAATGGCTCTGACTTGCTGACATTTTTCTGGGAGGTAGCAACTGTGGACTGAGATTTCTGCTGTGCCAAAGTTGAGACACGTCTTGCAACTCGGTCTTTGACACCACACAAACATACCTTATCACTCAGTAATTCACCACGGTGAAAGAAAGAAAAAAGAACTCTTCCTAAGGGGCATTTACTCAAACTGACATATGAAAGCAGATTTTGGAGCATTTGACATCATGGTGCAATCGTAAACATCACCTGAAAATAGTTCCTACTTAATTCTACTCAGTATCAAATTATACTGGGTTTGCAACATGCTCAAGACGAACTACCATTTAATTAAAACTTTTGTTACATAGAAACATCATCCTTTATAACTTAACACTAATACCCAGAGAATTCAGTGAATCAAAACAAAAAGCAATGTAGGCATTTGTTAGTGTTACACAGGACAAAGAAAAACTACATTTTCCTAATGAAGGGAGACTGAATTGTAGTTTTGATCACAAGTGCCTTGCCTGGGCTGAGCCTGAGAGAACACCATTGTCTGAACACAAACACACAGATACACTTTGAATGCTGCTGCCTGCCAAGGCAGTCATGTCACACATATTATGGAAAAGAGTTCAGCAGAGAGCTGAAACTGTCCTCCACACAGTCAGATTCGGGGGAAAACAAAAGCAGTTAATATCAAATTGACTCACAGGTAATTGAGGGTGGCTTCAACAAGCCAAGTTAAACATTCTTATTTCAGACATATTGAAACACTTTGGATCAAAACGTAAATAGTCAGTATTTCTGAGAACAGTGTTGACAAGACTTGTTTGGCAAAATAAACCAACTGAAACTGTAATTCTTTTTACCATGATTACAGATGCAAAACAGTACCATTACATACGAAGAGAAATTCCACATTTACTCAGCTTTCACTTTTACATAGGACTTGAGAAAGTGGGAACACAGTGTTCCCTACTGGAAAAATGAAATTGTTCTGTTTTGCCAAGTGTACAAGGCAACACTCTAGAATGATGGGGGAGAGGAGGGGGAGATAAAACACTCACTTGCAGAGATTCACTTACAGTTTCATTTACTTAGAAGTTGGGCTTTTTCCCCCATGATCCTCTTGTAAGTGTTATACTCTGTAGTCTCTGGAGCAGCAGTAAATGTACAAGTGTGAGGAAGGAAGAGTCACACCCTCATGCAGAAATAATCTCTGGGATATAAAGTAAACCTAGACAATTTATCTTTTCCCTGGATGCTGCATATGAAAAGTGTAATAAAATAGTTTCTCAGTCCCTCTCCCCCATGATGGAGGACTCTCTGCAGTATCCGGGTCCAGGGCACAAGAATGTACAGCAGCTTCAACTGGCTTTGCTGTTTTCTGGAAATTACCTTGAATTTTTAGGAAGGTGTTTATTGATGATTGGAAACAGGTAGCAAAAGAAGGCATTCTTATTTTGTACATCCCTAACTTTCTACGTTCCTTTCAAACAGTCTTTCCAGTTACAACATTTTCAGCATCTTGGGTTTTTTGGTGGTTTTGTTTGGTGGTTTTGTTTTGTTTGGGGTTTTGTTTGTTTGTTTTTTATTTGGTATTTACTGCACCTTACCTTCTCAGGATGGATACTTTCAGATGTACATAATAGCAGCATTAGATACTTTCTTGTTATCTTCCACCATGTGTCTCAGTCCTGAGCTCAGGGGTTATTAAGCAGAGCAAGAGGCAAGGTGATCCTATTGATCACTGAGTCTTTAGCAAATTCAGTGATACCAGTGGGTATACCTGAACACGTTCCCCTAACAATTCACTGCCTATGTTCAGGACAAATGCTGTAAGTCCAGCAACATGCAAACATGCCCAATGAGTGTCACAGAAAAGTATGCTTTCCTCATACAAACAGGTGGGAAATTGTGCTGATAAAGTTGCAACAATCTTGACTGTTTGCTATCACCACATAGAAGAACAACACAACCCCAACAGGCAGAGAGGCAGAATCCCAGCACCAAAAGAACCAACTCGCACCCCACACAAGCCAAGAAGCAGCACCCTGCTGCTGGGTCCAGCTGTGAGCCTGCACGCAAGGATGAACTCGAATTTTCAGGTAGCATTCAGCACTTCAAATCTTGTTACTTATATCTTACAATAAGAAGCAGCCAGCTGTACTGTGCCAGTGCCAGGGGATGCCTGTCTGGTAATTTGTATCTGGGGTAACATTCTCCCTCTCCCAATATAACACTGATACATTAAAAAGAACTATTCCAGATAAAGAAATTACCTCTCACTCAGAAAAGGCAATGTGCTGCTGCATCTCTCATGCAATTCAGATTCACCAAAACTGTCCTCATGTCTCCAAATGAGACTGATCTATGGGGGTCTTTCAGCCTTGAGGAGAAAACTGCATGCCGTGATTAGCATGGGTAGGATCCTTCCTTAAACTCCAGGAAGAGTTTCTAGCCACCTGAGACAAAAACCCGTATAAGTGTAAATACTTTGTGAATGGAGAAAAATCATTCTGCATGAACATTCAGGTGACCTAGATACTGAAAATTAAGGATTTAATTAACTCCTGAACAGAAAATGTTCCTGTTTTGTATGTAAACTTTATGCCAGTTTTATGGAATTAATGTTTTAAAATTTAAAATAATTGCAGAGCAACATCCCGGTTATAACTAAGGTATGGTCTCACCTTCAGTTTGAACTAGCCTGCATGCAGACTGCAGAAGCATGAAATTAATTAAAGGTGATATAGCCACGAATGTAACTCTAGAGGGAAGAACGTGATCTGATATCACACAATGGTACTAAACAGCCTTAACTGTAGGAAATCCTATTTTGAGACAAAGTTACACGACCACTAACAATGCTACTTTACCCACCACAACCAACTGGAAAACAAGGAAAGAGGAACTGAAGTTCTGCAAAATCTTTTGTGATGCTTATGGAATCTATCTTTAGGGTTTACTTAAAAAAAAGTCAGATTTAATACATTTGCAAATTGCAAGTAAAGATTCTAATGAAAATGAAAGATTACACTCTAGTTGCTTAGCTCAAATCTGAATTTAAGATTAGAAACAAGATTACTTCTGGTAAAAGACAAAACCATTTGGGTCTACATATACATCCTGTTCTTCTTGCTTCTGTTCACTAATGCAGTGAAGATGATTAACATGCAGAGTATCCCTCTTAATTCTCCCCCAAAAAGTCAATCTAAATGTTGTATAATTCAGTAGCCAAAGGTCAGAAAATTCATCTATATAAATATACATATGCCAGGTTTTAGCTTTCATCAGACATACATGCTGATTTTCACTATCACAGATTTCACATTTCTGTAGTCTGTTCACAAACACAAAGAATGAAACACAGCACAAAATATACATTATGGGATATTGAAGACTGATGATAATATTCTTCACAAACACATGAACACAAATCCCACTGAAGTCAGCGCCAATGCATCTGCATGTTGTACAATATAGATTTGCCATTTGTCAACAATCTTCTGCATTTTAGCCACCAGCATGATTTACACAGTCCTGAAACAGACCTGATGAGCCAGCCCCTGAAGGTGCCTGTCTCTTTCACGCATTACAGAAAGAGCCCAGATCACAAGGTCAGGCTAAATGCTTCATTTCAGACAAACCTCTCAGCCTCTTCTGTATTTGCTGCCACTCCTGTCACAAAAGCAGCAGTTGAGGATGTAGCAACTAAAAGCCTGAAGACCACCAGAGAGATGAAAGCAGGTACCAGCAAGACTTTTACCTTACAACCCCAAATCCCATGTCTAAATCAAAAGAAGGTGAGAAAGTTCCTGACATTTTACTAAAGTATACAGATTTTGAAAAGAAACCATGGATGGATGTGGAGTTTCTAGCAGCCTTACTATGTTTTATCCACAATATGCAATATCTGTAACCTAATCTAGAAGCTCAAGACTCATGAAACCAGGAATTTAGGAACATGAAGTATCAGAAGCATACATCACTACCACTAGGAGTGCTCCCGAGTTCCTGCACCTTCCTGTAGGCATGCATACATGCTGTCTTTGGGGTGATACCTGGACAAGCACCATTCCTCCCACCCCGTACTCCAGTTCCAATGAGAAGGAAACCCAGACAGGATCTGCACCATATCCCCCACAGCACAGTGAGTCCCCCTGTTTCCCCTCCTCCTCACTGTGTCCCTCCATGCCTTTTCTGACCCTCTGGGGATATGAAGACCTGCATGCACAGCCAGAGGTCAGAAAAGGCACACCGATCCCCCGCCACGCTGCTACCTCTGCCTCTCACTGAGTCAGGGAGACATGCACGAACTGAACCTGGGTAATCCACCAAGGATATCCTTTACCTTTAAGGCATTACCAATGTTCTCACTGACTGACTGGGGAAATTTCGGCTGGTTTTCAGATTTGCTGTAAGAATCAATAACATAGAAACCTCAGGTCATTAAAGATCCTCCAATGGCCTAGTAAGACTAGAGAAATTAGCCTTGCTGTCTGTAAGTCTTAGATTCTTTTTTTCAAGTTTCCCTTGACTGGAAGTGGCTGTGGGGTAAGAAATCCCAGTGTATATTTTATATATCAACTTGTTAGATAAGATCATTATTATTTTATCATACAAAGCAGTACTGAAATTTCACTACCACATCAGTCACTATTTACCTACCACTGTGCTCACATCAGATGTTACTAAATGATTAAATGTATTTCTGACTTAATCCTCTAAGTTTTGGGGCTTTTTTCTGGAGAAAAGTGAAGAACATTAACTGCTACTGGTTCATACCGCAGGCAGTGTTCATTCTGCAGACCTCCTGGAGATACTGCTATTGCTAACTTTTGTTCCAGTGCTCTAGGAAATGTTTTAGATTATATAAACTGTTATCTTCAGAAACTTACGTTCCTCTCTCACTCTAATTTTTGCTTGTTTTATCTGTTGCTTAGATGTCAAGATACTGCTATTCTTCCTTCACCACGTCTGCCATGTTGCTCCTTATTCTTTTCTGGCCAGCAAGAGGCTGTTACAGACTCTCAACCCCACTGATGCTCCTGGGACTTCAGCAGTAACGTGAATTGCTGCCCAACCTTTCCAGACATTTAGATGTTGTATGGCTTAGTTTTGAAGATCCTGAAATAAGACTGCCATACATAAGGTCATACAAAATAACTCATATCCTTGGAAAGTTTCATCCCAGTCCTACTACCTGAAAATCAAATTATATTAACTAACTTCTGTTATCACTACAGCACTTCAATCCAATTGTTGTCAATTGTTGCATTTTTTTAGTTTGGATTTCTACACTTGCAGAGAGACAAACAAATTCAGGTATTGTAAGGGTAGAAGTAAGATTTTAAGATTCATTTAAGCAAGCCACGAGAGCAGCATTCTACAAAAACTCTCTTGAGAAATTAATAGGATAATAGACTAGAAATGTGATATCTCATTAATAAATTTAAAAAAAAAACACTTGAGAATTGAAATTTTAAATTAGTTTAAGGAAATAATGCATAAACCCAAAGATTAGCAGAGCAGAACTAAACTAATATAGAAAAATCAATTGCTGCATTGCAAAATAGAAGAGAAAATTGGTTTATAGTCTTCAATCCTAAAAAAAACTCAGTTGATTGGGAACAATTCTCAAAGAAGCTCACAGTTTTTTCTGAAAGAACTAAAAAAAAAAAAAAAATCAAACACAAAAAAAACCCCAAAACCTCAATATGGTGGTTCTGGTCTCACATTAGCACATACTGCAAATGCTTAGAGAAAAAAACAAAACACACATAATCCCCTATTTTAACTATTATCTGGGATCTTCCACAGCACTAAGCTCCCTGTGTGGTGGGTCTTCCAACTCAACACACATCTCAAGCTCATCTGTTTCATGGGGGAGGGATGCAGGAGCCCACTACTACGTGATCAGGCACGTCAGACACTGTCCCCATCACACGCTCCCACTCGTAAGCGTGCTTCTGCCACGTGTGATTCATATGCACATCAGTATGTGGGGAAGGGAGGGCACTTTCCTGCAGAGAAATGGTATTTATGATGTTCACGGCTCAAGTCTTAATTGCGCAGTTGTTCTGAGCTTGGCAATGCCAGCTTCCAAAGCACCCTCCCACAACCTGCACCTCAATTACAAGTATTTCCTGGTGGCACCGCCCTTACATTCCCCTGCAATGTGCCACGTGCTGTAGAGGTGATTTAAAACACTGCTGGTGAAAGAGCTGCTCTCTCTGCTGCCAAACACCCAGCAGCTGGAAGGCTGACAGCTAGACTGCATGCAATGGGTCTGTTTGCAATGCACTTCAAGAGACTTACAAAAAGCACCAAGTGTTGGGCTAATACCACTTGGCAGGCCAAAGACATGCACACACAGTAGTTCTAACGAAGTTCAGCAGTCTGACCTGGTCACCTGTCTTAAAAAAGGGGCCAAAAGTCATGTCTGGAAGAGCTGAAACACATACACCACAGTCAAAAAACTGACAGAAGAGAGAGAAAATGCAAATTACTCCTTAAAGATGAGGGAATCTTCCCTTTTGAAAGGCTTCTAAACAATCAGTCATCACTCCTAAATTCAGACAATGTGCACAACAGGAGAAACCCAGACTGGGCCAAGAGGAAAATCAGCACTGCCAAGTGTCCATCTGAGTTAACACCAGTGCAACTAGCACTGTAGTCTATCCGCCAGCCTGCTGGGCAAATACCTATTTGCTAGTTAAGCTGATGAAGATGAATAAAAATAACATTTCAGAAAGAACCAGGAGAGCTGTAGCTGCCACGTCTCTTCAATAGCTCCTCAGTTTCAGGCTAGTTACTGTCCACCTCTGAGTTAGACACTGCCTGCTTGCACGTAGTGGGTCCCTATGTGTCATGGTGAAACCCAGGTCCTCTTTTCGAAGCAACAATTCACCTGGCCCCACAGTAATTTGCCCTTATTAGCAGCAATTAACCAGCATCTGATTAGAAATGTGTGAGGCCTGTGCAGCTCAAGGATTACAATCTGCAACATGCACAACTACTGGCATACACCAAGAGTAAATCTGTTGAAACAGCTATTTTTGCAGATGGTCAGAAGCGGCTGTGGCGGTTGCTGCTGCTGCAGGTCATTTACAACTGAGTCAGTTTCTAATATAAACCTGATAAACACCTGAGTTACCACCAAAACTCACACTATGTTCAACAGACCAGGATTTAACTCAAAAGAATATGAGGTGCCATTTGTGAGAATTGACCCGCTTCATCCAAGATTTAGTAACAAGCAGCAAAGTTTCATGGAAATTCGCCAGTCTGAGTATTCTGTAAAATTGCTGGTGCTGCAGCACTAGACATTGTGATCCATGATCTGTTTTCTGGGGTATTTTTAAATCCAATTTGCTTCAACCGTGATCTTTTGGTTCCTGATCCTTCTTTCCACCTGCATGAGAAGACCTCATAGATACTAAATAATTTTTTTAAACCTCTCCATTCTTTAACCTCTTCACTAAGGTAAATACTGACATCAAAACCTGTATTTAATTAATGTCTAAGGGCAAAAAGCAACTCAGCCACGTTCTCCTGAGCTGGCAGTGGCCAAGGTTGGTTTTGGTTTTAATTACTGACGTACAAGGTAGAACTTTAACAGTGGTATGACTAAGTGCACTACTGAAGGAACGTCTGAGCAAAGAGGCAGGCATCCCATCTACTTATTTACAATTACTATTATTATTATTATTTGTCATTTTTATTTCATCACTATTACTCCACATTAAAAGAAATTGGCCCACCCACGACAAAGCTTTCACCCACACCACTGCCATTTGTTCAAATCAGTAACATTTTTTAAACAAACTATTCAGCTCCGGCAGAAAACAAGCTATCCACACTTCCCATGCAGCTTAGAGAATACACCTAAAATGACAATCCTTGACACGGAGTTCCTTTGTTACTCCACTTACTTGAGGTTCTTCAACCCTTCTTCTCACATTTCATTCCTAGTGCCAATGCTTGCCTTTTTCTCTTTCTTCTTTTTGATCTTGACATTTATTTAAATATATTAGGTTGGGGGGACAACAGAGCTTTGCCATCGATTGTACTAAAGGTATGAAACAGTGTAGTTGTATAGAAACAGATACAGAAAATAAATCCAGGCTTTAATTAGTCATTTTCACATTATATTCCATAACTTGCATTTTGCTAAAAATAGTATACTTCATTATGTATTTAAATTGTCACTATTAAACCAGTAATAACCATTCTACTGCAAGATAAAAATGATAATCCTTTCCAGAGAAAACTGCATGTAATTTAATTACCACTAACCTTTTTGTACACATTTAATTACCAAAACTTACATTTAAATACTGCTTATCAACACAAATCCTTTAAGCCTCTAGTTTGAGTAGACCCTATGTGTGTCTATACTCACAAATACGTGTGCAAACACAAATGTAAGACTTCTTTTATGCACTTTAAGATCGAAGGCCTTTGCTAAGTCATTGCCTTGCACTGCATCACAGTTTGAGGAATGAAACCAAGTTATAAAGAATTTGATGAATACAGATTAACTGCCAAAATTCTCTATTGCTCACGTTTGCAGAGCTGGAAAGTCTAAACACAGCTTGAGGAGGTAGACCCACCATGCCAAGTCACCTTCATCTGGGGACACTGAGAGGTGGCAGGAATTCTTCAAGTAGCCAGTTATTACAACCTTCGGCTTCTGTGGTGGCAAATACTGCTGTGCGGGTGTTCGACAAAGAACACACTTGTTATTAACATTTACAGTGAAAAGTATGCCTTACATACCCCACGTTTCTTAATCACTACTCCACCTTCCTCATGCGAATTTTAACAAATTACTTTCATGGAAAGCTTCCAGTTTCATAAGATTAGGCCCCACAGGGAGATGACTTTCTTTTGTTCAGTAGCTATGTAAGGGTTAAGGTATAAATAAATCTACAGAAATACCGCAATAGGCAAAACAAAATCAATTATGAAGTATTAGCATAGGAAACCGTTCAGGTAATGTAGCCCACAAAAGGAAGCTCACAGCTAAATGGGTGAGAGCAACAAGTGAATACAAAAGTGCCTAACAACTAAACACAACAAATCCCACAAATCTGCACCACAATGGAGCTTATGTAGGGGGAAAAAAGTAGAACTGAACTAAGATACACTTAATGTTGAAAGTGACGCATTCCCTTATAGATGCTGGTAGGAAATGCAGAGGGAACTAAAAGCTGGAATTTCTTCTGGTGCTTGGTAATGATGGTGATGTTCTTTAACCCAAGACTTTGGGGATTAAATTCAGTCACCCAGAATATGAGTGTTCTAGACATGACTTTTTTTTCCTGAGCCCAGCAGGAAGTAGATCCGTTAGTCCTAATTCATAGGAAAGTGTTCCATCCACTAGGCTATAAAAGGAAATAATCCCCTTCCCCCATGCTAACTCTTCTACCTTTTACAGAACCCTTGCAACATATTTTCAGAGGACACAGCATCTCAGCAAAGAGACGAGCAATCTGAAACACAGCTGCCACGCTGCGCAGTACTCCCTGAAGAGATTATGTCTAATGAAGAGTCTGGAAGATAATTTTACAGGTCATTTCAAGCAAGATAGTTGAGGCTGAAGAAAAAACTGATGTTATGCCAATAGCAGAAACTATAATATTGCAGGCTGGAAAGAAATTATTAAAGATATTATTTAACAAAGAAGTGGTTTAAAAGTCTGCATTGGGTTCGATGGTGCCAAAAAACACTTGATCTGAAAACCACAAAAGCTGAGGAATAATCTGTGCCTGAAGGCAGTTATGCATATCAGAACCCTTTTCCCCCTCTGTTTTCATCTGATAATTTGTGTGCCTCATTTACTTTACAGCTAACATTTTAACGCATAATTACCCTTCCTCACATGTACAAGAAAACATATTTATTTTTCACAGTGCAAAAAACTTCAAATTTAACCAATTTCAATATAACCAGATGTCTGACTGAATTAGCGTATTCTCACTAGCTTAGTAAGCTGACAAGCTGTTCGTCAATAACATTTTTTCAGTAACGAAGTTTATGTACAAGTGCTATCACTTTCAAATCCCACCACACATCAGCACTCAGATTTGGGGTTAGGCTTGAAAATGCACTTTCTATCCAGTTTTAAAAGGATAGAAGCTGGGCCTTTTGCCAATGAAATACTTGCACAAGAGAAAGTAAAATGTATCCACGTTTTTGTACTTCAGGAGGCAATCTTCTGACATGCATGTTGCAATGTATGTTTTGATACATCAGGGGCAAGACTTGCTGACTAGGTGGAAAAGGACTACCAGAGAGAAAGTGTTTACTTGTACATAATTTCTAACACACAATTATTCAGTTCTTAAAAAGTAGCCTTATCTCTCGGAAACCATTAAGTTACAAATTCTGCAGATATCTTGAAGTGCGTTTTTCCTACCAAAGGTTCAAAATTGAGAAGAAAAACAAGATTTTTCAGCACAAGCTCACATTAAAATCTCATTTTGTACCATACCGGAAATAAAGGTAAGAGTATTCTATTCACTTACTGCCAAAAGACTTGGCATAGCTGATGAGTCCAAGGTACCTTGCTGAAGTCTTGTTTGCAACAGTTAGCAGCTACCTCAGACACAATGAAGCTGTTCTTCAGGAAGAGTGGTACTGAATTCATACTTATTCAATATAGAATCATTTAGTTTAGAAAGGACCTTTAAGGTGTTCGGATCCAGCAACTAACCCGACACTGCCAAGTCCACCACTAAATCAAGTGCCACATCTACACGCCTTTTAAATACCTCCAGGGATTGTGACTCAACCACTTCTCTGGGCAGCCTGTTGAGCACCAGTACTGAAACTGAAAGCCTCAACAGTATCTGTAAGTCTGTCGGGTCTCTTGCTGCATACTCACAGAGTCAGTTAGCATTGACAGCTCAGTATTTCAAATGTTTTTCCAGTTTACAGGTAACTTAATATTTAAGCACACCATAATGTCTCAGCCTGAACATAACAGAATAACCCAGTCAGCACTGCTGAACTCACTGACACAACATTGAGCCAGCTGGGTTGAACACTGACAATTACTCTGATCTTTAATGTGACCCTGCTATTTTGCAATTAGTGAATCATCTGAAAAATCATTTGGAGGAAAAAAAAAAAAGCAAATTCAATGTCTTTTATTAAACAGACAAATTTTTGCTGTTATAAAGGGGCTGTATATCAAGGCTCAGGAGTAATAACACTGAACTAGTTTGATGGATTAGGACTTTAGCTACAAATACAAGAAATAGGTCTCTTTAAATGTATTTTATTATTGTTGTTATTATCCAGGCACTAAACCACTTAAAGGCAATCACAAAACAACATATGAAAAACATGTTCTATAAACAACAAAAGCAATAATGTCAGCATTAGCAGTGAATCACCACTAGAGGAAAACTATTGCTCAGTATCAGACTACTTTTCAAGTGACAGTCACATGACATATTACACCAGTAACTGTGATACCCTCACAATAATGTTCAAAAGGAGGCACACTTCAGGTTTTTTTGGATGCCAGCTGTACCCTGCATTACTGTTCTGCATTTATCACCATCAAAAAGATGCTCCTGGGGCATTTTTGCCCATGCAAATGATGTCTATAATTTTCCACTTAGTTTTTTTAAAAAAAACACCCTAGCAATTAGATATACCAAAAAATACTCCAAGTGAAATGCAAGTAACTTTAGTTAAAACATTTTAATACATCGACTAATGTAATCTGGAGGGTTATTTTCTTGTGTTTGCATTTAAGCACAGACATTCCATTTAACCTCAAGGAACACATAGCTCCCTCTTAATGAACAGACCCACAGAACCTGTACTTTAGACTCGTAATTGAATGGCCACTGGAGATACATACAAAGACTTTAAAGGAAAAATACAACACCTAACAGCATGACCAGCTTCCTGAGCTGCCATATTTCTGGAGAAGTAGCTAAAGAATAAACACTGATCAGCCATGTATGGGCAGACTTGATAAGGCATGTATGCTGAGTCCAAGTACATTCACAGCACATAAAATACTGGTTTTACATAATTTATCTGTTGGGGTCATACAGACCATCCATCAGCAGTATACTCAGAATATCCAAAGACCTTACAATTCTGAAGATACAAGGTAATATTCATATAGCACTCTGTACCATCATAACATCAGGAAATACTCGTCATTCAAGGATTTTCAGATAGAGAAAAGTATTCTTGCTGCATGTAGATGACAAAGATTATAAACAGTATAACCTAAACATGAGCTATCTGATTCTGTTCTTGGCCATACAAAGGCCACTGGCTAAACTAACAACTTCTGGCTGAAAAGACAAATCTGCAAAATGTACCTAAAAACATGATGTGGGTGGAATTTAGGCAGGAAAATTCAAAACCGGTACTTAGTAATCAGCACACCCAGGAGAAGCCTATACTCCCTGCATTCACCCCTGCCAGCCAAGGAAGTCCTTGCATAAGTTGTGTATAGGCATTGTCTATGGGCACCTATGAGGTGGCTTCTTTCCACACTCAGAGAAGCCCCAAAGGACAGCTTCCCCATGCTTAACGTACTTGTAAAAAACAAACACTGCCCACTAAAGTACACTTTTTAGTAAAGATTATATACATTTGAGAAGGAGCACATTCCTCAAATGTATACCCACCATGTGTATCAGGTAGCTTCTGTTTATTCTCTCAGACTGATGGAAGCATCTTCCATCAGGGACGGACTCTAGAGTCCGGACCTACCTGTACACAGAATCAGTCATCTAGGAGCTTGACATGACATAACTGAAGATAAATTCCTGCACTTAGTGCTACCCTTAGTTCTACAACGTCACTTGATTAGGATGTATACTGTCCTTATAGCCACTGTAAAATGATGAGAGGCAATCTCCACACTTGTGTACTGGACCAAGACCTGCTTATACTGCTGAAGGGAAAATATCAGCACCCCACAGACCTTGACAATTTTGTTTGAAGAAATGCTCTGAAATCACTTCTGCAAGATATATCCTCTCACAGCTGCACAACCATTCTGAATAAATACACAGCAAAGGAACTTCAGAATTGCCATATTAGTGCAAAGTTGAAGTCCACTAGTCAGAACCAGTCTCTGAACTAACCATCACGAGGTTTTTTCTCAGAAAGCATTCATTAAACAGGTGCATTCATGTATTTTGATATGGAGTTTAAGTCCAGTGTGCAATTATGCGTGCTCTTACATGAGCACACTGAACTAGTACTCTCAAAAACACTTAGAAGAGCAATACAGCAGTAAATTCTGAAAACTGATTGTTCATACCTGAGTTTATAAATAATCAAACACTGCGAGTGTTGCCAGTTCTGTTGCTATTATTCCTTTCCTATACCCAGGTAGTTGTCAAGTGGCTTTTAACTTGCTCATAGATAAACCAGCAAAAATTAGGAGAGATTGACAACTGGAACTTAACCAGTTAAGCAATAAAACACAATTCGTACAAATGAAGCATACATCTTCTGGTAATCACCTGAGATTTTAGGGCTCAACTTGCACTGCTTAATACTCATTTCCCCCTCTGTGGGATAGCTTCTCAGAAGCATTAACAAGCGGTAATTACGTAAGTCCTGCTGACAACAGGTAACCAGAGGGACACTGTCAACACAGAATGTCAACTGGCCTGGATGTTAAAAATTGCCGTTCCTGGAACCCTTGCAATTTCTATTTCATGTAGATTTTGTTGCATATGCTCTTACACCCTACTTTAAATCGCAGCTATCCAACCAAACTTAATGAAAACACACAAGGCTATAAGATTTTGACAAAACAAAGTAATGAAAGGATTATGGATTTATGAACACTCCTGCACAGTGCACCCTCTCCTTCGGAGCGACTGATGTACCCAACTGATGTCGCCCGCGCAGGGAGGGAGGCAGGGAAGGAGGGAGGCCGGTCCCGGCCAGAGGGACTCACACTGGGTAGAAAGCGTAGGGCGGCAGGGCGCTCTCCTCGCAGGGCTCCGCGTCGAGCAGCAGGTAGTCCTGGCTGTCGTTGCGCCGGGCGCCGCCCGCCGGGGAGCTGCTCTTCCGTGGGGCGTAGGGCTGCGCCTGGCTCATGGTGCCCCGCGGCTGGGGCGCGCAGCGGCTGCTCAGCGCGGAGCCGGTCTGCGCTCGGTGTCCTCAGAGCCCGTGTCCCGCGGCGGAGCAGCGCAGCGCGGCAGCGGCTCGCACCGTGCCCCGCCGGGCGGTGCCTGTACGGCGCGGGGCCGCCTCCCCGAGAGCTGCCGCCCGCCGAGGCCAGGCGCAGCGCGACCGGCCGCAGGAAAGTTTGCGGCGAGTCAGGCGGCGCGGCGCGCCCCGGCCGGCGGCGGGGGGCGGGCGCTGCGGGCGGCGGGGCCCTCTCGCTTCCCCGAGGGGCTGCGGTGCCCCCTCCGCGCCGCCGTCACCGCCCCCTCCCGGTCCCGCCCCGGCTCCTGCCACCTGAACGATCGTGGCGCTCGGCGGCCGCCCGCCCGCTGCAGCGGCACCGTCTCACCTGCACCTCCGCGGTGCAGCCTGCCGGGCCGAGGTGGGCATTGCCGGTGTTCGAGCGGGGGCGTTCTACAGACAGCCCCGGCAGGGCGAGCGCTTCCCTTCCAACGCTTCTTGTACAGCCTGGCCCGAGGAGCTGAGCTGTGCTTGGGAGCAAGGCAGGGCGGAGAGTGTGCGGCTGGCTCCGCTGCTGCGGGGCAGGAGCAGGTGGGGTCATCTGGCTTTGTTTTAGGCGGGCAATACACCGTGTGCTGCGCTTGTGTCCTTCTACAAACGCTTCACACAACTTGGGTTTATCACCTTTAATAACTTCAGAGGAGATGAGGGGCAAAATGCCGCCCTTAACAGCAAGACCCCCGCCAATAGTTCTGCAGTCCACTTGTATTTCTCAGTTCTGCTTCACTGGTAGCACTTTGATGATATTCTCATTTTACTTACTTAGCCTGTAATAGCTTAAATATGCTAAAATAATTGCAAGCCTTTCTAGGACAAAATATGAGGCACTGAAGAAATAACATAAGACCTGCAGGCATCTTTCACATTAAACAGACTTACTACTTCGTAAGGGAACTAAATTTTGTAAATGTTAAAAGTGTGTGCAGTTAAAAATGCACACATCCAGATAAAATCTCTCTCACATCCTCAGCCATGTTCATGTACTGAAACTACTGTCAGTGTCTGTGTTTAACTGTATCCTGGGCTGCACCAAAAAGAACATGTACAGCAGGGCAAGAGAGGTGATTCTGCCCCTCTACTCTGCTCTTGTGAGACTCCACCTGCAGGATTGTGTCCAGGTCTGGGCCCCCACTGTAAGAAGGACGTGGACCTGCTTGGGCAAGGCCAGAGGAGAACGTGAAGATCATCAGAGGGCTGTAGCACCTCTGCTATGGAGAGAGGCTGAGAGAGTTGGGCTTGTTCAGCCTGGAGAAGAAAAGGCTCCAGGGGAGACCTTAGGGGAGCTTCCAGTACGTAAAGGAGAGGGACTTTTTACAAGGGCATGTAAGTGACAGGACAAGGGGTGGATGGCTTTAAGCTGACAGAAGGTAAGTTCAGATTAGATATTGGGAAGGAATTCTTTACTATGAGAGTGATGAGACACTGGCACAGGTTGCCCAGAGAAGCTGCGTCTGCCCCATCCCTGGCAGGTTCAAGGCTAAGCTGAAGGGGGGTTTGAGCAACCTGGTCTAGTGAAAGGTGTCCCTGCCTGTGGTGGGTGGGTTGGAACTGGATGATCTTTAAGGTCCTTTCCAAAACAAATCATTCTATGTTTCTATGATTATTGATATTTATACAGTGTTTTATTAGACATGTAAATTGCAAATCAAATTACAATGAAATAGCTGTATTTGCTCTAGAAAGTTATTAGATCTTCACTGCCATCTTTCCCATCCAGGTATTGTTTTAAGTCAGTGTGCATACAAAGCTAGACAAAAGAACTATTTTGTCTGAGCCTGTATTGGGTTTACATGGGAAAGTTTTGGTAACAGGAGGTTATAGGGATGGCTTCTGTGAGAAGCTGCTAGAAGCTTCCCCCATATCCCACAGAGCCAGTTCCAGCTTGCTCCAAGACAGACCCACCACTGGCCAAAGGTTAGACCATCAGTGATGGTGCTAGTGTCTCTAGGATAACAGAGCTAAGAAGGGGAAAAGTTACTGCACAGGAGTAATTGCAGCCAGAGAGAGGAGTGAATATGTGAGAGTAACTGTCCGGCAGACACCAAGATCAGTGCAGAAGGAGAAGAAGAGGTGTTCCAGGCAGCCAAGCAGAGATTCCACTGCAGCCCATGGTGAAGCCCATGGTGAGGCAGTCTGTGCCCCTGCAGCCAATGGAGGTCCATGGTGGAGCAGGTATCTACCTGCAGCCCAGGGAGGACTCCACACCAGAGCAGGGGGATGCCCAAAGGAGACTGACCGCATGGGAAGCCCCCACTGGAGCAGGGTCCTGGCAGGACCTGTGGCCTCATGGAGAGAGGAGTCTGCACTGGAGCAGGTTTGCTGCAGGACTTGTGACCCCATGGAAGGGACCCACACTGGAGCAGCCTGTTCCTGAAGGGCTGCACCCATAGAAGGGACCCACGCTGGAGCAGCTCATGAAGAACTGCCCCCCATGGGAAGGACTCGCGTTGCAGAAGTTCATGGAGGGCTGTCTCCCGGGGGGGAAAGAGTGTGAGGAGTCCTCCCCCTGAGGAGGGAGTGGCAGGGACAGCTCCCATTCTCTGTACCTCCACACCACTGTGGGGAAGATGTTTTGAGATTTGGTTTTCATTTCTCATTACCCTACTTACTCTGATTGTACGTAATAAACTAAACTATTTTTCCCCAAGTTGTGTCTGTTTTGCCCATGACGGCAATTGGTGAGTGATCTCTCCCTGTCCTCATCTCAATGCATGAACCTTCTGTTACAATTTTCCTTCCCTGTCCAGCTGAGGAGGGGAGTCATAGATCAACTTTGGTGGGCATCTGGTGCCCAGCCAGTGTCAACCCACCACAGATTCTTTATCTGGCTTGTACACGTATTAACCTTTTGTTCTTTGAAATAAAAAATCTATAACCCTATCTGGTGATATAAAATCTGCAAAGATTGCCTGCTTAATATTTCCCTTTTGTGCACCCTTTTTATTACAGAATCTGAAAATACGTCTGTCTTCTTGGATAAAAAGGATTGATGTATTTAGTGTGAAATGGAGCTTAGCGTTTGCTTTCATTTACTTTAGAGCTTGCTTAATTAGTTGTGTTACAGACAGCAAGTTACAAACTATTCCATCATCATTCACTCAATCAAGTATGGTGACTGAGATATTTCACTCAGAAAGATGAAAAAGAGAAACGGAAAGCTCCTGTTCCCTGTACAGGGGAAAGGATGAGAAACAGTGAACTTGCGTGACAAGTGACAGGCGCATTGCTTAATGCACTGCTAGAAGTCACTTGGGTACCATGGCAATGAAAGCTGCAAAGGAAGCCGTGCAGAACAGCACAGTACCATGATTCAGCCTCACTGAATAACTCGCATAAAGGTTATCACTGTACAGCAGAACATAGGCACAATTGTATTGCTTACTTGCAGACTAATCTAAACCCATTTAGGAACAAAGAAAGTGGCAACCTCTACCTGTCATTTCCAGGAAACTTTCAATGTTTCATAGAAGGATGTTCAGTTGCTTGTTGTCAACCAATTTCTTGTTATGTGAGCTGGTTAGAAGGCACTAACAAAGGTGCTCTAGCACACACCACAGCCATAGTTTCCTGGCTCCGTTCTGCACTGAAATACTGTCAAAGACACACTTGAGTAAGCCAGGAAAAGGGCAAGTCAGTGTAATTGTGCCACGGCTAAGCAGTGTCACTGCTGTTAGTGTGAACATCACTTGGAAACCAAAGAAGTATGCTGTACAGTGAAGGAATGCTGGTTTCTTGGAAGTGTGAAAGATGCCTCCTAGAATTCCTTCCTACTGCATAGTACAGGACGCAGAACTCGCTTTTAAAAAGCCAGCAAATCAAACCATTGCAACTCAGTGGCTTTGTTACCTTGTGAGGTGGGCTGATGCCAACCTTATGAAGTTCAACCACGACAAGTGCAAGGTCCTACAGCTGGGTCGGAGCAATCCCAGGCACAGCTACAGACTGGGCAAAGAAGAGATTCAGAGAGGCCCTGCACAGAAGGACTTGGGGGTGCTGGTCGATGAGAAAATGAACATGAGCCGGCTTCAGTGTGTGCTCGCAGCCCAGAAAGCCAACCGTATCCTGGGCTGCATCAAAAGGAGCGTCACCAGCAGGTCGAAGGAGGTGATCTTGCCCCTCTACTCTGCTCTTGTGAGACCTCACCTGGAGTATTGTGTGCAGTTCTGGTGTCCTCAACATAAAAAGGACATGGAACTGCTGGAACAAGTCCAGACGAGAGCCACGAGGATGATCAGGGACTGGAGCACCTCCCGTATGAAGACAGGCTGAGGAAGTTGGGGCTGTTCAGCCTGGAGAAGAGAAGGCTGCGTGGGGACCTCATAGCAGCGTTCCAGTACCTGAAGGGGGCCTATAGGGATGCTGGGGAGGGACTCTTCGTCAGGGACTGTAGTGACAGGACAAGGGGTAATGGGTTAAAACTTAAACAGGGGAAGTTTAGATTGGATATAAGGAGGAAATTCTTTCCTGTTAGGGTGGTGAGACACTGGAATGGGTTGCCCAGGGAGGTTGTGAGTGCTCCATCCCTGGCGGTGTTCAAGGCCAGGTTGGATGAAGCCTTGTGTTGGGTGGTTTAGTGAGAGGTGTCCCTGCCCATGGCAGGGGGGTTGGAACTAGATGATCTTGAGGTCCTTTCCAACCCTAACTATTCTATGATTCCTTAAGAAAAATGGAATAACTATTGTCAGTTACTAATTATAATCACAGGTAATTTCTGCCTTTGTCTAAATGTGAATGAGGTCAGAAACATGTTGTGCCACCGGAAAACTTTCCCTGTTTCTAAAATTATTACTTTGTATAGTCTTTTCTGGCCATGATTCAGCCTACTGCTCCACATCCAAGCTTTCATAACTGTACTCCTTTTCTTCCCACAGAATGCTGCCTGGATACATTTATGAAACTGAAGTGCTAATTTTAATCGCTGTCAAAAATTACAACTGAGCCTTTTTTCTGCAAAGGAGAGCTCGATCAAGAGGTGTGCTCAGATGGCTACTGGGTGTGAACACCCAGGTGAGAGCACTAGGACTGGATCGAAGAAACACAAGAAATGTGTTTCAGAAACTGTCTCAAATGTCTTGGCTTATAAGAGTCTGGGGTTTTCAGGGACTGGAGATGCTGAAGGACTTTTGCACTCTAAGAGAGAAGGGAGAGAAGTAGGGTCTGTGATGGGAAGGAATGAATTTAAGGATGTGTTCCTACCTGGATATTTATACTCAGGATTCTAGTTTGTGCAGAAACAGAGATTTCTATGATCATCATTATTGCTGCCCTGTCAGGGATGTTCCTACCACCGTCACTTAGCCATGTGCACACACGTATAACTTAAAGGATCCCACTCAGCCATTATACTATTTTTTGCTGTCAGAAGCATTTGATTCTTCTCTGTGCACTTTCACACAAGGTCTGTCATGCTACATTTGCCTTGGTTTACATGGTATAATTAATTATTGTCAGTTAGTTTTAAAAATCTGAGTGGAGTAACACCCACTTGTACTGTGTCTGCACTGCAAAAGTGAGTACAACTGAAATACTGTCATTAAATCCATTGCAGTTTCATTAGTGTCACAGTTTATCCCCAACCACCAACTAAACACCAAGCAGCCACTCACTCGCTCCCCCAACTCCTCACCAGTGGAATGGGGAGGAGAACTGGAAAAAGAAAAAAACTGTGGGTTGAGATAAAAACATTTTTAAAATTGAAATAAAATATTATACTAGTAGTAATGAAAAGGGAGGGACCAGAGAGAAAGAGGAATAAACCTTTGCTGACCAATACCCAGCCTGTCAACAGCGATTGGCCCCTTCCAGCCAACTCCTCCCAGTTTATATAATAGGAATGATGTGCTGTGGTATGGAATACCCCTTTGGCTAGTTTGGGTCAACTGTATTGGCTGTGCTCCCCTTCCCCCCACCCCTGGCTTCCTGTTCCTCTCCTCACTGGCAGAGCATGAGAGACTGAGAAGTCCTTGACTTAGTATAAACAGAACTTAGCAACAACTAAAACATCAGTATGTTATCAACATTATTCTTGTCCTAAATCCAAAACACAGCACACTACTGGCTAGTAAGGAAAAAAGAGATGATAACTCAATCCCAGACAAAACCAGGATACATAGCTTTGTGGGTTTGGGATAAATACTGTGTTTCCAACCCACTAGTCTGAGGCAAACTGCTCAAAGATAAAAACATTACTAGTGATCAAGCCCCTATTCCCATTACAGATAATAAGATACTCGTTCTGGTTTCTAGGTGAGTAGAAGGGTATTTGACTCAAACGTATATAGAATTAAGTAGAAAGTATCTTGCTAGTTTCCAAGAAAGTGGAAAAGTATGAGAGCGTATATGCTGTAGAAAGCAGGAGTAATCTGACAATAATTAATAGAATTACAGTGTTATTATATCAGTGTGAGATCAAAGTTAGGTTTTTTCCTTTGTCTACCTTCTGTCATTACATAAAGTGACAAATATTGTCAATAGCCCTTTGTCCTTTTCATGACTTACATAAGAGCTTTTCAATTTGCCTTCCATGTTCACTCAAGATACCATATTAACTTCTGCATCCTGCCCAAGTGGTTTGAAGCATCTTCACTTATTGCCTAATTTTATCACAGGAGTAAAGAATGTGATGCACTGAAGCCTTTAACAGACATATTTTACAGAATCTGTGTGTGGTGCTTATACTGGAGGTCTGATTTTTAGACATACTATTGGATAAACGATAAATAAGTACCATAAATAGTGACAAATAAACTAAAGCAAAGATATAGTCGTAAATATCAAATAATTATTAATGACACTTAGCCTTTACTGGCAAAGTGTATTTGCACAAATTAGTTATTTAGCTTGACATGATCACATACAGCCATGAGAATTATGTGTTGCAACATTTTCTATTTCCTTTTCATTTTAAGTGATATATATAAATTTAAGGAGTGAAGCTTCCAATAATTTATAAGTTTAAAGTGTGAAGGTTTTTTTTCTGGTGGGTACTAGAAATCTTGAGTTAGCCCTTTTGGTTTAACATTCAGATTTGCTTCTGTCATATTAAAAGATGATACTATAGTTCTTAAACCAAGTATCATGCATACAGACATTATTATATGATTTGGTAAGGGATGGTGCCCATGCTTATGGATGATATTTTGTAACAGTTATCAGTTATTTGCCCGGCATAACACTAGCATTTTTCTGCCCCCTTTGAGAAACAGATAAAAACATAACGTGAAAAATATGTTGGTTGGAGACCAACAGATTTGTTGCATTTAAAAGGAGACTAACTGTAGTGAGTACCTCCTGAACATGTCTCACTTGTCTGTCGACTTTATCATAGAGATTCTGACATGATGGATACTAGTCTTGTAATGCTGCCTTCAAGCCGGAATTCATAATCATTGATATCTCACTTATTTCATCCTGCTGTGTTAAAAGCAGTAACTCAGAACACTTCATCTGCTGAAGATGTGTTTTGTAAGTTATCCACATGATCACTTATTTATGTTTTCTCTGATTTCAAGAGAGCAGACTTTGTCCTCTTCAGGAACCTGCTTAGTAAGGTTCCATGGATATAGCCCTAGAGGGCAAGGGGGCCCAAGACTCTTGGTTGATATTCAAGGATCACCTACTGCAAGCTCAGGAGTGCTGCATCCCAACTAGAAGGAAGTGCAGCAGGAGGGCCAGGAGACCTCCTTGGATGGATAAGGAGCTGCTGAGGAAAATTCAAAGGAAAAAAGAGGATTATAAAAGGTGGAAGCAAGGACAGGTGGCCTGGGTAGAGTACAGGGATGTTGTCCGGGAAGCTAGGGACCAGGTGAGGAAAGTTAAGGCGCAGTTAGAATTAAACTTGGCTAGGGATGTTAAGGATAACAGGAAGGGATTCTATAGGTATGTAGCAAATAAAAAACAGACTAGGGACAACGTAGGCCCCCTCCAGAAGCTCTTGGGAGAACTGGCTACACAGGATTTGGAGAAGGCTGAGGTTCTCAATGACTTCTTTGCCTCAGTCTTCACTGGCAAAGGCTCTGACAGCACCACCCAGGTCTTGGAAGGCAGACTCAGGGACTGTGAGAATGAAGACCTTGGGCCCACTGTAGGAGAGGATCTGGTTCGAGACTATCTTCAAAATCTGAACGCACACAAGTCTGTGGGACCTGATGAAATCCATCCACGGGTCCTGAAGGAGCTGGCGAATGAAGTTGCTAAGCCACTGGCCATCGTATTTGAAAAATCACGGCAGTCAGGTGAAGTTCCCGACGACTGGAAAAAGGGAAATATAACCCCCATTTTCAAGAAGGGGAAAATGGAAGACCCGGGGAATTACAGACCAGTCAGTCTCACCTCTGTGCCTGGCAAAATCTTGGAGCACATTCTGCTGGATGGCATGCTAAGGCACATGAAAAACAACAAGGTGCTTGGTGACAGCCAGCATGGCTTCACTAAGGGGAAATCCTGCCTGACCAATTTGGTGGCCTTCTATGATGGGCTGCGGAACTGATGGACAGGGGTAAAGCAGTTGATGTCATCTACCTGGACTTCTGCAAAGCGTTTGACACTGTCCCACACGACATCTTTCTCTCTAAATTGGAGAGACATCAATTTGATGGATGGACCACTCGGTGGATAAAGAACTGGCTGGATGGCCGCACACAAACAGTTGTGGTCAATGGCTTAGTGTCCGGCTGGAGACCTTTAATGAGTGGTTTCCCTCAGGGATCAGTGTTGGGACCGGTCTTGTTTAACATCTTCGTCACTGACATGGACAGTGGGATTGAGTGCGCCCTCAGCAAGTTTGCCGATGACACCAAGCTGTGTGGTCCGGTTGATATGCTGGAGGGAAGGGATGCCATCCAGAGGGACCTTGACACACTTGTGAGGTGGGCTGATGCCAACCTCATGAAGTTCAACCATGGCAAGTGCAAGGTCCTACACCTGGGTTGGAGAAATCCCAGGCACAGCTACAGACAGGGTAAAGAAGAGATTCAGAGAGGCCCTGCAGCAAAGGACTTGGGGGTGCTGGTCAATGACAAAATGAACATGAGCCGGCAGTGTGTGCTCGCAGCCCAGAAAGCCAACCGTATCCTGGGCTGCATCAAAAGGAGCGTGACCAGCAGGTCGAAGGAGGTGATCCTGCCCCTCTACTCTGCTCTTGTGAGACCTCACCTGGAGCATTGTGTGCAGTTCTGGTGTCCTCAACATAAAAAGGACATGGAACTGCTGGAACAAGTCCAGAGGAGGGACACGAGGATGATCAGGGGACTGGAGCACCTCCCGTATGAAGACAGGCTGAGAAAGTTGGGGCTGTTCAGCCTGGAGAAGAGAAGGCTGCGTGGAGACCTCATAGCAGCCTTCCAGTATCTGAAGGAGGCCTATAAGGTTGCTGGGGAGGGCCCCTTTGTTAGGGACTATAGTGATAGGACAAGGGGGTAATGGGTTAAAACTTAAACAGGGGAAGTTTAGATTGGATATAAGGAGGAAATTCTTTCCTGTTAGGGTGGTGAGGCACTGGAATGGGTTGCCCAGGGAGGTTGTGAGTGCTCCATTCCTGGCAGTGTTCAAGCCCAGATTGGACGAGGCCTTGTGTGGAATGGTTTAGTGTGAGGTGTCCCTGCCCATGGCAGGGGGGTTGGAACTAGATGATCTTGAGGTCCTTTCCAACCATAACTATTCTATGATTCTATAGCAGGTTCTTTTACAGTAAATCAGTTTCTACCCCAAGTTTCTTGTTAGCAATGCTCTAAAATTTAAAATAATCCAGTCTGGAATCATGTTCTATTTTGCATTTATGTTTCTTTTGCTACAAGTAGATGCTGCACCATCTTATTCAGTGACTTCAGTAGTAGATGGCATTAATACTTCCCAGCATTACTCTTTGTGGGGATTCCATCTTCTAAAACTGGTTGTTTGGGGTTTTTTATTTCTAATTCCAAGTTGTGAGAGCATCAGTGTTTCAGAGAAAACATCATGCTATATTGATTGACATCATGCTGAGATTATCTTTGCTAAGACACATGTTTTTATTTGTTCGCTGATGCAATGCATCCGCCAGCTATCAGAGACATTCCCCTCTGGCTCCTGCAGGCAGGCGTGTACTTTACATATTTTTGCTGTCGTTCTATCACTGTATCTTCTATGTGTTCTTGCTGCAGATGATTTGCCTGATCTATTTTGTTTGGAAATTGAGTAAAAGTGAGTTAGGAAAGGGATGTTGTGTTGCATGAAAGGATGTGGCACCTAAGGACCATGGGCTTTCCTCTGTTATGTTGTTCACCACCAGCCTTCCCATCTGCATGTCTCTGGTTCCTCTACATTCATGGCTTCTATTATTTGGCGTGCTGGATTATTAGTAAGGGTTTTTTTGCATAACTCTTGTGAGAGAAAATTCATGTCTGTAATCACACATCAGTGATTACATGTGGCCGAGATTGTTCATGAAAAGACAGTTACTATCATTTACTTGCTGTTATTTCATAACTTCAGGAAAAAAAAACACAAAACAGATTTCCGGGGTTAAGTTTGTTTACATACTTTTTTTCCTAATTGTATGAAATAAATTATAAAATATTAAATACAGTGTGTATAGCATAGTCATACTTATTTCTTGAGGAAGAAAACAGGCTGATCTAGAAAACACAAAACAACTATGCTACATAGTGGGTTTGTCACAAACAATTTGACAAGCTCTACCCGACGTTCTGGATAAGATAAAGTCTTGTATAAATATATTCTGCATATATAAGTCCTCCATCCAACAGTCTGAGTTGTGGTGGCATCTGGCAGGGCGTGCTCTGACACAAAGTTCTACCAATCATTCCTTCTACCTCAACAAGCAGTCACTCCATGTCCTGCCACCGGATGGTAGAGTCTGGTGGTTATTTGTATTTTACCTGTATTTTATGAAACTTAAATTGCATGTGGCATCAGTGAGTGAACTAGCAGCTGTGATACATAGCAGATCATTTTCATGTCATTCCTTCTCTTCAGTTTTACGTTGTAACTTTTCTGATTGTAGTCACTTTGGGGAAATTGGGTGGTTGCTGTAGTAATTAGCAAAAAAAGTCAGGGTCTCATTCACTTCAATTATTCCTAAAGTGCTAAGCCTACTTTCTAAAACCCTGATATATATAAACTCTAGGATATGAGATGTTAAAACTTATTAGATGCTACCAGTCTTTATACAAGTGTTGGACTGTTACAATATTGATTGGGGTGGGGGGAATGACATGTCTTAAGGATAGAAAATGTGTAGTGTTTCTGTAGATTTTGTTTGCTTGGAGTCATCATGGCTGTTTGGAATATTTCTCTGCTCCTTGGATGACACATCTAGCAATCAGTGCACCTATGGGAGGGAAACACCCTTATTCCATGAATGCCAGCCTCACTGTTTGGTGGAAGCTCAGTCTGTAGGATCAGCAAGCACTGATATCCTAACAGCTGAGATTTTAGTTGAATGCATTAATACCAGTTTTCACTAAGCAGAAGTGTATTAATGGACTCAAAAAATGCTTCTGAAATACAATACCCTGGACCTTTAAGAAAAAAGAAAAAGGGAGATTTCATTTTATATTTGCCTTATTTGCACTGTATTAGGCATCTATTGCTGTCTGATGCAGAACACAAGGTCTGACAGATTGCTTGGTCTTCTTAAACAGATTCATTCTGGGAACATTAAATTATTATCCCCTTCAGAGGTTACATCGCTGACACACTTATGCAAGATTCATTGTGTCTGGCTGTGCCCACAATGTCGCAATGTTATAAGCATTGTTAAAGTCAAATGGTTTCTTCCACAGTATTTCCAAGAAGTAAAGGCACAGCCCATAAAACAGACTGTGGTTTAACACAGACTTCATTTCCACTTCAGGATACAAAACATGTATTTTCCACTGGATTGCTACTGGTTTGTAGTCAGGAAGTTTGCTTTGAGAAACTTGCTGTTATTTATTCTGTGGAAATTCTGAAATCAGTGACATGTTTTAGGGGTGGACTTGGCAGTCCTGGGGTAACAGTTGGACCTGGTGATCTTAAAGTTCTTTTCCAACCTAGCTGATTCTATGACCGTATGATAGTATGGAAGGGACTAGATAACACAATAACATAGAACAAAGAAATTTAAGGCACATACAGAATTGTTGCAGTTCGTGAAAAGCTACAAGAAATACATTCATTAAACACGTTGTCATGTAAGTAAAATCAGTTTCAAACTAGAAAACTATAAAACAGATCATGGCACATCTGCAGTTTTTCTAAAGAAAACTTCCCATCTGGAAGCAGTAATTAATAAAATGGCAATATGAAAATCTGGTTGGATACTTTTTTGTTCGAGCTTTGCAAAATGTCTGCGTGGTTGGTGCATTTGTAAATAATGCTAGCAAAGAAATATGATGTGAAAATGAATGCATTGAATTGTTATGCTCATTTCCTTTTCGATAAATATTCAGGGTCTCCTTTTATCCCCTGAGTCCAGATGCACCACATGTAATGCAATTCTGGAAAGTATCAATGTGCACAAACACCACAAAAGGAATCTGGGGTATTCAGTTTGTTCCTGACAAGTAGGATTAACGAGGAATGGATAAATATGTATGTAAAAAGCAAAAGCGGATTGAAAGTTAAGAAACTTATGGACATGATCAGTGTTTAAAATAGTAATGATGTTCAACACATTAAAGAAATTACCCAGAGAAACGTTATCATCGGGGAAAAAAGATATTTAGAAAAATTTATTTATAAACCAGGACCATCAAGAGACAAGCTAAATTCACCCACTCAACATTTCCAGGTAAGCTTTAGCAGCTTTTTATTGTTCAGTCAGCATGTCTCTGTGTTTTCCTCACCAAGCTGAAGCTGCAAGACAAGTTGCAGTTGCAAAACATCTTGTCCCAGACTTCACAGTTCTCAGATTCTGCCAGTCTGCTGGTTCCTCAGTGCTTAAGAAAACAGGCTGCGAAAAGTAGATGAGCTGTATGCAAACTACGTCAGTGATCTGCTGCACACAGCTACACACACATCAGTTAGCTGTGTGGAACACCATTTTTCTGCACAGGCTCTGAGAGGTTTTTTACTAAATTAGATTTTACGAGATACAAAAGAAATATATTTGCAGTAAAAAGTATGTAACCATCCTATACTGATTGTTAAATTCCAAGCCAACTATATGGAACCACAGTCATAGGATACATTTTTAATCTGTCTGGGTCTTCCAAACTACATCATGGATTAATCTCCTCTTTTGGGCTGGAAGAAAACTGTTCATTGATATAAATAGGTGAACCCCTGTATTTTTAACTCTACAACGTGTCTATGAAAATATGACTAGCAGAATATTCTCCTGGTCTCCACAGGATCACTTTGGTAGGTCTCTCTTAACTGTCCAAAAAATGTAAAACAAAGACAAGCCAAAAACAACTGAAAAAAATAGCACCACAAAACTATCTGCATTGTGTCAAATAGCGACACTCTCAGTTTTACTTCATAATACCAATTAGTAACAACAATAAACATACAGAAAGGTATTCATGTATTCTGTTAAAGCAATTTGTGTCCCTAGCAAACAATTCTAAGAAAAAATCAGGAAGAAAGGATATTGAAGGATTAAAAAATACATAAAGGCTGAATCTGATCCAAGATACACAAGCTGACCTTCATCATGTTAATTATATCCTGACTATAGCTGTTGAAATTTTTCACGCAAAACTCTTCTCCGACAATGTTCAGCAGATCCAGCGTCTCCAAAATGTCCAATTATTACTTCACAGGTTTTTTTGTCTTTGAAAGCAATTAAATCCCCAAATGAAAAATGGCCATTCTTGTGTATCTCCTTAAGGGTTTTTTGTGTTTTTATTTCTATTTTATTAATTACATTTCAAAATTTGAAATCAGAATGAAGTACTTTAAATTCTCTCAGAGTGAAATACTTCAAGGACCCAAATAAACGGCTTTTTTATTTTATTGATTAAGCACTGGAACATTTTTATCTTTTCAGACAGTAACAGTTTGAGCTGTTTCAATTGCTGATAAAGAAACAAATTTATGCTGTCACCCTCTGTAGATAGCCCACCATAAAACTAACTTGCTATGAAATTCTGATCCCACTGGAATTCATGGAAATCATGCCATCCAGAGACTACAACAGAACCAAAAGTTTATCCTGAGTATTAGCAGGGCTGGGACAAAAGCCTTACATGAATCTCAGCTGTATGGATGAGATAGATTAGCATCTTTGTGTTATTAATAGTTCATAATAATACCAAAACCTTTCCCACAACCATGAGCTAACCCAGTGGGATTCCGTTTTATTTTTTGGCCTTGATTACTGGGAATTGTTGACAATTACTTTGAAACTGATCATAGTATGAATAAAGTTATTTGTGGTTATGGTATTATATTCTGTAATATCATCAGTGTTTAATATATACCTTGAGAATCATCAGTTATATATCCAGAAAAAAAAAAAATCCAGAGAACACTTTACACCTAGCAGTACCTGAAATCATGGAGGGTTTTTTAGGTCTATGTAGGTGTCCTGGGTTCAACAGTAGCAGTCATTTTTCTCCTTCTTAGTAGCCGGTGCAGTGCTGCGGTTTTGACTTTAGTCTGGGAACAGCACTGATAACACCGATGTTTCTAGTTGCAGCTCAGTAATGTTTACTCTGATCAAGGACTTCCTCAGTCTCATGCTGTGCCAGAGAGGAAGGGAAGCCGGGAGGAAGCAGAGACAGGACACCTGACCCAAACTGACCAAAGGGGTATTCCATACCACAGCCCGTCATGCCCAGTATATGAACTGTGGGGAGTTACCTGGAAGGCCCAGATCGCTGATCGGTTTGGGCACTATGTCCTTTTCTGCCAAGCAGCTTCCCAGCTACTCTTTCGCAAGCCTGTAGCACTGCATGGGGTTGTTGTGGCCCAAATGCAGGAGCTGGCACTTTGCCTTGTTGAACCTCATACCACTGGCCACAGCACATGGATGCAGCCTGTCCAGATCCCTCTGCAGAGCCCTCCTATCCTCCAGCAGATCAACACTTGTGCCCAACTTGGTGTCGTCTGTATATTTACTCAGGGTGCACTCAATCCGCTCATCCAATTTGTCAGTGAAGATGTTAAACAACACTTGCCGTAACAACCCCACTAGTGACCAGTCAGCAGCTAGATGTGATATCATTTACCACCACTCTTTGGGCTCTGCCATCCAGCCAGTTTCCAACCCAGTCCAAATGCACAGTGTCCACAGCCTTTCCCTCAGCAACCAGGCAGGTCACCTTATTGTAGAAGGAGATCAGGTTAGTAAAGCAAGACCTGCCCTTCATGACCCTATGCTGACAGGGCCTGATCCCTTAATTTCCAGAATGTGCTTTATGATCTCACTTAGGATCATCTGCTCCGTGACCTTCCATGGCGCTGAGGTCGGGCTGACAGGCCTGGAGTTTCCAGGGTCTTGCTTCCTGCCTTTTTGAAAATTTTACCTGGAATGAAATAGTCTGCATTTCACATTTGGAATTGAAACTTGAACCTGGAAAAATCTCATGTAGCAGTTCTTCCTAAGCAAAGGGGTGAGCTGAACAGGCGTATGGCATGTCTACAAGCTATTTTGTTGGTAACGTTGGTTTTCATATGATTCATTGAGCACCAGCACCTTCCTGCCTTGTGACTAAATAATGCGTTCATCTGGGGAATGACAAATCATGACAAGGCTAGTGACAGGTTGAATCAAAAGAGAAAAAGGTCATCACTACATTAAGATTCAGTTGCAAGTATTGTTATTGCCTCAGTTCAAAAGGATCTCTTATTACCTTACTTACCCTTCTTTTTCATGGGTAAAATTAAGAAATTTTTCTTTTTCTCATTCACCACCATAGCAACAGAGGGATTAGAAAGCCTTCATTCAGGAGACTTATGGAAAGGATTCCTGTTCCCATCCTCAGTCCCTCTGAAGCTATTTATTTGGACTTCACAAAGGAGCTCAGTAACAGGAGAAACACAATCTACTGGGTTGAACACTGGCTTGGGACCTATTGACACCGAACCTGGGAACTGTTCCTAATTCTGCCATTAACTGGTGTACAATATTTAATTGTTTTGTTTCTCCATCTGTATGACACAGATAACACTCTCGGGCGTGCTAAAAACAAATGCTGAAAAAGAACTAATTTCTTTTTTTTTCATCTTATTCAAGGGAAAAAAGAGAAAAAAGGAGGCATCAAAGTTCACCTGAATAAGAACCATTAATTTAAAACACTGCTTGCTATTTCATAGCTATCATGCAGGCAGAAACCACTGACAGTTCTGAGGCTGTGACAAAAGCCTAGAAATTCTGGTGGCATTTTGTAGTGCCAACCCAAGCTGACTGACTAGTTTTTATTGACTAGTTTACTAAGCTGTTGGATGCTACTTCTTGTATACAGTAGAAAGTGAACCCATTCTACAATCCTAATCGAATTCATGATATACGGTATTTAAATAAGGCAATCTAAGTTCCTGATTAATCATCCATTAGCAGTAAGTCATCATTATGCAGCCTGCTTCTGGAGATATAGAAACACAGTAATAAGTAGTTATTATGCAGCCCTTCCTCAATGTTTTATGAGTCTGTTCCAGTGTTTTATGACACAGACTTAATGTTGCATCATAGTTTACATATACACATTAAACCTGTTAAATCCTTAATGTTAGACCTTTAATTCTTAATTATTAGTTTGGCCAATCTTTAATCTCTCTGTGAAATCAGATCTAAGAAGTTTAGAGAACTTTGTTTCTCCTCTCTTAATCATCAAACCCAAAACAGAAGATACTAATTTTCATCTAAATCTTCTTCATCAACTGCAAAATCCTCACAGAGTGCTCCAGTGTGGACCTCACTTGACAGTTTCCACTAAAAGTTTCCGATGAGAGTTTGGGCTGAGTGAAGGCTGAGCAAAGATCTTGGGGCTTGTCCCAGAGGATTTAGTACCTCCTGTGTAACACACAACAAATTTTTGCTTGGGGGAATTGGCATTTCTGAGGTGTCTTGTATAAAAAATGTACAACTCTAATGTGCTATCATGCTTAACTTTCATCACATACAATTACTTGCTTCATTTTATATCTGTGTTATAGTACTTTACAGCCCCACCCTCACACAATCCAGACAGTAAGTCCTGCAGTGCTTGTTTTGATACCTGATGAAACGCGTTATCACTGATTTTCCCCCCTCGGTTCCTACAGAGTCCAATATGGATTTTTTTCTTTCATGACAGCACTTACAAATTACTTCAGCTAAGGACTTTAATTACTATATTAAGACCAATTAATTAATGAATCTTTGAAGCAACTTTGAGAGACAGGAATGAATTACGGATAAATGAAGACACAGAATTTTGATTTGCTATATTTCAGTAGCAAATGAGGAGCAGAATGAAGAACAGCACTATGTGCATCAAGACTCCTACTTGTCTTTGCAACTCATGCAAATACATTTTCTCTATTGTGAATAACTCTTTCCCTATTCCTTCCATTTTGTGACTTACCACTGTCATCCATGCAGCATGAATACCTTTTCTGTAAGTTACGAGTTTTTGCCAGAGAAGCAGGCAGCAGTCCCCAGTTGTATGTAAGCACATTCTCGCTGCACTTCCCGAAACGTATCCCAGTAATAATCTTTGTCATGATAAATTCATAACAAAATATTAACAGATGTGCCAGACCTGATTCTCCTACAGCAAGCCCTTCCCATGGATTCAGCAGTGTAAAACTGTTTGAAAGGGACTGCAAGCTTCATTTGCATACTTTATTTGCATTGCCAAAGCCCAGTAAATGGAGCAAATGAGAGTAAGGCTAAATAAATATGGAATAAAAATACACATTTAGTCAGACTCTGACAAGATAACTGCTTGAAAATCTGCAAGGGTAACTGCAGGTCTGGGTTTAATTTCTTTAGCTATCTTATGCTTCGTGTCTATTTAGCAACCCTTTGGCAGTACAATCAATGTATTTTACACCTCTCAGTCTTTGCTGATGCAGGCTGGAGTTTCCCTAGGAGTCTGTATTATTTCTGAGCATACAGGCTTGTGGATGGTACACCAACACAACAGCATCAGCTCATACACTGAGTGGTAAGAACATTTGTTTCCTTTGATTTTATGCAACAACTCAACATTCTAATAACAATACTTTACAAAAGTCTGACTTGGCTAACCTTTCTTTCTGTATCTTTTTCAGTCTTCTTTATCTCATTTTCCTAACTTGATGAAGCAGTGCCTTAGAACAATTTTCAGCAGATTTTAAAAACTATTTAATGCTCTGTGCTTTTTGGCAGATCTGCTGCCGGCTTGAAATGTTCATAATTCTGTGATATTGATAAGCATTTTTGTTGTTAAAATCTTTTATTGAAGAAAGAAAATTAAGACATTTCAGCTTCATCATTTGTTACTATTTTTTACATTCTTTTACAAAAGCAAACCATCTTTCAAAATTAAGGGAGACTTACAGATCATTATGTAACTTTTGAGATGCAAAACATGCAATACATACAAATCTGGTTTTGGCTTCTTTGTAGTTCATCATTTTGGGGGTGAAAAGATTTCTGGTAAAGTTGTAACATTTTTATGTACAACATTGCAGATATTCCTATGAAAAGAATAATAAAACTTGAAAACACTTTGCTTTTTTTTTTCAAATAGAATAATTAAATGAAAAATTAATGTGAAAAAGTCACCTGACCATATCTGAGCTTTATTCTATATCTACTTTTAAGAGAGGATTGCAAGGAAATATTTCTAAACACGTCAAGTATTTATGAGGTTCGAATTATCTACAGTCTATAACCAAGAATGGAGAAAGAGCAAAGTGCTGTGATTTACCCATGATTAATTAGGAATGTCTCTGGCAAACCTGTCCTTTCTCCTTCTGGTTGTAGTGGTGCCTTGAAAAAGTAGCTGGCTACATTTACATTTCAATTAATCATGTGGCATTTTGGAAAATTCAAACACAATATTTCCTTTTTATAGAAACATTCCCAAAATCAGATATTTCACAAGCTGACAGTGGCTTCATTACTTTTGAATTTGTTTTTCTAGTACTTCATGAAGTGCTTTTTCATCTGACAATTTTAAATGCATCCCACGGATAGAAATGTGCAGGCCATAGTACATGTAAAGTGGGCAGAGCCTTTAAAAAATGCTTTTGCCTGCAAAGGAAAAGAACAGCAACTAAGAGGTATAAATCAAATTGTTGATCACGGAAATACTGCAGTGAAGAGTAAAGCTAATAAGAATAAAGACGTGTATGAGTCTGCATCACCAGCCTCTGCTTGAAAATCAGACAATGAAAGATCCTTTCATAGAGTAAGATGAAAGGGTGTTGCTTTACGCATTTACGAGCCAAATTAGCTGTGCATGAACTCCTATACAAATCATGAAGTTGCAGATCACCATAAAATAAAGAAAATTTGTAAGATAAAAAGTGTAGAAGGCATTAGTAAAAGCTCAGTGTGAATCAATTGCTATTTGCTGCTTCTTTAGGTTGATTTCCCAGAGCCAGACATCAGGAAAAAAATATTATTTTACAAAGTGCACTTGAAGGTTTAGCTGCATAAACTTTTGTAATTACACTTCCTACAGAGAAGGAAACTCATACGATTGTGCGTTATGCCAAAAGCCGGAAAATCGACACAGAATATCATTTGGGTATATGTGCGGCGCAGAGTGAGTCTCAATCTCATGGCTTTTCACGCATTCCCCCTGCAAACCCAGAGATAACAAATTATCTATCCTTGAAATACCATAATACTCAAATTCTGTTTTGTTTTCCTTGGCTTGGATTTCATAAACACAATATGATATAATGTTTAGAAATTATTAGAGACAAAAGTCTTTAACCTCAATGATTGTACATGTACTGTAAAGTATACAAGTGACTTAAAATGTACAGCTGTATGAATAATGCCTCTTTAGTTCAATGCTTAGATGAAGAGGGGAAAAAAAGCCCAAACCAACAACTGAAACAAAATTTATATGAAATGGGATTTTTTTTAGCACATTTTTAAAAGCTCCAGAAAACTTTATTTCAGATTAAACCAGAATGTTTCATATTTTCATGCATGAGAAGACAGCGTGCCACATTGTACTTCACCCAGAGAGGGTGAGCCAAGCCGAGAGGGCTGAGAATGCCCACCTCACGCCTCTGGCAGCTCCGGCAGAGAAATACTTCATTAGAACATTTTGGAAAACAGATAAGGAAATAGTTGCACAAAGAAATGAACTTCCTCAGCCCTGAAACAGGACAATATTTATCCAGTGGGACTTTATCGCATACACAACAATTATGATTCAATTCTCCGTTTGCAGGAGCAGAGTTTGCCTTTTAAAAAAGTTTAAAGAGGGCTGGAGCACTTCTGTTCAGGATAGGACACCCTATTAAGATGCAGACAACCAAAATAACAAATTCAATACTAGGAATGATACTTCTGTGTCACCTACCTCTAGACGCTGTTTCATGAAAGGGGATGAGCTAACCAAACCACAGAAGAGTTTCTGTCCCTCATCTCAGCTCCACATTCCTTCATCACCTTGACCTTCTACTTGCCTACTGGCTCTGGAAGCTTGTGCAGATCCCTCTGTGAGCTGATTCAACTCAGCCTGGCAGAAAACTAACCCATGTATAGATTTCTGGGTGAATGAACTGACTCTTGTGTCTTGTCATGTGCAATAGAAGTAAAACACCATTTACATCAGAAATCACTTTAGCAGAACAGGGAAGACCTTCCCCTAAGAGTAAAGCTGAGTGAAAAAACAGTTATAGTCCTATTTTTAAGAACTTGTTCATAAATCTTAGAATGAAAGCAGATACCTGTATTTTTTCCTAAAATATTCTGCTCTTACTGTGAGTGTCATTTCAGAAGACAGAGGATTTCCTTGGTTCACTCAGTTCTTGCATAGCACAATGCTCCCGTCACTAATTCTGAATGTTCACCTCCTAGATCCATGTCTCTTATGTGGCTTTCACTTACTTCTGTAGTCCACTGTTATGGCAAGTTTCCTGATATTCTGTTACATTCCGTTCTAAAGTGCCTCCTCTCTGTTTGGTTTCTTGTCCCAACTACTATCAGCAACAGCTTGTGATATCGCATCATCTCTGAGTTTTATTGAACTGCTATTGACTGCAGCTTTCAGATTAAAAATTACTCTTAAATAATACTCCTCCTAAAGCATCTCCTAATAATTTTTAATTGTCCCTTATTATGACAGTTTATTTTCAGGCTTTAATTCACTTTTTGCATGCCCGACAAGATGTTGTAGCTAAATTTACTATTCATCAAATTGCGGTTTCTATTCTAAATATAAATTTGTGTCTAATCCCTCAAAAAGCTTTGACTGTCATATAAAATTAGTGTCCAAATTCACAGAGCTTCTGCACAAAGACAGTGGGATCTAGCACTAATTTAAAACATCTGAAATTAGATGTATGTATGTAGGTGTCTGCCTTTGAGCTACATATGTCAGGATTGCTCCCATTGTAATCAGTTGCAATACGGTCATTGTGCTCACGAGACCTGAAGACCTTTGAGATATTTCTCCAAGTTGCTTACTCAGCACTATCTAGGGCCATTTGAAATAGTTCATTATATCATTCCTGGCCTCCAATAGTTGCTCCAGAAGGATCAGCTCTCCTGTTGAACCTGTGTTATATCTGAAATCTCTGAATAATATGAAGGATGCGGCACTGAATCCCTCTGTAAAGACAAATTAATTAGTCTCACGGGTCCATTAGCTCCCTGTTGGCTAGACATCCCCTTGACATGAACCTAGACACCTAGGTCATATGTTGGGACATAAATTAAGGCATCAGACTCACCTCTGTGAGATGCTGCCCTTTTGTTATCCTACGATTAAAAATTGTAGCACACATTCAGAATATAGGTTCAATTCCTCTTCTGTATTTAAGTGAGTTTAGATCACTTATGCACATCTCAGCATCAGCCAGTCGGGCATTAATTTCAATTTCTCTGATGGAATGGTTCAGGTTTTTTATAAAATGTTCAGTGAGTAGAGAAGGAATAAAAGGTGAATGATGCTCTACCCTGTTAATTCAGACCTTGCAGAAGTGATGGACTTGGTTTTCAGTGCCTAGTTAATTGCTCCACTGACTGACTGTTATGAGCAACTGGACCAAACAAGAACATATCTCTTTTTGGTGTCTTTTTAAATATGTTTATTTTTATTTGGGTGAGGCAATTTGTATTGAATAATTAAAATACACTTTGTTTTACATTTTGCTGATAAAATGCAATATCAAATGATAAAACAGCTCTGGTTTTCCATACCTATACTCATTCCACAATCTTTTATGCTGTTATTTGAGTTTAAAAGTTCTGATTCCAAAGAAATCCATTGTCAGAGATGGGCATGTCAAAATATTGGTCTTTAATAGAATATATATTCTAGCAAGATATGATCTTCACTGTGACTTTTGTACTCAGTTTAAAAAATGGAATGTGCCAAATTATTACTTTGAACATGCAGTTTAAGCCAGTATTCAAGAGGTCCTGAATTACAAGATAATATATTTCGGTTTATTATTGAATATTTATCCTCATCAGTGAAAGATTAGCTCTAGTCCTTCAAAAAATAACAGTTTTCATCTACCTGGTATCTTTTAAAAGAGGATGAATTAACCACCATAAGTAATGATTCTGCTGTCAGCCAAATGCCTAAAAGACACTCAAGGGATTTAACACTGTTAAATGAAAAAGAGCATCTGTTTTCATTGGGATAATATTCAAAAGTGCATCTCATGAGAAACAAAAGATACACAAAGCCTCAGACTGAATTCAGAAAGGAGCTACCACATATGCTCAGCCATTCTTCTGAACAGAACTTGTATGACCTATAATTAATAAGATAATTTACAAATATAGAATTCCCAAATTATGTGTATTATTATTATAAACACATGTGAGCTTAAAGAAGTGTTCATACTACTAATTGCTAATGGAAAGGCTTTCAAAAGCATGTGCGTATCTAATGATGTAAAACAACCATGCCATGGAATTTTCAAAAGTGGTTTAATTATTTAAATGTTTTCAGAGGTTTATAACAATTCCTCAGCTTGCCTAGTCCTCTTTTTAGGAAGCTAACATGGCTTTGGACAGCCTTCAAATTTCCAGAAGAAGTAGACTATTAAAACTGCTCATATAGATTTGTGGGTAAATTTTTCTCAGATATTGTGCCTCTTACAACAGAAATGCATTGATCTAACTTGCCCCTGGTGGGACAAGTTTTTGAGAAGACAAAGTTAAAATTACATTTAAAATTACATTTCAAATAGGAATGCATGGTCAAAATTTTGGTATTTGCCACCATGAAAAACTGGGCAGCACTGAAAAACTTTAGCTTGATAATAGCAAAATATTACTTCTTCGTGTTTTGAAGAGTTCCTCAAACATATATTTTGTACTGATTTAAAAATAAAATAAAAACATTTCAACATTGCTTCAGCAAAGCAAAATTATTTGTTCAACAAGTCCCAGTGCAATTGATGACAGTAACAGAATCAGAAGCGGAGTACCCTTCAGAAGTTAAACATCCGTGGGTGAGTCATGAGCAGAAAGACATGAATTCTGCTGTATTTTTCGAAGATCTGGGGAGAAGATACTGTTGCAATGTCAACTAGACCTGGAGGAAACTTGTTCCTTAATGAAAATAAAATTTTTTCCTGAAACATATAACTTTCTGTTAAAAAAAATATATTGCATATTGGATAAAAATTGTGGTCAAAATAAGAGAATGAAAGAGAAAAAAAAGCAAGAAAGAATGGCAAGAAAATCTGATGTTACATATTTATGACTGTCAATTATTCAATGTTTATTTGCTATAAAGACTTCTTATACATTCTGTGCCTTGATTCATATGCAATTATGGCACTAGAGTGACTCAGCTTAGAGTGTTTGTTGAGTCACTTGAAAAATCACAGTAGTTGCAAATGTAGATTAGCCACACAATTATCTGAACTCAGAGTGTATGCAATTATTTGAGGTTAATTTATGAGTTTCCATCATTTTTCAAGTGCTCTGGAAATAAAATATATCTATCTATAGACATATCGAGATATATCTGTGTAGATAGACAGACAGACAGACAGACAGACGTTTTCTTTGTGTTATTGACCTCTAGTAGCGAGGAAAAAGTATCAAGACAAGCATTTTCATGGCAAGAAACCCTATAATTATTAGGAAGACTCTTAAAATAAAAGTCAATGTGATTTTCTATAAATTGTCCTCTGCATCAGTCTCAGAACTTATGCACAATAATTATTACATTCCTGAGTGTGGCAGGCCTATTTACTTAGAAAAGTCTCATAGTCCAATAAAGGGTCATAAAAAATACTTTGCTTCAGTATTTGCTTCAGACTGTACTGACTAAATGCTGTTGTTTAACATTCTCGGAATCAATGGTAAAGTCCTGAATCACATCAAAGCAGTAAGTGTCATAAATACAGATAATACATGTCTGTCGCATGATACTGATCATAACTAACCCTACTCTTGCAGCCCAGAAAGCCAACCGTATCCTGGGCTGCATCAAAAGGAGCGTGACCAGCAGGTCGAAGGAGGTGATCCTGCCCCTCTACTCTGCTCTTGTGAGACCTTACCTGGAGTATTGTGTGCAGTTCTGGTGTCCTCAACATAAAAAGGACATGGAACTGCTGGAACAAGTCCAGAGGAGGGCCACGAGGATGATCAGGGGACTGGAGCACCTCCTGTATGAAGACAGGCTGAGGAAGTTGGGGCTGTTCAGCCTGGAGAAGAGAAGGCTGCGTGGAGACCTCATAGCAGCCTTCCAGTACCTGAAGGGGGCCTGTAGGGATGCTGGGGAGGGACTCTTCATCAGGGACTGTAGTGACAGGGCAAGGGGTAATGGGTTAAAACTTAAACAGGGGAAGTTTAAATTGGATATAAGGAGGAAATTCTTTCCTGTTAGGGGGGTGAGACACTGGAATGGGTTGCCCAGGGAGGTTGTGAGTGCTCCATCCCTGGCAGTGTTCAAGGCCAGGTTGGATGAAGCCTTGTGTGGGATGGTTTAGTGTGAGGTGTCCCTGCCCATGGCAGGGCGGTTGGAACTAGATGATCTTGAGGTCCTTTCCAACCCTAACTATTCTATGATTCTATTCTATGATTCTACTGCAACACAGAGAACAAACAAAAAATATTACTATATTGCCAGATCTTTCAAAGTCATTCAATAGATTTGAAATGGTATTTTTCAGTCAGGGTTATAGTTTTATCTGTGGGGTTTGGTGGGGATTTTTTGGGGGGATTGGGTTTGTTGGTTTTTTTTCTTTATTCTTCTTCTCAACAATATTTAAGCTGCCTAAAATAAGAAATGGCAAGCTTTGTTTTCTGTAAGAATGGAAAGATTTCTCTGTATTACAAATTGGAAATAAAGACACTTAGTAAGTAAGTAAGTAGGAATTGAGCTGTAGCCATGTGATACATCACATTTTCGTATATTTGCAAAAATTGCCTACAAAGATTTTCATGTCACTAATATAAACTTCGAAGACTTTATTTTCTGAAAATATTCAGAGTAACTCCTAGAGGTGCTCATGTTTGATGCACTCCAGTGCTTCTGAATCACTTTTCTGTTGTTAGTGTGAGTTGTGCGTTTAGATTTTAAAGCCATATAACACGGAAATTTAATTCAGTCTCCTAAGTAAGTTATGACACACTGTTTGACTCAATGATACTAACACCCACCTTAGCAGTTCATGCTTAGATTAAGCAAGTGTCTCACCACCCTCACAATTGAACTGGTTCTGGTCCCAAAAGTAGTTGCTGAGCTTCTCATGAGCTGGTATATCCTACCAGGACAGATGCGGAGCTTCTAGTATCCCACTAACCCATTTAGCATTAGATCAAGTTCCCCCGCACTATTTCTATATGCAAACTTTAAAAAAAATCCCACACTAAAGCCCGAGTAAAGAACTATGAATTTTTGCATTAGTTAAATTCAGTGAAACTTTAAATTAGAATTAAAGAATGTTTTGTCTGCTCCTTTGCAGCCACTGCAAGTGAAGGTAGCTGAAGCTCTCCAGCTTTTAAGTGAGCTAGTGAGAGAAGTTCAGCAGCCCTGGGGCTATAAATGGCATTAGCAGCCACCCATCATTTCAGAAATAGGCACTGTGTCTCAAAAAGTAGCCAAGCTGCTGCTTGAATGCCAGGTCCTGTGGCTGAGACACACACCATGAGGAGATGGTGCGGATCCTCACTTACCCTTTTCATGAAGGGGTTAATTTCCACAAGCAAAATGGACATTTGAAACATTTAGCTTCAGGCCTTCCACGTAGCTTTTCACTATTTGAGGAATAATCCAATGTAAAATCCTAAAGATTTTGTTATCTCAGGATATTTGTTCTCATCTATCCCTAACCTTTCTCTTGGCAAACAGCGGGAGTAATCTTATGGGATGAAATTCTCTGCTCTTACAGCAAGGGCACTACATCGAAAGGTTGCTAGGGCATCAGCACATGATAATTTGGCCTTTTTGTAATTTCTACTAAGCTTAATGAAAATGGCAACATTAACCCTCCTTAGGCAAGGCATTTAACTTTGTGCCTAAGTGGGGAGCACGGGAGAGAGGGAGGCTCTCAGTGCTGCTGTTCTCAATTACTCTCTAAAGACTACCTTCACTACAAAGGGACTCAGGTCCCAGCACAGGCTTCCAAGTCAAAGGTCTAAAATTACCTCCTAGCCCTGGTATATTGATTTTTTCTTCACTGTCAGGCTGTGTGCAACACTGTGATCAGAGCCACACCACACAGAGGTGTCCAGAGTCACAGCCATCAGCTGCCTATTGCTCAGGAAAAATTCTGCTGCCTTGGTAAAATATAATGGCACATAACTGTGTTTGTGGAGGACCATAATTAGCGATAAACCAAAGCTGAGAAATTGTGTAGGTGAATTACAGTTTATAGAATTATAGGGCCTGTTCTTTCTGCCATTTGATTTCACAGGAACAGAACCATGAAGCAGTTGCAGCCCCACTCCTCACACCCCACTCAGTAGGGCAGAAACTGAAACTTACTCCATCTTCAATTGGGAATCATTGCTGCTCAGAAAGTACAAAACCTCTCCATGTGGAGAACATCATAACCCAAGAATAACTTAAAGCTAGGATGTTTTCAGGGACAAAAGAGGCCTGAATTAAGTTGGATACAAGAGGGAATTCAATATGAGGATGCCATGTTCTGAGCAAATGCTAAGATATTGCACAAGAACAGCAGCATAATACTAAAGACTCAATTTTAAAAGAAGTTACAGTTCCTGCTTCTGCTTTAGAAAGAAAGAGGAGGTGTTACCCCTGCTGAAGGATTCAGAGATGAGAGTCTCAAGTGGAGAGAAGCACTTACCTGCCACCCTGAATAAGGCATCTGAGCCCGGGTAAGAAATGACATTTAATATGTATCCTATTTTCAGTGTTTCCCCACAGGCTGACCTAGAGTGGCTTCCCACCCAGTTCATTGTGCTTTAGCTGCTGTCATCTTTGGGCACTCCCAGTTTTGGGCACAGCTTTTCTCTCCCAGGTGCTTTATGGGGACATTAAGCATATAGACACATATGGCAGATTTCACTACAACAGTGAAGTGCCTGAAGGCTTGATTGCACCAGCAGCAGAAAAAGCCAGCTCCCATCTCTTGAAGAACACCACTGCGAGAGTCAGAGCATTAAACACTGTGAAGTGTGAACCATAATGATTAGGGGCCGTAGAAGAGGACCAAGGCATGCTCAGTTGTAACTCATTTGACTTAGAAACACTTGAACTGGCCTATACCTAAAGTTACTGCAGTAGGAGTTTTCTGTGTCAACGCTTGGCACTTGAGAATTCAGATTAAAGTTAAATGAGAAGAGAATACTGTGGCAGTTTTCTTCTTCTAGATGCTTAATATTTTTTAACTGTGCATGTTAACCAGTAACTTAGGTTTGATTTATTTTATGCACCATTTTTTTTCACTAGGTCTTAGTTTCAATTACAGCCTTCTAAATATGGTTCTATGTCATAGCAGTTTTACACACTAAAAGCAAATTTTTCTCTGTTTGGGAAAAAATAGTGTTGTATAACTGACAATTACTCCTCAGGCAGAGACCCATTAACTTTTACATTGGAGTTAAAGTGTCAGCCATTTCAGTGCATAATTGAAGATTTACTGGAGATCCATGGAGAACATGAATTCCTTTGATGGAAACCTTAGCCTTTTCTCAAGCTGTGAAATGCTTATGTGAAAAAACATTATTATTATGAATATACGTGCTTGAATGTAAGTTCTTAGGGTATAAACTCAGAGTTCGGTATGCATATATGAGTTACTGATACAAGAATACCTATGACTATTGCTTGAATAAACAGATGATGGAAGTAGTGATTTACTTTTCATGGTATTTTTGTCTCTTAGCAACCTCAATTGTTTTCATCATAGTACTTTTGTGTTTGACTTATGCATCAATTTGCAGTACTTGAAAGTGGTATTACTATAATATTTCAGGTTATAAACTGCTCTTGTAGGCTACGAGCTAATTGCAAGAGAGACTGCCGCTCTCTGTGTCTTTTAAATGTTAGATGTCATCTAAATGTTTCTAAATGTTCTCAGGTTAAATAATTCTCTTATTGCAATATTAACAGGGCTGGATAACCTGAAAGACATCTTTCCTACAGAATTTAGTCTCAGATCGCAAGCCTGCATAAATGAAAACACATTTTTAACTTTCACATTAACTTTATGCTTACACTTTGAATCTGAATTACATATTTTGAGCAAATGTATATTTCTTGGTTCTATATATTGACACAGCCATTGAATATTTCTCTGCTTTGGGTCTCTATACAAGCTTTTTCTTTGGAGATTTTTCATTGGTTTACATTTGGATTTACTTTACTTAGCCTGACATAGCCTAAACTGTTCCAGTTGTATAGGAAGCTTAGTCATGAAACTTCTTATGGGATGTTATAGCAATCAGCTCCATCATGACAACTGCAAGATAAGGAAAAAGACAGTGCTGGTAAACATTCAGGTTTACACTGGTGTCGTCTTCAAAGGACATAGGCTCAGGAGACAGCCATGAAAATGTCTTCTGAGCCTATCTGAGCTTATATGAAGAAATGTGAGAAATGTGAGAAATCTTAGATGCATTTCTTAATACTTCTTCTTTCCTTGTTTGAAAATCATGCATTACTTTTTAAGTGTGCAAATTATAAAAATCATACAGAAACAGTATTTCAACTTATGGAAATTGTTATCTTGGAACAAGTGTGGCCTTGCTAAACTGGAACCAGAAAAGACTTTCATACAAACAATTTGAATAATCTAAAATGGAATATTTCTAACTCTAGTCACTAGGTCCAGATCACTGGGAAAGTATTCTTTCCTTTTCTCCTTGTCCTGATTTTGGCTCCATTGTACTTAGTTGCCAGCTGGGGTTAAACCATGACAGTCCTAAATCCGTAATTGCACTTCTTTACATGTTTCAGCAACAAAGGCTTATGAAAGATTGAATAAGGACACTGTTTTCAGAGGAAGTGCTCTGGTATCTAAACTAGATGTTCAGCTAATTCTACCTGCAACAATACAAGTTGATAACAAGGAATTAAAAAGGGATAATAAGCATCTGGGTAAATAAGAAACACAGGCACATTAAAATATAGAAGCCCATGCATTTATCACATGTGAGGAAAATAAAGCCCCATCTTTTTATTTTGCTTGATAATACAACACAGGGACTATATTCATCACATTATTCATTAAAACATCCACTGCTTTTGACTACTTTCTCATGGTGTTTATTTATCCAGAAGTTTAGATAAGTATTCTGTTGACTATAAATGGGAAAACAAAATATTTAAATTAGAAAAAATTAGGGTTTCTGTAAGAAGAGAAAAAAGACTGAGAGACAGCAACTGGATTGTTACTGTTTAAATCATCTTAGTAATGGCCTTTGGAATAATTTTTAGTATTTTCTCTTTGGCTTAGAAATAGTGACCTTGAAATTTCCTGAAAAGAATGTTAGATGACATTGTTAATGGGAAAAAGACCTGGGATAGCAGATATAAGAAAACCAGGTATTTTGAAGATGAGAATGTCAGGGATGGGATGAAAAGTTGCTCTATAACATCCAAATCATGAATAGAAAGATCAATTAATGTGGTTTTTACTGCAGCAAGGGAACTCTGGTGGAATTAGACAAATAGGAGATCTAATTGTCTAAATCAAGTCTTGGCATGAAGGCGAGTCAACATGTCAGAAGAAATACAATGCTAGACAAAAGAAATACAATTCTTGACATAGCGATCAAAGTGTACAGATCAGAAGTACTGATACCTGAGCCATCATCGGCTCAATTCAGATGCCTAAACACTTGCAACAAGAAGTTTTACTTTCCTCAAAACAAAACTTTCTTCTAAGACAAGAAAAACAATGTTTTGTATGTCTCATCAAAATATTTTTGTCTATACTGAAATGAAACTTCATTGTCTCAGGGGCAGACTTAACTTTCCAAATAGCAGTAATGTCTATCATATATGCTCACACTCAGCCACTGCAAACATAGGATGTTCATGTGCATGCCAAATCAAAGATGGCTGTCATCATAATATCTGTCTTTGTCAAGTCTTTGCAAATCCAAAATAAGAATCTCATAGCTATGTTTCTAATATAATTTCCTAGAAAGAGATGAAAAAAAAGAACATCCCCAGGACAGCCAGCTTTTCACTTAGATACATGCTAATAGCCAGCGTTCCAAGTCAGCCTTATTTAGGTGTCTTCTAGAGGAGGGGCACTCTGTAGTTGCTATTCTAGGCCTTTGGTGACAATCTCCTAAGGTCAGAAATACTTTTTATTGTCTGAGTATCTCATGCTTGTTATACATAAGGACAGCAATGTGGAAGGAAATTACAAACAGTACCAATATTCGGTGAACATATTGTTTTGTATATTTGAAAGTTTGCTTTGGAGCCTCCTGTTTTTCAAACCTAGTAGAGCATCATCCTGTTAAAGGTCAACTGACTTCTTCTGGCATGTGAAACTGCCAGTCCTTGTTCCAATACAGAAGCAATTCCTTTCCAGCTTTTATCTCCCTTTTACCAGAGCTAGCCCAAATCTGCATATAAGTTCATGAGCTCCCTCCAGACTCCTGGTGTTTCTGGAGAAAACATTCCTTACCCTAGAGATTACTTTATAATTGTGAGAATGTGGAAAACAGAAAATATGGAAGACAAGAAATAAGTCTGTATAAGTATTGTTTGCAAAATGAACCTAATACCACAAATTAACAGTGAAATCTGGTCACCACAAATTTTACAGAGCCACCACACACTTCTAGGGTTTTATCAGAAGGATGTCCAGAAGAGGCGATACGTAAGCTAGTGAGAGAAAAAGCACCAGCATTCTTTCTATAAAGTTCACAGATATTTTTAGCACAGCTCTAGACTTTGATTCAAGTCACCACAGTTTTTCATTTAGTATTAATGACTATAGTTTTGTGGTCATGCCTCAAAGCAACTAGAACGAAAGCTTATTGCACTGGAGACTATATAAAAAGAAAAGCCAGAAGGCTGTGTAGGATGCTGACATCAAGACAGTGAACAGAAGGGAGGCTGAAGGCAGATGTCAAGAGGAAAAGGCAAGTCTGACTATTACTGAAGAAAATCCTACAAATGCTTAAAGACCCTTTTGATGACTCCCACATCTGCTTCAACCAGCTGATGTTACTCACTGATTCATCTCCATGGCAATACCCTAACCAAACAAACTCCAAAATTTCCACAGTGTTCTGATGGGAAAGAGTGAATGGGAACAAGAAAGGCTTTCCCCAAGCACAAAAAGGGCTTCCTTGTGCAGTTATTTGTCTGAGGAAGTCTAGAAGTAAGTGCATTTTAATTGGACATAATCTTATTGGAACAGAGAATAGTGAATGAGCAAATTAAATAAATAAGCTTTTAATTACATTCTTATAATCTCAATAAGGAATTCACAGTTATATAAGGGTGTTTCAGGCAATTACATTAAAGGCATCCCAATTCAGAAGAGAATCCAGCTGGCACTTGACAGCAATATCATAGAATCACAGAATAGTTAGGGTTGGAAAGGACCTTAAGATCATCTAGGTCCAACCCCCATAATCTAGTTCCAATATTATCTTTGCAGTGCAAAATGTAACATACTCCTGGTTTTCTTTTGCTTTCTTTTTTCTTCCGCCTTCTTTTTTGCATTTGCATTCTTTCTTTCTTTCGGCTTTTCTTTCCTTCTGTACTTTATTTTTGTTTCTTTTAGATCTCCGCTCCTTCCTAGTGTAGGTTTCAACATGCACATGTGCATGAGCCTACCAGTCATTGTTATGGCTGTACTTGCTCTGTGTCCTGATCAAAACTACCTACAGGCAGAATACGATAAAATGTAACCAAAGTTTTCACACATTCATTTTTCAGTCTGTAATTACACCTTAGACTGAATAGAGCAGAGGAACAGCACTCTGGATAAATGTTAGTCTAGGATACTTAGAACTGACTAAAGCCACCTCAGAGAAGTGCTTGCTTTATTTGAGATGTGGAGGATAAAGAGGGCAAACACAATGCCTGTCCTTAAAAAGGAAGAGTGAAGGGTTTATAAACTTTATCATAAACATTTACCATAAAAATTCTGCTAAAAATAATTGAACAACCACCTAAGTGAGGACATATAAACACAGACTTCTTATGAACAAATACTCTGAAACTGGAATGGCTTTCCCCATGACTGTATAACAAGCATAAGCAATTGTTTTGACAGAAGCCCTTGACATACTTGTCAAATATCACATTGAATTTCATAAGGAAAACAAGAATTAAGATTCCATTTTCTGAAACATGTTAAAATTACCATGGGCTGTACAAAGACATCAGTTAGAAAATTTCATTCAGATAGTAGTTATCTGTTGCTGATGATCAAAATGGAAGGATGAACTATTCAGTAAGAATATGTCCTGTATCCAGTACTATTCAATAACCTCATTTAGCACTTGGGTGACTGAACAGAAAGTGCATACTATTAAATCTGCAGATAACAAGAGGCTGAGAAAAAAAATGATGCCTTGGAGAGAGAATTTCAATACAAAATGAGCTACTGTGGAGGGCTCTGGAAAACAAGGACAAAATTCAACAGGGATATGCTCAAGGTTATATGTTTAAGGATAATCAATTTTACAAATGCCTAGGGAAACAATTAGAAATATTTTGTTAGAAACTCAAGAAGCCATAGGAGATCACAAGCTGGAAAGCAGTTATGAGCACCTTAATCTTGAAAAAAGTGCATGTATTAGAATATGGCCATCAAGACACATGAAGCAGTCCTTACACTCTGCATCCCACTGGTAAAACCTTTGCTCTAGTACTGTGCCTAGTTTTGGAAACTGCCTTTTAAGGAAAACCACTGAATACAAGGGATAGTTCAGAGAAGAAAAATAGTTTATGAAATAGGAAGGAAAAATTGCTTTTCATGTCCATTCCAAATGATTCCAGAAGTAACAGGCTTGAAATGTTTATGTTAGACAAGCTGGAAAGGTTCATGCTATATAGAAGGAAAACACTTGCTAATAACGTGGCTTTTGACACTGCTTGGGAAATTTGGTTGGAACAACTGATCCTGGTATGGAGGTGGGCACCAGGCAAGACAAGCTCGTTACATTTTTTAATCTTCATTTGCTAACAGCTTTGTCCTCGTGCATAAACTTCTCATATTCCATGTAAAGCATCTATGTTATTTCAAAGGGACAAAAAAAAGGTGCTTCAGGGTTTTTTGGTGTAGAAAGCACAAGATTAGAAGCATAGCTAAAAATCCTCAATTACAATACTTTTTCTTAGAGCCACTTTCACACAATTTTGAGGCAGGGGGTGCTGCCAGATGCCCTCATTCTCTGTGCCATGACATGAAGTGCATTATATTATACATTTTTTAACAACTATTTAAAACTGTTTAAAATCAGATGGGCATTAAGACCAGCAGAAATCTGTTGCAAAATATTTGCTTGTGTAAATATATATGTGACGATATTGAGATTTGTTGCTCGATCATAATAAACCTTCCAATTTATGAGAGCTCTTTATAGGCTTGTAGAGTACATATTTTGATAACTGTATTTCATATCTACCTAAGTGCACTAAAACTGACAAATCCAGTTCATTCCCATCTTGGTCATTATTTATAGCAAACTGTAACCAAGACTAGCTCACAGGCTGAATTGCTAAAATTGATTAACAGACATTCATTTCAACTGTCTGAAGAGCATTGAAAATATCCAGATTTTCTGTCAAGAAACTCAAAGTGAAGTGACATGACAGATTCATGTGCTGCCCCAGTGCTGCAAAAAAAAAAAAACATATCATGGTATAGAAAAGGTGCTTTAATTCAAAGAATAGCCATAGTGAAGCTGATAATAAGCTATGAAGTACAAGAGGGCAATATACAGATTTCACAAAAAAAAGGAATTACTGCTCATCCTCTTACAGCTGAAAAAAAAGAGCAAACAGGACTGCAAGTTCCATCTAAAACCTCTTTGGACACAGAAGATAAATGTGGACTTAAACCAGGAGAAATACAAACACATTTCAGGGAATAATGTCAACTGTTTAAAAATTCGGACCTCAATTTTGAGAAGGAGTTAATTTCAAGTGATCGTTTTTCTCTGATTTATTGCACCATGAGAAAAATATGGAAGAAGTCATGTTTATGGCATGAAGCAGAGACATGGGAAACTCCACTTTGATTTTTGTTCTGGCAGCATCTCCTTGTATCAGTAAACAGCAAATTACAATCTCTCCAGGCTTCTGCTTACCATACCTTTTACTGGGAATATGAACTCTCTCCTTTCTGAAATTGGATATGAGAATAACTTGATAGCACAGCTATAGGTAAATAAAAATATACAGAAGAAAATGAGTGTTCTGACAGTCCTTGAAGCACACAGAATTTTGCTACCAGCCTGAAATTCACCCAGGACCCTTCACTGCTACCTACTAATAAAAAGTTTTCTCAGTATAGGGCCTAAGATCATACTAGGTGTGCCATTGTACTACTTGTCTTTTAACCAGTTATCATCGATAGAGATACTCTCAATGATAGAGGACTACAGAACTAAATGGAATAATTGCATAACTGACATTTATACACTTGTCAATTAATTTCTTGTATAATGCAAGAAGAATTTTTTGCTACCATAGCATAAGGCTGCAGTGTTCTCATCCCAAGACTATCCAGAGTGAAAACACAGGCAGATTAGTTCTACTAGCAAATAAAATAAACCTTTGGATTGCCAGACCAAGAAAATACAGCTATTCTCATGAATCATGGTGAGCTTATGTCAGAAGATAGAAGTCTTTAGTAGCATTTAAAGTTGTCTGCATCCATTGTGTCGCCTTTACAGAAGTTAAATGGAAAGGTAGGATATGGCGTCATTGCCAGAGCGCGCTGGCTATTACTCACCTTAGACAGATGGCAAGTGGCACCTTAAAACCCCCGGAAAATTAGTAGGAAATACGTAGAAGGTAAAAATGTCTCCCCTATGGCCCAAGTAATTAAAAATCCAATATTGGACTAGAAAGGCCAAATGTACAGCTGGGCTTGTTCACTCTGCCAGCTCCTACTGGCAAAGGTCTGACTGGTATTTTGAGAGCAGAAAAAATCTAAGTAAGTTTAGATCTGAAATGCAGTTGCCTCACAGAGATGAGAACATTAAAAAAAAATAAATTGAAAAGTCATTCTCCCTCCATTAAAGCACTTGAATTAATTTTGTCCACAAGTACTGTTCTTGTAACACAGAAGTCTGGATAACCTTCACCTCTCGAATGAAAACACATATGATTTGCTCAGTGGGAACTCGCATCTCTGAGATCTGACTTTTACATGAAGTTAATCTATTTTAAGCCAACATAGGTAAGAATGCGAAGGCCAGATAGCCCAGCTGAAACTGAAGCTTCCTGGATTGGAAATATTTATAGTATTTTAAACTGTTGAATTAAGCTTCACGGGATTCTCTTGTTACATCTCTATTCCCAGTGCCTTGCCCCCTGTGTGATCACCTGCACTAGTGAGGTGTGTGTCTGTGTCTAAGCATTTTTTCTGTATCAAGACAGTAACTTCTTATTTTGTTGTTCTGTTGGGATTTTTTTTTTAGAGACCACCTCTTTTCTAGCACTTTCATTGATATTGTTTCATAGATGCTACATTAAAACAGAATTACTAGTACTTTATAAATGATAATTCAAGTTGTATCTGTAGTCTGACAAGCCAATATCAGTTCTTTATTAAAATAATTTAGTTTAATAAAGGATACATGTCACTGCTTCACTGTGTAGAATTCTCTAAGGTGGTAATTTGTAACAGCTGGATTTTTCATTGAACTAAACTGCAGGTTTGCTACCCAGGCAATGAAAATTGCTTTTGCCACACATGAAGTCATTTTTTTTAATATGCTAAGCTTCTCTTGCCTCATTACTTAATCTTGATGGAACTGCATGCATCGGGAGAGCAGCACTTAAGGTACTGCCGTGACTCCAGCAAGAGCACATTCATGATGCAGAAGAAATCCTCCAGTGGGCATTGACAGGATTGTGCATGATGCACAGCAGCATCAGCCTGTTCCCTTTGCTGAGGAGGACAGAGCCACAACGCAGGTGAAAGATACAGTCAATGCCTCCATGCCACCCAGCGTACAGGCTCTGCTGGGCTGATGGAAGGGGCTCAGGGCAGCCAGGGCAAACCCCACACTGGAGATACACTTTCACAGGCACCACTTTCCTCCTCTGCACTGCCTCCCTCCTGCCTCTCTCCAGCAGACAATACACGTGTATTTAGGGATTAGGGTAAAGAGAAACACAGAGACAGGACAAGGGGTAACGGGTTAAAACTTAAACAGGGGAAGTTTAAATTTGATATAAGGAGGAAATTCTTTCCTGTTAGGGTGGTGAGGCACTGGAATGGGTTGCCCAGGGAGGTTGTGAGTGCTCCATCCCTGGCAGTGTTCAAGGCCAGGTTGGATGAAGCCTTGTGTGGGATGGTTTAGTGTGAGGTGTCCCTGCCCATGGCAGGGGGGTTGGAACTAGATGATCTTGAGGTCCTTTCCAACCCTAACTATTCTATGATTCTATGATTCTATGACAACATGAAGTGGAGAGAGATGGTGACATGTCTAGCACATTCCTCTACAGACAGGGCTCTGTCCGGCTGGTGTGTGTTCTGGTACGGCTATGCCACAAAGGGTGACCAGTAATCTAGTTTTGTGTTTTGGTGGGGTTTTGGTGTGGTTTTCTTTATTTTGGGGGGTGATGTGTCATTCCTACAAGTTTTCTCCCAAGCCTGTTTTACTCCAACCATCCAACTCCTGAGATAAAGACACTTGACCACCTCTTTAACACATTTGTTTACCTGAGGTGAAACTAAAACACAGGCTTTCCTCCCAGGGTATTAAGTCTCTGCCCTGTAACTTTTCAACAGAATACCAGTATTGGCTGACATTCAGAGAAAAAACGTTTTATTATGCCATGCAAAATGCCTGTATTTTTTCTATGAGTTAGTAGGGAAATCAGAACCCACATTTTGTCCAAAGGTCTTTCAACAATACTATGACCAGATGCTAGAAGCAGAAATTATTTTCCTAACCATAGGTACCTAATGCCAACTGAAGTGCTCAAGCAATATCAAAAATCCTCCACAAAGGACTGTCAAATTGATGCAGAACTCACTAGAAATGCACACCTTGCTAGTGCAGCTGCCAGAGGCTCAGCAAAAAAGCCATTGTGCCTACAATGACATTAATTCGTGAGTAGGCAAACATATCCTGCCCAATTTATATCTCTGGGTAGTGGAGACATCCACATGGGGTTTGCAGCTATGAAACATGACCTGTAAGTAATCCATGTCTCTCTGGAGAAGGCTAGATGCATATACATGACTAACCAACTTCAACTCCAAATCTCTGTTGACTCTAATAGGAGCTTAGACAACTTCTGCATAAGCAAACATTTACAGATTTCTTAAGTGAGGTGTTTTAACTGCAGGCTGAATCCCATCCTCGAAGGTTGCTCTAAGGCAATGGTAGCATTCCTAAAGATTTTACCTTGGGTTATTGAGCTTTTCATCCTTAGTCTGTACAGCTTTGTGTTGTCTACTGGGCTGTCCTCGGTATCTCTCCCAGTGTCTCTTAATGCCCTGCCAGTGGCTGCACTTTAGGTGAATCTAAGAGCTTCGCCTTTATCTAACTTACCTTTTTTCCCAGCATTGTTACAGAATAGATTCTCTCTCAGCTGGTATTTACCTGCATAATCACATCCTCTATTGTAAGAGCAATGCTATGCTTTTAGTTTATCTTCTTTGTAGTGCTGATACCATTGTTTCTGCCACAGCTTTTGCCTGTTTGCCTTTCTTTACCCAACACAAAGTTCGCAAATGTTCTGGGTGCTTTCAGTCTGCTAGCTTGGCTTTTGCTGCAGCATAACCTTTTGCCTCTAGGCCTAATTCTTTTGAATTAAGGCCACTGCTTCAGTCTCCGAGTCCATGCCGTGCACACTGGTGTCATTTGCAAAACCCAGCCAAATAATATAATCCATTGCTGATATTACCTTCTCTCCTTTCCAATCTTGCCTCTCCACCAGACAAAATGTCAAACTAGCTCTGGAGCTACACATGGCAAATAGATGCTGACTCCAATCTCTTTAAACCGTGCATCATTTTTCTTCTATTTCATGTTGTCTGTCATACCTACAGAGAGTGTCAGAGCCCTCTTTGTATTGCATCAACTTCGGTCTGAAGGGAGGGGTAGGGGCGTCTTAATTTTCTTGGCACATCCTAATGACTCTGGAGTGTTAATTCTACTTTCTAGTGTGAGTCTTCACATCTGCCCCTCCTGTTGGCGTCAAACAAAAAACTAACTATTTAACCATAACACTGCCCTGATGACTGAGAGCTGTTAAAAATCCACCAACGGAAGTGTGGCTACCTTCATACTCCTTGCTTTCATGCTGCAGCCCACTGGCTGCAGATTCAGAGTGATGTGTGAGTAAATCTCCACATCTTACAAATGTCAAAGCTAGCAAAGCTCTTACCTTCACCAGTTTTTCTCCCAGGGTGTTGTTTTCATCACCATAAAACTGACTCCCCATTATTTCTTATTGAGCAATTTTAGACAGGCATTTCACTGCAGGAGCATGACTCATTTCCATCTAAAATAATTTATCTGAATATATCTCAAGATATTACGTTGAAAAAAAAAATAAAAAAATTCCAAGCTGTTGTTTCCATAAAGTACAGGCAGAACTGCTTAAAAGCTTTACCGGGTTGCATATCCTGTGAAATAAAGCACAGTATCATCCTGGTAACATTTCTTTACAGCTGGTGCAGTTACAAGAGTTGAACATCACCTACCAGTGATTATGTCTCAGTTAATAACAGAGTTGAACTATCTAACCATTTAACAATAGTGTTGATTAGTCTCTGCAAAGGTGTTTGCTACTCACCCATGACTATTCATCAGACTCCTAATTTTGATCCCCTGATGAGGATGCAGTTGATGATGTGTCGTTCCTTTGCATCCCCTATTTAGTATGCAAGCCTTGATCCCCAAACAGCCATCTGTTTGCAGAAAAGCACCTCTATGTTGCAGCATCACACTGCCAGTTTGTGCAATTATTTGCCACAAGACAATCCACAGTGAAGTCTCATAAAAATATGTTTCTCATGTTTATTACACAACATAGTGACAGAGATTAAATATCACATTTTAAATCCCTTTGGATATTTTACTCAGTCCAGAGCAGGTGATGCAGACCGAAGATTAGTGTTAATGAAACAATTCACTATCAACAATATCAGTTCCTTTCCTTCTTCCTCCGTTATTTACAGAATATTTGACAGTTTTGTAGACTTTAATCCAAAATGAACCAGAAAAATCAGTGAGCACTTTTAAAAAACTGTTTTGTGAAAATAAAGTTCTAGTCCCCAGTGGTATCCACTGCTCTAGATGGACAGAAGTCCATCTAACACTTCAATGAAACAATAATGCCTTATGGAACAGCAGTTCAGCACCTCCTTACTTGAGATGGTGTTCTCTTAGTTCAGCTTAGTAGACTGTTTTTGCTTCAGTTAGCGCCACTAGAACAAGTTATGCCAGGAGTAAAATCAAAATACATTTAGAGAAATAATACCATATTTTTCTCTGGCTGAAATGAAAAAAACTATATTTCATTTACTTAGATTATAGCTCTTCCTGGGGTTTTTTTGTTTGTTTGTTTTTTTGTTTCTGTGGTCTTGTGGGGATTTTTGGGGGAGCATTTTGGGGGTGGTTGGTGCTGGGTTGTTTTTTAGTTTTTATATTTTTTCCTTGTGAGAAAGCCTTACGACCTAACATGATTTATCTCAGGTTTGATTTTTTTTTTTTCTCTGGTTGTCTAGGTTTTGACTGCTACAAGAACCTTCTTAAATTAGCAGTTTGCTCAGTACTAACGGTTTTACTAGTGTGCAAAGTGTCAGCCACAGTACCTGTATGAAGTGCTCCAAATATTTACCCCACATGGCAAAAGTCACCATCCTTTAATCATAGCATAAACAGAGAATCTAGAATCATAGAATCGTAGAATCATAGAATCATAGAACCATAGAATAGTTAGGGTTGGAAAGGACCTCAAGATCATCTAGTTCCAAACCCCCTGCCATGGGCAGGGACACCTCACACTAAACCATCCCACACAAGGCTTCATCCAACCTGGCCTTGAACACCGCCAGGGATGGAGCACTCACAACCTCCCTGGGCAACCCATTCCAGTGCCTCACCACCCTAACAGGAAAGAATTTCCTCCTTATATCCAATTTAAACTTCCGTTTCAGCAGCCAGCATAGAAATTTTCCTGGAGGTCATAGACAGGTGAGTGTGGATATTTACTGTGTAAGGCCATTTTTCCTTTAATATACCCACATAATTCTTAGACAAACATGAAATAGTTTGCTACTGATTTTTTAAAATGACTGACAATCTTAGAAACTTTGTGGGAAAAAATCTCTCAGCACCAAATGATCCTTTTTTGGTTATCTTTTTCATATACTGTGTGCTTTCTCTTGGTCCATAAACATCCTCTGTTCTGCCTCTGTGACCAACAAAGATCTAGGCCAAAATGGCTATCTTAAGACTGTCTAAAATACTCAAACCAACAGGTGAACATTTCCAAGAAAAAGAAAACACAACTTTAATGGAAGTTATTGCTCTTCTCCTTTTGCCAGGTACAGACACGGCTGTGTAGCTACATCTGATTTTCAGTACAGGCATGTGTTATGTGACACTTGTTTAGGATTGTTGGTGGACCTGGTTATCATCTGCCTACTTATAGACTAGAAGAGAGGATATATTAGCAGGCCAGGAAGTCCATCAGTCCAGTTCCCTAGGACCTGTACATACAGAAGTCTGATGGTTGGGACCAAAAGGAATGGCAAGACCCTACATATCCCATCCCAATAATGAGCCCAGATGTCAGAGGAACCCTCGGGAGGAGGTGAAATCTGTTGCTGTGTGACAAAGGGAAGAGAAATGAAAGGCACTGATGGAGAGGCCTAAAGCCCATGAATTTTGTACATGCAGTGCTTGTAATGAATGCCCAGCTGGACTGCAGAGCAAGACCGATTACAGCAGTGTAACAGCTCAGTGTAATGTTTCCTTGCTGGGCATTGCATTAGGGCAAAGACACCAGAAAACAGCACCAGTGACAGTCACTGCAGGGCCTTTCAGAACAGAAATGGAAGAAGGAATTCAAAATTCTTCCAGCGGAGAGCTGTGCTTTGTTGCTGGTGCTAAGGAGCGGGTTTGTTAGCAGCACAGCTGTGATGAATGAGGATGGTTACAAGACCAAGAAGAAAGAGGCAGTGTGGAACAGGAGGTGACACCAGCAACAACCAATAGCAGAAGTAATGCTACAAGATCAGAGTTACTTCATTTGTTCACTTCTTCAGACTTCTTTTTCATTTCAATAAAAATACTTGTTAAGCCAGTTTTTAGGATTTGTAAGGAAAACTAGCTCAGTTTGTATCAAAATGTTATTTAAGTTTTCCTTTTCCCCTTTTGCTGGCAAGTACAAATCGTCATGTTAGCAGTGACCCTTTTAAATCTAAACCTGTCTTATTTTGCTACCAGTCAGGTGTTGCAGGCAAGGTTTTACACAACATAATGAACCATGGCTTTCTAGATAAAACACATTCTTCTTCAAGTCAGCTTGAGCAGCAGTTCTCCCTTTAAATACTCTCACTTAAAACATACGTGCTTGTTCAGTCAGCAGTGATGACCAGGTTTTCCTACAATTTCATTCCAAACCACTCAAGAAATAGTCTAACAAACAAATTAGTGGCACAGTAAGGCTTTAGGAATATTAAGACCATTGTTCATACAGACATCCAGCATGGGTACTGTATATCGTCCAAAATGAGGTTTACTTGTTTACACCTGGAGTCCTTGAAGTATCTCTTCAAAAAGCATTGATCCAGCACAATAGTGCTAGAAATATTAGTCATTGCAATTATAGCCCATTTCATGTGCAGTGATGTCAAGTGGGAGTTGAATTTGTCATGCTTATTGCAGCAATGGATGATTAATTCTCACCCAATTACTTCTTGCAGTGTATGTTTTGGTTTCCAAAGATCAGAAAAAAATCTGATACTGGGTTCAATATTGTAGTTTCCCAGTCATCACCTCTCATATAACTTGCAAAAGTCCTACAATATTTGTCCCATTTATGTTTTATAAGCGCAGTTTACCCTCTTCTTTGGTCACTTTGTTTCACTCTTGCTTCAAAGTTGTCTACAAGCTTTGACTGCTCTGAAATCAGATTAGAAAACAGCCTCCCAGCCTGAACAGCTAGCACTCGGGCATTTGCTAATCTTTTTTCACCATTTCACTGGCGATTATGTTTTTAATTGCAGCAGCTGGCACAGAAAAGAGCCACCAGAAGCAAAAGATTAGCAGCTAATACATTAAAAAGTAGTTTAGCCAGTATACAGAACTAGGGTGTTGCTGTGTTTTACTCTCATAGAATACATCTTCTGTCTTAGTCCACTTATACAGATATTTCATGTGGATTCTTTTGAGGTTCATTCCTGGCTGCTCTGTGATGCCAGGCTTTGCTGAACAAGTGCTGCTGGATTCAGGCACTCTCCTAGCTTATGGAGAAAAATAGAAATTAAAGTTCTGATCACAACACAATTATACAGTAATTGTCGTTCCTATTACCTCCTAGATTGTATCTTTGTATTTCCAGAGAAACCAATGTCTCCTTGCCTCCAGTAAGTATTTACAGAATTGTCTGAAATATCCCCAATCTTCTCTGGAAAACTGCTAGAGAAGTTTGTGGAAGCATCATCAAAAATGCTGCAAGGATCTCAGCTGTTTTCTCTAGGTTAACAGCTCTTAGACTGTCCCATGGTCTCTGATTTCAGCTTCCTTATGAGGTTGTTTTTTTAGGCAAAAGTGCTTGTGCCCTCCAAAAGCCACTTAGATTGGTTTTATTGGCCTCTTTGCAGGAATCCAGTGCTTTGTGGGATGCAGGGTGAGTAGCCCAATACTCCAGAGGGCTGGGCACCACCTTCATCTGGGATCTCCATCTGGAAACACCCACAACAGGCAAGGCAAGCTGAACTGCCCACTGGGGAAGTCCTCTTACGTAGACAGCTATTGGTATGGCCATACGACAAATAGGGGGGTAAAGAGGTTATTTGGAACACACTCTGAATGCCCATTTAATAGTAATCTGGGACAATTAAAATGGTTTTGTGTTTCCAATCTCAAGCTTCTACTGGAAAACAAAACCAAAACCAACCAAAAAACAAACACTCTGGAAAAGAGCAGTTACAAGCACTTTCATAACAAAGTTAAGCTTATATAAGGATGCATGTCTGAGATCAGAAAAACAAACTAACAAACTATTTTAACCCCACAGCCTAGTTAATCTGCTAGCGTGAAGGCCAGTTCTATATAACAACATAAGTACCTACATCTTCATATATCTCCACAGAGAGATATATGCAATTTATTTTGAGCTTGTAATTTTTTCTTATATACTCTAACTGTATCCAGTTTGGCTAGAGGAATTTTTTCCACACATCTTCCCTCTCTGCAATTTATTGGGCTGATTTACAAGGACCCTACCACAAGACATGTTCTAGGCATTGCTGGTTGTTGGAAGCTAGAGGTTAGTCATCATAATTTAGACAGGCACTTAAGCCTGTTTGAATTCAAGACTTTACTTTGTCTCTGCCAGAAGACAGAAATAAGAAGGTAAAAAGGTAATTTGCAGTGACCTTAGTCCCCCCTTAGGATCCCAAGGTTTGAGTTTTGTGTTGTTTTAGTGAAAAGCAAAGGAAAATCACATGATGCGTACTGAACATTCATTGGGTTACTGACCTCCATGTTACATGCTGATTTTGTCTGATGAAAATCAAATTATCTTAATAAATACAGAAATGCAGACTACACTTTTAAGAACATTATTTCTTTTTTATTTGGGTATTTCTGAAACTTTGAAGTGTATTTTATGGATAAATAGAAGTGTGTTAGCAGAAAACTATGGAGTACAGAATGTATCTTAGGGTTTTATTGGAAGCAATCAATTGAAAATTGGTTGATTATGTTATTTAACTGGTAGGGACTTTTGCATGAATGTCTCTGCCTTATCAAATTGATTTTGATACCTTTTCTACAGTGGTTGGGTAGTAACTATACAACTTGGTACAACAATTGTATAGACTGTAGTTAAGAAGGTCCTTGCACCAAGGCTGCATCAGCTTACACAGAGACAAAAACTTATAGATCATTCTTTACGTGTTTGCTCTCAGACCATGCAAGCAGGTTGTAAACAAAATAGCATTGCAAAAACAGCTTGTGGCCACTTTAAAGGACTAAGGCTTTTAGCTGTAATTGTTAGCACCAATGGTGTGCCCACTGTTGAGAAGCAGAAGAAAGTCTGAGATCACCTTGAGAATCTCATTTTCTGAGACTTACTTCCTCCTTCTCTTTCTCCACGGATATAATTTATATTATATGAGAAATCACTGAGCAAATCCAAATGTTCTGAAATCTGAGAGCAAATCCTGTAAGATACAACTGCTTCTTTGTTTACCTTTCATACATAAATGGTTTTAAATTATTCATTTTATCGTTATATTTACTGTTATCTATTATTTACGGTAATTTACTTTTGGCTGATTAAAAGCTCAGTTTTTCAAGTGTTTGCTTGCAGATACTGAAGCTTAATCAGCAAGTAACACTTTTAGCAACAGTTTATGATTTTTCTGTCAGTGCAATATAACTTGCACTGCAACTATTGCAGCATTTTCAATACTCCTTTTTTGCTTGCTGCTAAACTTAGCTATTTTACTGAAAAAATTGCACATTACTTGGGATTGCAGTAACTTCTGTATAGCACCATTAGCATCTGTTAAAATCTCCTTTAAGCACACACACCTGAGTCACTGAAGTGTTCTCTGGAGCTGTGTGTGTAGTTAGGTGCACACCCGGGCTAGGGAAGGCTTCAGCTTCTTGTCCCAGGGGGTGGGAATGACAACCAGCTCTGCAAACTTTGAAGCATGTGAGAGGCAGCAGAAAGGGGACAACTTCACTGATTTTAAACATGACTAGGGAGAAAGGATATGCTCTAAAATGAGAGTTCTGCAGTTACTACATCAAATTGTTGAGCAGAGCTTAACACTCAATCTCCCCAAAATTTTATTTCTTAACATGTCATTTAAAGAGAGGACAGTATTGAGGGCTGCATGGGCTGCAGAATTCCTTTCCTGTACCTCTCTAACTAGTTTTGGTTTGTGGAGAATCACGCACAGAACACAAACATACAAGAATCAGATATTTGACCTGAAACCTGACATATTGAGGATCAGCTGGCTAGAAGAGCTACTAACATAACTACAATTTACGTGTAAGTTGCTATACATGTCAGCCAAGTGTTACAAACTGGAAAAACCTCCCTAAATAAAGGTTCCACTCAGAAGTCATCCACTCTCTTTCACCAAAATATAATGACACACCAAAAGCACAGCAGTATTTTTTGGATGAATTGAAGATTTAGTAAGCAAGTGCCCCACTGTTTGCAGCTGTGTTGCCAATATTCCCCAATGGTCTAGAGACAGCCAGAAAACTTGTGAAACTCTGTAGCTGCTTAGGAGGTTCCACCACCCCACTCACCATGCCCAATTCAGTCAGAGATCAATCACAGAATCATAGAATGGTTTGGGCTCTAGGGCACCTTAGAAATCATCCAGTTCCAACCCTCTGCCACAGGCAGGGATACTTTCCACTAGACCGGGTTGCTCAAAGCCCCGTCCAACATGGCCTTGAATGGGGCAGCCACGACTGTGCAAGTACAAAAGCCTCAGCAGTCCAGCTGCTGTTGGATCAGCTTCAAAACTTTTGGGGTAAACTGATGTATTTATACCTTCCAGCTTGGAAGCTTAGTCTTGCAGGAGAAAGCAAGCTGCAGATGATAGTGGCTCGATAATGACCTTTAGCTTTTGCCGGTTATCATGTCTTTCCTACATGTTGTCCTTGCTTTGACCTAGCGGTGCTGCTCCCAGCATCCATCAGGCCTCAGCATGAGCTGTGTGTTAGTCAAAATCTGAACAGAAGCTGAGTGAACAGTCACACCTCATTTTCCCATTACAGGTAAAAACCTTTGGCAGTTAAGTGACTTATTTGGTTAAAATTTCTTCCATTTAAATTCCAGGTCTCTGGGATATTCTCTTTGATTTTTCTCATACTCTTTTGATTTTCTAAATTGTATATGGAAGTGAGATGTTTGATTCAAAATATGACCTTATATATCTGTATTGTCTGAGAAGACATTCAGGTGTTATTTGCACACAGAACATTTTGCAGAATACATTATCTTACTTAGTGAGATCTAAAGAATACAAAAAGGACTATCTTCTTTCAGTAAGCTCAGGGGAGTTTCAGAACTGTCACTCTGGTCTCTATGAATTTTCTAATGTTTACTCTTGCTTTTGATGTAAATACTGATTTTACAGAACAAATAGGGAAAACCCCAAATGTTCTCAACTAGCTGAGAGGGAAGAATTGATACTATACAGCTATTACACCTGATCATAAAAATCCTCATTCAGCTAGTACTTGCAAATACTAGAAATCCCACTGCATTCACAGGAATAAAAATACAGGGATAGAATTTGCAATAGGCTATATCCCCTCCTTGAAACACTTTACAATTAAATGCAATTTAGTTCATTAGCTGATGGAGACAGATTTTCAAGTCAAGAATAATATACTGATGAGAAAAGAAAAAAAAGGCTAAACATACTCTGTCCCAGTTCTGTCTCCCACTGAATAGATACATGCCTTAGGCTCATATGCCTTATGTCTGCTCATGTACTCACTCACTAGAGCTTGGCTTTCGTCCTGTGCACAAAATAATTGCACATCAGCCTCAGGTTTCTCTTTTGAGGCTATTCCTGTAGCCTTCACAAAGCCACCTGAACTTCAACAGTCTTGTTCATGCTGCCTTCAGGGCTGCTCCTGTCTCACTTTCACTACAGAAGGAGTTGCATGGCTCTCAGCTGTCAGTGCCTGAAGAAAGGACTCCAGCATTCCCTCACAGCCACTGTCCCTCTCTTCCCTCCATGAATTTTCTTACCTAGCACTTAAGCATATCAAGATATTAAGCTATCTCAGTTTCCATCCTAAAGTTTTTGTGCCTTCTTTCATATTACTGTAAAGATAAGCTTTTTAGTAGAATTTGACAGACACAAATGAATTTGTCTCATTCCAGGCAAAAAAAAAAAACCAAAAAAAACCAGAAAAAAAAACCCCAAACCAAAACACACACACACACACAAAAAAAAAAACAACAACAACAAAAAACAAACACCACAACCACCACCTTTTATACTTCTTCTTTATATTTTAGCCACATTAGGCAGAAACATATTTTGCCTTGTATAGCATGTGCTGCCTTCTCAGTGTCTAACCATCCTAGGCAAACAGTAGCTCCATTAGAATGGACGATGAATGGAAGTCTTATTCTTCACACATGATGAACAGGCAATGGTCTCAGAGACACTGTGATGAGTTTGAAGTATCACAAGAGGGTTGAGCAGATCTAACAGCTATCAGCAAAAGGTAAAGCCTGGCTGCTCTTCCCCTTTTTTTCCCTCCCTCTTCAGTTCAGCTTTCCTGATTTCATATCCCAGGCTCTCCCTTGAAACCACTCTGGTCACCATCTGGATGAACTGATTCAGTTCATTAAATCAGAAAAAAACTAACCCAGCAGAAACAACTTAATTAATTTTTGCCAGTTTAAGGAGCTGAATCAGTTCATCACAGGATTTGACAAATGCCAGTGCCAAGCAAGGGAAGCATGGCCGAGAGAGGGGAAAGTAGTAGGACTGCCCCTTTTGTCAGCTGCATGCTATCAAATTGCTCCTTAAGCTAAAATGACTTCCTCAGGTTAGGCCTGTGGCAAAGGAAAAATCTAGGGTTTGGATCATTCATCATTTCTAGACCACCTTTGCTCTCAGCCATGTCTGCAGATACTTAAAAGGTAATTAGAAGCACTACGGCAAACACAGTCACTCTCCTTTTCCACCCCTAGTGAAGTTCCTTTTAGCAAAGCATCATACAATAATTCCACTGAAGTTGGTTCTTGAGAGCTTTTTAAGGCTAGAGTCAGTAGGAAGTCTGTTTTCATTTATATAGCTAGATAATACTGGCCCAAAAACCACGATCATGTTTTACGGCTTAGCTATACTGGTGTCTTTGCAAGAAAGTAAATATCTCAACAGAACCACTACTAGCTTTGTATAAATACAGAAAATGCCTGTCATATGATTATGAGCAATTACTAGAGCAAGACAATAATTACATGTCACTTAAAGCATCAGCATCAATACATAACTAGTCAACAGCTAACATCTGATTGCTCTGGTTTTATTTTAAAGCTAACTTCATTACTGATTAATCACATTTAAGTCCCTTAATAATAAATAAGGTTAAATAATAAAATCAACTAGCAACTGCTCACAAATATTAAGGTAGATTAAGCTAATCTCTGATGAAGGTAAGAATCCATGATGCATCCTTTCCACCTCCAGGTGCCAGGCAATAATTATGTGGGAGGCTTGTTATGTGAGTGCTTTCTCCAGTCCTGCTTTAGTAAAGCAAAAGGGCTGCAACAATAAGACTGATGGCAGTGCAAAGAAAACTCAACCACAAAAAATAAGAGCCATTCCTGGCACTTGGCTATATCCTTGCAGGCTAATGCATGGTTAGGAATTTTGGCAATCAGACTCTCAGGGAGGTTGCACTTGTGTCTTCATGCGACCCTCTTTAGATATCCCTAGGATGCAAGTCACTGAGCCTCTCAGCTCACAGCTTTCTCTGCTAGAAATTACACAGCTTTATGTTGCTGTTGTTCCCAAGTCTGTGCACACAAAAGCACATGGCAGAGGCAATATATGAGAGGGGGAAGATGGGAAATGAGAAATGAAACTGCTGAGTCCTGTTCTGTCTCACTGATTTATAGCGCACCAGCTCTCAAAATCTGTTTCTTTGTGATGAAGATTCTCCCTAAATAAATAGGGAATCATGTTGAGGTTTTCATATAAAAAAATCATGTGGGAAATTGCAAAATACTATTTTTTGTAAAGCCCCTGAGATCATGAAACATGTACTTCATTTCTTTCTCATGTAATTTTATCAAACATCTTCAAATACCAGTAAGAACCTTCTGAAAGGCTACATGAAATAAAGATTTATTTTGGGGGGCTCTTCTCAGGAAGTTTTATAAATTGTGGTGTTCTCTCACATTGAAGTTGTGTCAATATAGCGTAGTATAAATACCATTAGTGAGAAAAAAGTAATGTCCACGGAAAAAAAGATACATTTTTTACGGTTGAAGAGTTATATAATCTGGTTGGTTTAGTGGTTGCTAAATGACTTCAGTAATTTACAAAATTTAATTGTAGCTGCTTTTGCAGAAAGTCACTTTTCAATGAGATGGTTCATAGCAGACAGGCTTTTGGAGCCCTTAATATTTCATACATTAATGTAGACTAAAATAATAACTCTAAGTCTTAATTATGCCAACCATGAAGATAACTGATGAGAAATGCCTTTATTAGGAAAAATAACAAGACTGTCAGGTAGCTCCATGCTTTGGAATTGAGTAAAAGTCCATGTGGAAATTGACAACTTATTTTTCACAATAAAAAAAAACCCAATCAAACACAAAATTCCAGACCTAAGCGAAACCACAAGAATTTGTCTAACCGAATACCATGTCTTAAAAGAAATTTAGAAAGAAAAGTTTAAACTTGGCTAAATATTATAGCTATGTTACATAAAGTGTGAGATAGGACAAAGTGTTGCAGGAACCAGTGTATTACATTATCTGTTAGTTTGCTAAAATTGTAATTTGGAAGTTTCTGTTATATTAGATCTGAGGAATGTGCCAACTGAGCTCAAACAAGAATTAGGCAACCATTAAATGATGGGCTTTGACCCCTAACTGTAGCTGTTGTGGCAGGTGATACAGCAATACTCTAACATTAAACTAGTGCTCCTTCTTAGTACTTATGTCACCCACTCTTAGTATTTTACTGAAAGCTCCACATAGGCACAGAAACTTTCAAGGGCAGATCAATTTACAGGAAAAAGATTCTAGTATGTTCCTCAACAATGGCTACAACAACAATCTGAGCTCAACTCAGTTACCTAAACACAAGTTCTGTGCCGTTTGAGACAGCAGTTCTCTGAGGCAGCCTTAATAGAGCAGGCTGGTGTTAGACAGGAGCTGTGAGAGCCCAGAGTCCTTCAGGAATGGTATTGAGATTGAGTAGAAAGCCATCTTAAATACATCTGGCTAGCTGCCGCAGCCTACAGTGAACCATATGTTGCTGAAGGGACACTAGCAAACTAAAGGCTAAGTCAGAATCACAAAGAAAATTATAAAAACACAGGAAAAGGGGATCAAAATAATCTGAAGAGAAAATGCAGTAGTTTAGCAATTTCCTGAAGTTTCCCATTAGAGAGTTCTCATTGATGTAATCCAAGAAAAATAAACCATCTTTCCTGGCACAGATGATGGCCAAATATAGATCCAGGGATCCATCAGCACTTTTAGTCTTCCTGTAACACTTTGTCCTTCAAAGAACTTATTAATTCACATTCTCCAGTGTTTGCATCAATTTCAATAATCTTTAACTAAAAATGAGCTGATCCCATAAAAGCTGTGGATATTATCATTAAAGGTTGTAACACTGCAAACACTTTCAGCAAAGCTTATTGCTTGCCTTTGATTGCATACTTCATGAGATTCAAGAACCTGGTGGCAATTCATAAAAATTAATATAAGTGACTTTGCCTGTAGGCAAGCAATTCTTTATAGATCCTATAGTAGTTTCAGCTGAAAGGTAACTGCTAGAGAGATTCTCACACCATCCTTGACATGTTCTTTGTTCTCATCTTGTAAATGGATGACAGTGATTCATTTTCTTATTTAGCCAAATGTCTGAAAGCCTTGGAGATTCATACTAGTGCCTATGGAGAGAGCCACATTTGACACTTCCAATTCTGACACCAACAGTGCCTAGAGTGTTCAAGTGAGAGTGGGTTTGCAGCTCTCTTTAGATGTGTTTCCCAAACCAAACACAAGTAAAAGATTTGGATGTTACTCTGGCATCTCTGAGCAGTGTATGATTTCCCTGAGAGTGGCCCAGGCTCAGTTGCACATCTTGCTAAAGAAAGCAAATCAACTCAAGACATGCAGCAGGATTTAGCAGAATAAAACTTTTCATGCTTTTTAAATAGACCCTGCATGCCCTGACGCATTTGAAAACACATTCAATTATTGTCTTTTTACCTCCTCAAAAAAACCAGTCCCCAAGATATGCATTCTACTTGCTACCATAAAATTGTCCCCATTCATCATGAATTAAATTTTCCTACACTCCCCAAAGCAGAAATATGAAAGTTTAAGCCTCAGTCTTCAAATAATCAAATATCCTTCAACAGTTCCTTCTCCCATCCCAAAGAAGTTAACATAGGCCCTCACGGCCTGCAGAGAAGCAGTGTCAGTGCAGAGAGGATGACAGGAAGGTTATATTCAAGTCACATTGTCATTCTTGGCTAACACCTTAAAGTTTACCCACATGGCTGGTGATATCACATCACAATCACAGAATTTGCTTGAATTCTTCCATATTTTGTCTAACGGAATGAAAAATTCCTGTGGAAAATTCATTTTTTCAGCCAGTTCTGTGGGCAGCAAACCATGCTGTGCTATGACAAGCTAGTGAGAAGCTTGGACATCTAGATGTTTCAGTCCTGGGGCTTCCTGAGAAGCATAAACAATAGATCTCAAGGGCTACTTGATATTGTGTGAAGTAAGAACCTCTACTGAAACATGGTTCAGGTTTTGCTGGTGGTAGATTTTTGTAGTCTCCTAATGTAACAGTTTCACAGTCAACCATTAGTTATCAGAATCCAAATTCATTGATTTTTGAGAGATGACATTATTTTCTTGCCTAAACTTTCCAGGTTTTTTTAAGACAACTGCTCATCAAGGAGAAGCAGTGACTATATATCGCATATTTCATTTGATGATCAGGAATTACAGAAATTTAGGAAAGACTTGTCTGTAAACTGCCAGTGCCAATTCCAAAACTATGTAGGATCAATCTAAGCAGTGATAGCTTGTATAAACCATTATTATATCAGTTTTGGTTTATATGTTGTTAAATTATTAAGTGGTTTTAACTGAGCCCATGTTTGACAGAGATGCTATTTTTGCTCTTTCTAAAAATCCATTAGTCCAGAACAGAAATGCAATTATTTTGCAGATATCTGAAGTTTATTAAGCCATCAACTCTGTGCTATTAAACAGGAGATTCAAGACTTCTTTGGGATCCCTTTGGAGCCAGTTCTCATTGAGAACACGAAAGGAAAGTTAGAAGGCTCATATGGTACCTTTAGAGCTAAATTCTGAAATACGAATTGAAACAAATCCAATGGAGAATATAATCAATATTCACCAATATTTTGTGAAAATAGACTTTTGAGTTTTTCTTCAGATGGGGAAGTACTGGATTGAAATTAGTTTATTTAGTTCAAGTAAAATCTAATATTGGGCAATTTAAATTACTAAGAATCAATTTTCAATAACCTGTAGTAAACGTACTTAAAGAATTAATTCCACATGAGAGTAAACAAAAGAATCCATAAAGCAATATAATGAGAAAGGTATTTTTCTATATGTTTGTCATCTTCTCTTTTATCTTGCTGGCAGCTTCGTGTTAGCCTGAGGCTTTGTTTATCGATCTTGGCCAACAGAAGGACAAACATGAAAAAAATGAGGAGGCAAACTAAACTGTCTGCAGCTGAAGGTCAAATTCACGTCATCTGATCTCAGGATCACAAATTTCCCATTATCTCTAAAATGAAATAACACAGACTTTTAGACTGAAATACTTGAAATTTATGAACTGATTCAGGAATTCTTCAAGTAACCTCTTTTGCTTATGAGAGCAAAAACAATGGCTGTGAAGTGAAATACATAAATAAATAAACATGAGAAAACCCATTTCCCTCCCAGGCTGGCTGGGGCAGCAGGACCGGCCCTGCCTGCAGGCCCTGTCCTGTCACCTCAGGAAGCCCCAGCCCCTTATCACCCTCACACTTAGCTAAAATGGTATTTAAACCCTAATGGGCTTTTAGTTTCATTAGCATCCTATGGTGATGACTGAACAGTATCTAGCCATCATTTAAAAGCAATGATGCACTTGGAAAAGAAGATGATAAATGAGTAGCAGTCCAAAAAGAAAAGCCATAGTTCCTGATCTTTTCTATAGAATCATATCAATTTCAGGTCAGTGCGATTAAGAATCAACAGTGAACTCAATCCAGTTCTGTACAGCAAAAAGTGAGGCAACTGTGAACATCAAATCTGACACAGAGGAAAGGTAGCATCCAAAAGAAACCTGATACTGATAAACCCCAGAGATTGGAAAGAAAATCCATCTTAACAAAAAGATTTCAATAAATTAGTAAGAAGCTTCTAGGTTACATACTCCTGCATAGGTCCTCAGGCTCACTTACATATCATTTATAGAAGATTTGTGTTATTTATATTTGTGGAAGGGGTGTTTTATGTCTACAGGGTCTCATTTTGCAGTGATACTCCTATTTGGCTTAGGTATTTTCCCAGTGAAATTTGTAGAGGTTTTACAACTGGCATTTGCCTGATTTTGCACTGCATTTGTACCAGTGGTAAAGATTCATCAGATTTCAGTACGGGCCAAAGTTGAGGTACTGTGTAAATCCTATTTATCTGTAACCATTAAAGAGGATGAAACAGTGTGCAGTGAACCATGGAGATGAAAGCTACTCTAAATATTTTGTTCTGGTGTCCACACAAATCCACACAAATATGAAGCACAGGACAGACCCTGCAATTTCTTCAGCGCATTTCAGAGAAAGGTAGGTGCCAGCCTTTCGGTTCACACTGTAATATCTTCAGCACTGCCTCATGGCTGCAGGGGTTGGGGCTTGACACATACTTAATTTCAGAGGTGTGAAATACTACCTTCAGTCAATGTGATGGGCATTTTTCTCACAGAGTTTAGCCTTCAAATCCACAAATCTCAGCAGCAAGTACCACACAAATCTTGGACATAAAATTGGGCAGTGTATAAGACCTGCTGCTTTTAAATTCTCTTTTAATCTTTGCTGAGCTGCTTTTCTTTAAATTGCTGCTACAGGTACTTAATTTCCCTCCCCAGCATTACCAGTTGTTGCGTTCTGTGTCTGGTTGTTTTTTACTTAATAGCTTGAATGGTGGAAGATAATAGCCACCCTGTGGCTACCTGGAACTGCTTCCCCAAATGGATCATACAGCTTCTGAACAGGTCTCGTTCCTTTAAACTGCTCTGCTGTAGTCTTACAGAAAGCTGAATGTCTTCCAAGCCAGGATTAATGTGCCACAGCTGTGGAGTAAGCAGAGGGCAGGTAGTAATAGATCAGCATGGGCATAGTTGTAGATTGAAGTACTTTGGACTCCTGCCTTCAGAGTACTGTCTAAAGCAGGTTTCAGGCATAGGACAACCAAGGCTCTGGGGAAAAGAAAGTAAAGGGCTGTAGCACTCTGGAAGAGCATTTGGGTGTACTTCTGGATCCAAAGGCCATAAATGCCTTTGCTAAGTGCCTCACTAATCCTGAAAGCACCAAAGTTTTCTGGTGCCCTTCACTTAAAGAATCCCGAGCTTTCATTCCACATCAGCACACTCTGAACCAGGTTTCTGGGCTCTGAACTGCTGCTTATTGTCAATCATTATCCAAAACCTAGGTAACTAACACTGTATGTTCTGGGACTCCTCACTGGTTCAGGTCCTAATAAAGTCTAGTCATTGCTGCTTTCTTTTTAAAATGCATTCATGGGATTTATAACAGCCTTATTACCAATGCATTCAATAGAGAAAAGGGAGCCTTGAATTTTAGATCATAGAATCATAGAATAGCTAGGGTTGGAAAGGACACGTTAACATCAGGAAGAACTTCTTTACTGTAAGAGTGACAGAGCACTGGAACAGGTTGCCCAGGGGGGTTGTGGAGTCTCCTACACTGGAGATATTCAAGGCCCGCCTGGACAAGTTCCTGTGTGATGTACTGTAGGTTACCCTGCTCTTGTGGGGGGGTTGGACTAGATGATCTTTTGAGGTCCCTTCCAACCCTTGGGATTCTGTGATTCTGTGACCTTAAGATCATCTAGTTCCAACCTCCCTGCCATGGGCAGGGACACCTCACACTAAACCATGTCAACCAAGGCTTCATCCAACCTGGCCTTGAACACTGCCAGAGATAGAGCATTCACAACCTCCCTGGGCAACCCATTCCAGTGCCTCACCACCCTAACAGTAAAGAACTTCCTTATATCCAATCTAAACTTCCCCTGTTTAAGTTTTAACCCATTACTCCTTGTCCTTGTTAGGCTAAGGATTTCCAAACCTTCAGATCTACATTCCTGGAGGCGTGTTACTGTTGGCTCTTCTGATGCTTTGAGAATTTCTTGCTTTGTTCCATTACTCAAAAATAACTTTCCTCCCCTTCCAAAAAAAGAGATCACAGTTACCTTGTGCTTTGCTCAGGCAGTCTTTAAAGAACTACTGCAATCACAAGCATGCTTAAAAATGAAGCCTGAGCTTGACAAAGAATTTCAGAAGCCAAAAGCGGTATTCCAGTAGAATCACATTTTGTTGTTCAAACCCTCAGACTGTGAGGCTGAGCATGCAGGTGGTTTCCACAAGCAAATTATTCTAGTGCAGCATCTGCCCTGCTTCAAATAGAGAAAGACAATGTAGTTTACAGGAAAAAAAATGCCTTTGGGAACTAAATCTAGACTCAGTATTACCTCTCAAGAGTGCCTACACCCATGGTAGAATCAGGCTCCCTGTGTTGGTTCTTCATTTGGCCCCATGGCTTACGTCCCTGGCTCCCAAGCTCAGCTCCATAGGAGCTGTAGGAAGCACACCCACATCTGTGGGAAGGCCCACAGCAACTTCCCATAGCTGTCATGAGGGCATTTTCTCAGAAGTGGGAGAGTGAGTGGGAACTGTAGACTGGGGAAAGTTTAAAGTGCTAGTGAGTGCTTTATTAACAAACATTTAGTTCAAATCCACATGTAGTACCTCTTCTTCCACGAGTTGCAACAGACTGTAGGTGTCTGTCTGCCTAAACCTGAATTATGGTGGAAATATAGCCTGGAAATACATGTTCACACTCCTAAAGTAAGCTTGGAAAAGGTTTGAAGAACTAAAGCAAGATACCCAGAGGATTTCCAGGCTAAGCAGGTAAGTGCCTACAGGACTAGGCAGTACTTGAAAGTAAGTCTGGGTTGCTATCTAGGAGAAGCGCACACAGCTTTGATTTAGATGTCTATGCCTCAAATTGTTTGGGATTTTGGTAGCCTGGTTCCTACCCACAGGAATGCAAAAAACATTTTTGCCACCTGCTGATGTGAAAAATTTTGTCAATACACATTTTCTACAGTAGATTCAAACTAAATTATTTCCTGCATATATAGCTAAGCCTGAGATGATAAACAAGAATATATAGGTAAATGATAAATAAATGCAACACAGATCCTTAATGGTTCTTGAACTTCTGTGCCTAAAGGACTATAAAGTCAAAAAGAGTTACAGGTATGAGTAAATGAGGAGCCAGGAGACTCACAAGACCTGGACTTGTCCTGGCATGCTACGTAGGTCAACCCTTCTAACTCCTGAGAAATTTCTGTCTGTGCTTACAGACTTATTGCGGATTTCTCTAATCTAAATTGCATTTCTAAGCCTTCCCAAAGCACCCAATGAATTGTTTCATATTTTAGAATCTGTCTAAATCATTCAAACTGATGTTTGAATGTAATGCATTTATCCTCTGAATAAAGATAGAGGAGCTCTGAAAATAGCAATTTATATTTAGAGGCAAATACCTGGACATAGTGAGGAGGTAAGAACTAAACCTGTCTTGTCTCCAGACATCTTTGTAGGAAACATTAAAGCTATTATTTCCAGTCTTCAAGATTAAGACTCCATCTGACAAGAACATGGAATTTTCACTAATGTGAATGAAACATATAAGAATGCATCAAGTGAAAAATAGCCGGTGAGTAATGAAAGCTGTAGCAGAGTAAAAACATGTGGCATCACACAGAGATGGTTTAGCAAAGCCAATATTTAAATATGGATCTTCCATCCTCCCCCAAATTACAATATCCTAACTGATCATATGAAATGCTAGGAAGACTATTTATCTGTAAAGGTGCAAAAGGCCCACATAGCTGAACAACTCATCAATTATTTAGCCTGTCCCTTAACGCCCACGTTTCCAAATGTCCCCAGAAGAAAAAAAACTCTTACCTTGAGTGTATATGTTGCGCTGGTTTTTTAACAAGAAAGCTTCTATAATATGTTATTTCTCTCTTTCCCAATAAGAAAATTCATTCTATATAAGAATTATTTTTTAATAAATGTCTTCTGATTTTCTTGGTGTGCTCTCTCTCTCTCTGTAGTTTACATATATATAAAGTGGATTTTTAGCTGTCTGAAAAGCTGAATTGGCAAATGCTCAACACAACCAACCTTCTTTTGAGCTCAGTGTCTTAAGTACTAAATAACCCCAATTTTTGAGGCTGTATAGATTTTTTCTGAAGTATTAGTAATTCAAGGGCCTCAATATTCCTTGCATACTTTCAAAGGGAAGTCAAATGACAAATTACATAAAAAAGGAACTATCCCATATTCTGGTTGCTCTTTGTAGCAGCAAAAATAAGTACATTTACCAACTCTGTATTTTTATTTGTAAATTAATTCTGAAATGAACCATATTCCCAAATGGGAAGAATGGAACCAAAACGAATCATTTTCTTGTGAATTAGGCATAATTTATAGAAATGTTCTGTTTCTTGTTCCAACTTTTCTGAAATGCTCTTGTGTTTATTAATGTCACCTCTTCAGGCTGCAAATCATAATACAGTACTGACTAGCCTGGAAGGAAGTGATGTTTTTCAGAGGAAGGTGAATAGAGAACTGTAAAATCTGAGTCTGTATGCCTTAGTCAGGTAAGGCTTTCCCAACATATTTCAAAACTCACTGGACCCCTAGAGTTAACAACCTACCTGCATAATGAGATAAGTGTGGGCCAGTCTAATTCAGGTAACTTCATTTTCCCTGTTTTCTACATTAAACTTTCCAGAGCTGTTCAATCCATGATCAGGCTGTGGAGTAAGCATACGGTATGTTTGACAGAGATGATAATCTAATATACCCCTTACCCCTCTCCCTCCTGTCTGCTCATTCCCACCCTGTGCCTGGGACAGGCTTTAAAAAGAACCTTGAAAAATGTGTCAGATAAAAACCAAAACCAAAACAAAGTAGATTTGTCCCTGATCTGAGTGACAGAGCGGGCATACAAACACTGGTGCTGACGCTGCAGGCAGGCACCGCAAGGTGGAAAGAACAGCAGAAGGGAGCCCAGAAGGCCTCTCGCAACCTGTAAAGAGAGGTCTGATTTCCCATTTCACAGGTGCTCATCCAGCCTTTTATAAATTGGCAACTGGCTGTGCAAACACTAAAAAGAAAAACGTGTTTGTAGATGTTTAAATGATCTTTTAGTAGGTAACACGCAGATGGACTCTGCCTGCCACTCGCAGTGAGGGTGAATATGCTAGCGATGGCTGAGAACAGCTGCCTGGAAAGCTTTGTAGTTTTCCACTCCTTCCCTGCTCTACACCACCGCAGGCTGCATGGTTGCCTGTACATTAACACAGCAATTAGCTGAAGAACAGCAGCTGGCTAACATCAGTTATTTTGGAACACTAATAGTTTGATTGGGTAAATGATTGGCAGTATTCACAATAAGCTGGAATTTCCTTTTTTTTTTTTTTTTTTTTTGTGCATCTAAGCTACAAATGCTGTCTTGGATAATGCAAGCCGGAATCGCTTATTTTGGCAAGCCAGGGCTCTGACCCACATTGCAGAAGTAACATGGAGTATTTTCCCCACATGTCAGTCATATAGTCTGGATATTTCCTTCTTGGTTTTTATAATATGCTTGGTGGCTTCACTTTGCACACCATTATACCAATCAGTGTTCTATTTTCAAGCCTGGGTTTTCAAGAATAGCCAAAAATATTACTCAATTGGTTTATAGTACAGGTAATAATAATTAAAAAGAATGTCTAAGTAGCTTTATGGAACGTCTGTTGCGACATTAGTGTTCAAACATTGTGTAATCTGTTATTATTGTGTGGACACATGCTATGTTATGGGAAGGTTATAAGGCCATATGGGTGATATAGGAGCTTGTGATTCACATAAGTTGAATCACTAAAGCTACATAAATGCAAGGTAATATTGAGGGATTTCTGAAAATCCCTCAACTTTTTGTGTCCTCTTGTGGCCACGAGACCATAAGTCATCTCAAATACCATCAGACACATGACACCTAAGGCAGTGGGTGAGCTATGGCAGTGCAAATAAAAAGCCTCATATTATTGAAAACACTTTCCCTATATTCTGCAGATACTGTAAACCCAACCATAAATAGGTGCTTTACACATCTGGCAGAGTCCTAACACACTCTCATTGTTGAGTGGCATCCTTCTGAGCCATGAAATGAACTTTAAGTTAAGCAAGACTTGCTGGTTCTGCAGTTGTAGTGGAGAGAAGCACTCCAAAATGTATCTTATGTCATGTGTTTTAGACTCCTAAGTTAGGATGAGATTAATCTCCCCACAGAAATACGTTTTTATCATCAGGGACTATGGAGGAGCCTGGGCAGGTGGCTTAGACTAGACCCCTCAGGTTCAGGAAGCTCTGTTTAGGTGGAACAGATCTCACCCTTTTAACTGGTTTTCAGACAACTTTTTGTTTAGGGAAATATATTTTTAATGGTTTTTCAATAGAATCATGGAATAGCTTAGATTGGCAGAGACCTCCAGAGTTGATCTAGCACAAATCCCTGCTGAAGGCAGCTCCGGTCAGGTCAGCTTGCTCAAGGCTGCATCCAACTAATCTTGAAAAACTCCAAGGATGGAAATCCCACAAACTCTCTGGGACTCTTCCACTACTTGACTACTGTCATGGTGAAAAAGAGAATCCTATTATGTAATTGGAATTTTCTGTGTTCCAACTTGTGTCCATTGCCTTCTATCCTACCACTGTACACCTCAAAAAAGTGGTGCTCCATCTTCTCTGCATACTCCAATCAGCTGAAAACAGCAATGAGATCTTTAGCTTTTCCAGGCTGAACAAACCCAGATCACTCAGTCTCTCCTCTTATATCTTCTGCTTCATCTCCCTGACCATCTTGGTTATCTTTCCTTGAGTCAGTACTGTATGTTCATGTCTTTCATGTAACGGGGAGCCTAAAACTGGACACAGAGCTCCAAATGTTTCTCACAAATGCAGAATAAAGGGGAAGGATCACTGGAACTGCTATCTGCAATCTTACTAATACAGGCTTCACCCTTGCTAGTATGCTTTTGCTGACGATGATATGATAGGCAATCTAGAGTCCTACTAAGTTAGACCATGGGAGATACTTCAGTGAAGAGATGATCATAAAGGTCTTGGTATCTATGATATATCTCTAGAAGGCTGTGTGGAGGCTGATAAGAGGGTAATTTGTGGAAACAAAGTGAAAATCAAGGAGGTAAAAAGAGCAAATGAATAATAAGCAAAGAAACAAAACCATTTTTCTGCTGCTAGGTTTATTTTTTTGACTCAACAGTCTGCTATATAAGCAAAGCTGAGGAGCATGATTAACTGTGGTACAGCATAGAAAAAAGCAGCAGCTGTGGGGGAGGCATAGGTTTTCTTTAACATTTTTCTATTGGAAAAAAATATCAGTGCAACTACACCCTAAGGAAAATAAGTCTAGAAAATAATACTGTTATGGCCTGAACTTGTTAATTCAGGGTCCATTGCTCCCCTGGGGCTCCTCTAAATGGATTAGTTCGTCAATGGAAGAAACAATTTACTTCATATCCTAGCAGTTTCTCAAATGCAGAGGAAATCAGGAGATGTACATACCTACAGAGAAGCAAGAAGAAAAAAAGTAGGGCACTATGTCAATATATTAAAAACAGAACATTTGCCACTGACAAAATTTAAATTAACATCTACAGAGAGCAAAATAAAGAGAAGAAGGAGTTGATTCATTTTCTGTCCCCCACTGAAGTAAAATTCATTATGGAGATTGGTCTCACCTTAGTTTAGGTTGACTGATTGCATTTAATGTTAAACTGAAAGTGCTGACATGTTAACGTCTGATGTCTTTTATAAGCAGAAATTATGGTGGACATACCCTACATTAAGAAGCCAGAATCTATGGAACGTGTCTTTGTATTGAGTGTCTCAACCATATGTCCATTAGAGGAAGAATCAAGCCATCTCCTCCAGTAATAAAAGAGCTACCATCTTCACCATGGCACACAGACCCACAGAAATGGAGCTGGGGAGAAGCAAGAATGGGAGGGCAAGTGTACTCTTTCTAGCTCCACAACATCATGGGAAAGATTTCATGCCTCTGCTAATGACTCACTGGAAGAGAACAAAGATAAAGATAAATGTCCAGACTGATAATTTAAAAATGCATAGGTCAAGACTAGAAACTTCAGGGTTTATCTGGTTTGTATGTTCAAAAGTTCTGATCGACAAGGTCAAGCCAAAGGTTGACAGCAAGCATATTATCTCATCTCCAAGAGTGAAAAGCATTGAATTTTGAAGGAAAGGCTACAAGCAGTAGGATAAATATAAAATAATAATTTCTTTCATATGACTTCCCACCTAGGGTGACCTCACTGAAGACTATAACTCATGGATAAAACAATGCATCTAAAACTGGAAGTTCTCCAGGGTTTAGACTATTTCCCTAATCAGTCTGGGAAGGAGAGAACCTACAGTAAAAGCACTCACATATTTATGATGAAACAAACATTTCCAGAAAACAGCAATCCAGAGCTCTAAATGTTCTCTATTTTGTCCCACACTACAGAAAACATGAAGGGAAATGATAAACCCAAATAAAGAAATATTTCTATTTTGTACCCATGAACTTCAATAATCCATCTGAAAAAGAGAAGAGTCAAGACCCCACACATAATCTCCCTCTGCAACACCAAAGCAAAAAGGTCTTTGCCAAGGAAGACAAAGATCTCTTTGCCTCAGTGTTGATTAAAAGGAATATATAGAGAACAGTGATTATAAAGGAAATCATTAAGAGATACGAATTAATTCTCTCTGCTGAGTAGTGTATTGCTCACACACTAGAGAGCAGTTTACCTTCTTTGAGTGATATGTCAGGTCATACTCTTCCTTCACTGGAACTCATAAAAAATCTTTCCATTAAAGCATTTTATACTTAGAAGGGAAGCAGTCGCCACTTAATTATGAGATAAAATCAAACTGGCTATGTCTTACCATATTAATATTTTTCACCTGCAAACCTGTTTGTGAAGAAATTAAATCACTCAATGGGACTTATGGTATTGCTCACTCTCACGAACTTAACACTGAAAAGGTAATTTGATCTATAGAAAGTCCTTATTCACAGTAATTTAAAATTTAAGTCATGTGATATCACAGAAAAGTAGAATTGCATTTACAGACTTACACTGTTTCCAAGTTGTTTTTACTTGTTCTTAGTTTTGTGTCATAAAAATACGATTCTGCTCCAAAAAGGATACAAAATATTCACTGTTTTGACCACTTGTGAATTTATTTAACATTACCATTTCATATTGCATTATATTTAAACAATTAAACACCATATGAAATATGGGTAATCTAATGTAATGTTGAGAGGTCCTAACCCATATAACACTGGACTCATGGCACCCTTGACTTCTTATAATTTTTGCAGTATTAGGTGTCTATTTGTAAGAACTGATGCCAGAGTTGTCCATCAGAGGAATGAAGGAAATAGGATCAGATGACGCAAATTTGATGGGATGAAAACCGTAGGACGCCAATTGACTGAGCAATTTCTTTTTAGGGACTCATGATGACCTTGTAATTTCCGTCCCTAGAAGGTCACTGGTTATTTTGAAACATTTAACTTCTCATTTAAATTTCATTTTGGCCTTTACCTTTTCCTCATTACTATTGTAACTCCCTTCCCCACTCTAAATTTTCATTGTGCTCTGAAGTAGATATGGGGTTTACATATTTTTTAACCTCTTATTTGTGAGATGTGAAGAAAGGCTAGGTAAAACAGGTCTGTCTAATATGGCAGGCTCAGTGTTCAACAAGTGAACAGTATTTTACAAGACTTAAGCCATTAAACCTAGATTTGTCCTTTCGGCACAAAGTCTCTGACATACCTGTGGAGGTCACTAATGCGAGACCCTGCTGTGTCAAATCAGGGGTAAGAGATTACTGTGACAGCAGATTTATCTTGTTCTTAATACGTAACTGAAATTGTACATCCTCCTCTTGTTCCGTGTGAGTCTGATCAACAATGTAGACTCTAAAGGACTTGTCTGACAGCCAGGGTTGCTAAAAAATGTAATCCTGATGAATTCAGTCTGCTATTTTAAGGATGTTCTCTGTAGCCAGCTCTACTCAGTCCTAGTTTAAAGCAATCACTTCAGTAAGTCAGTCAGTTTCTTTACACAATAACCCATTGGACTTGTCTCAAATTTAGAGTTCTATTACTACGTTTTGTGTAAATAGCTGTTTCTGGTTTAAATTATCCGTCCTTAACTTTGATATTTCACATAACTCCTCCTCCCTCCAAATTCTTATGAATCTTATTAAATCCAACTCCTGCTACATTGTACTAATATTAATGCAGTTTTTCTGCTCCTGCCAAAAATCCCCTTCCCTCTATGCAACATGAAACTTGCTTCTCCCACTGACTCTTTTTCAATTATTTCACTGAAAGTTTTAATTCTTGGACACTATTAGAGAAGCAATAAAAATCTTATTAAATCCCCCAACCTGCCTGAAATGCATGTGCGGCACAGTGATGTAATCCTACTGCCCTCGTCCCTCATCTTCCATTCTTCATCTAATTCTTTCCCACTGCTATTTCACACCTAAAAAGATGCTGCAGCTGGTTAGGAATGGAAACTTTGCTCCTTAGCGAACAGTAATTATAATAAAAATAAGGCAACTGTGGAACAAGTCTGCCTAGTGATTCTCTATTCCTGGAAACAACCTCTGGCCCTTCGTCTGAGTTTGTACTTGCAAGATGCAACTGGTAAGTCTCTGAATGTTGCACTATTTCTCCATAGAAGATGCAGCTCCGGCTCTTTGGAGCGGACACACCCTATTAGTCTGATGATCACCTAGCAAAGCCACAGTTCTGGATTTCCGAAGGGCCAACTTTGGCCTCTTCAGTCAACTGCTAAGGGAAGTCTCATGGGAAAGTGTACTAGGCGGTAAAGGGGCTCAAGATAGTTGGTTAGCATTCAAGGACCGCTTCTTCCAAGCTCAGGATCGGAGCGTCCCAATGAGTGGGAAGTCAAGTAAGGGATCTAGGAGACCGGCGTGGTTAAACAAGGAGCTGCTGGGCAAACTCAAGTGGAAAAGGAGAATCTATGGATTATGGAAGGAGGGGCTGGCCGCTTGGGAGGAATATAGGACAGTTGTTAGAGGATGTAGGGAGGCAATTAGGACAGCTAAGGCCTCCTTGGAACTCAATCTTGCTAGTCGGGTTAAAGACAATAGAAAGGGCTTCTTCAAATACATAGCAAATAAAACTAAAACAAGAGGCAATATAGGCCCACTGCTGAACGAAGTGGGTACCCTGGAGACAGAGGATATAAAGAAGGCAGAGGTGCTGAATGCCTTCTTTGCCTCTGTCTTTACTCCTGCAGACTCTCCCCGAGGGCCCCGGATTTCTATAGCCCCAGAAGGAGTCAGGACAAAGGAGGAGTTTGCTTTGGTAGATGAGGATTGGGTTAGGGATCAGCTACGCAAACTGGACATCTGTAAATCGATGGGTCCGGATGGAATGCACCCACGGGTGCTGAGGGAGCTGGCAGAGGTCATTGCTAGGCCACTTTCCATCATCTTTGGTAAGTCGTGGGAAATGGGCGAGGTGCCTGAGGATTGGCGGATGGCAAAGGTCACACCAATCTATAAGAAGGGCAAGAAGGAGGACCCGGGTAATTATAGACCGGTCAGCCTTACCTCCATCCCTGGAAAGATGATGGAACAACTTATTCTTGACTCCATCACTAGGCATATCAAGGATGAGGGGGTCATTAAGAACAGCCAACATGGTTTTATGAGGGGGAAGTCATGTATGACCAACCTTATAGCCTTCTATGAGGAAGTGACTAGGTGGAGGGATGATGGTAGAGCGGTAGATGTAGTTTTTCTTGATTTCAGTAAGGCATTTGATACTGTCTCCCACAGCATCCTCATAGATAAGCTAAGGAAGTGTGGGCTTGACGATCAAGTAGTGAGGTGGATCGAGAACTGGTTGAAAGGAAGAAGGCAGAGAGTTGTGGTCAATGGCGCAGAATCTAGCTGGAGGTCTGTGACTAGTGGAGTTCCTCAGGGGTCGGTGCTGGGACCGGTGCTGTTTAATATTTTCATCAATGACCTGGATGAGGGAACTGAGTGCACCCTCAGCAAGTTTGCTGATGACACAAAACTGGGAGGAGTGGCTGACACACCAGAGGACTGTGCTGCCATTCAGCGAGACCTGGACAGGCTGGAGAGTTGGGCGGGGAGAAACTGGATGAAATTTAACAAGGGCAAGTGTAGAGTCTTGCATCTGGGGAAGAACAACCCCATGTACCAGTACAGGTTGGGGGGTGACCTGCTGGAAAGTAGTGAAGGGGAAAGGGACCTGGGGGTCCTGGTGGATAGGAGGATGACCATGAGCCAGCAATGTGCTCTTGTGGCCAAGAAGGCAAATGGCATCTTAGGGTGCATTAGAAAGGGAGTGGTTAGTAGGTCAAGAGAGGTTCTCCTCCCCCTCTACTCAGCCTTGGTGAGGCCGCATCTGGAATATTGCGTCCAGTTCTGGGCCCCTCTGTTCAAGAAGGACAGGGAATTGCTTGAAGGAGTCCAGCGCAGAGCCACAAAGATGATTAAGGGAGTGGAACATCTCCCTTATGAGGAGAGGCTGAGGGAGCTGGGTCTCTTTAGCTTGCAAAAGAGGAGACTGAGGGGTGACCTCATCAATGTTTACAAATATGTAAAGGGTAGGTGTCAGGATGATGGAGCTAGGCTTTTTTCAGTGATATCCAGTGATAGGACAAGGGGCAATGGGTGTAAACTGGAACATAGGAAGTTCCACGTTAACATCAGGAAGAACTTCTTTACTGTAAGAGTGACAGAGCACTGGAACAGGTTGCCCAGGGGGGTTGTGGAGTCTCCTACACTGGAGATATTCAAGGCCCGCCTGGACAAGTTCCTGTGTGATGTACTGTAGGTTACCCTGCTCTTGCAGGGGGGTTGGACTAGATGATCTTTTTAGGTCCCTTCCAACCCTTGGGATTCTGTGATTCTGTGATTCTGTGATCACGCTCTCTGCTGTCATATTCATTCCCTTCTATTTACCAGTATGACTTTAGAATAGGAAGGGATTTTCAGACTGGTCATGTGGAGTACAGTAAACATACATACAGGCCATCCAGTTATGTGCCTGATCCTCATTAGAAGAACAGCAGACCAGAGTATATGCCATCTCATAAGCCTGTGTAATCCCAGAGCAGTATTTCTCCCAAAGGTGCTGAATTCCTCCTTCCCTGTCAGTGCACTCAGAGTTTTTCCCCTTCAGCTAATCCAGAAGCTGTTGCTATTCAGCAGAACACTAGCAGAAGTTTAAGCAGGTCTTCCATACTTGCCTTGTTGAGTGAAGCTCAAGGCACATGTCCTGGCACTCCTAATCCCCTCAGCAGTCTGCTAGAGCTGAAAAGAAATTTTGCCTTGCATGTCTGCAGATCTCACACCTGAGCAGCAAATTCAGTGCTAGGCTCATAGCCCAATTTCCCTGATTCCAATTAGGTCAGCTTTCAAGTGCCTCAATGTGCTTAAAGTACTGATGCCCAGCACGGTAAGGCAGGACTAACCTATCATTTCTATGTAGATGTGCCTAGTTTAGGTTTTGTTAACCTAGTTAGCCTAGTTAGGCTTTGTTAACAGTCTATTTGGCAACTGGCTTATTTTCAGGATTTCTCGCATTAAATATTGGTAAACTCACTGATGGGAAGCCAGAGTACCATGACATTAGGAGAAAATTGGAGCATGGCCAGACTTCCACGTTGCTTTTCTTCCACTTAAAAACCTTTGCCCCCTTCTGGAGAGAAGGTCTTAATGAGATTTAGAAAAAACCAAGAAACAGCAGCGCTGAAATAAATTCTGATTTGTATTTCCTCTGTGACATGTTGGGGGGATTTATATTTCCTTTGTGAGACAAAGGAGAAGAAATAGTGTATTGCATGAAGTTTATATAAGTGCTCTCATAGCTGTGGACCTGACCCTGGGTTTTTTGTGAGTCAAAACGCTCACACACATATAGCAGTGACCAGGTGAACCTCAGGCTGAATCTAAGGTTCATGTGGAATCAGTGAGGCAATAGAAATATTGTTTCGCCAGGCTTAACCAAACCATTTTCTGAATGACAAAAGGTTTTAAGAGGAAACGCAGCATATATTGAGCTATAATTAGTTCCTTGGTGGTTGGGCAGTTTCTTGAGAGAATTAATGCAATCTATCATGCAATAAAGTACAGAGCATAATCTAATCACAGATTATTCTTTAATTTACACAGTTCTCAGTATCTGGGCAAACAAGTTGAACATCTGGTAGCAGAGGCATCTACCAATGAACTTAGAGTTGTATTTTAACTCATGCAGCTGTCCTAGCTAACCAGATTAAAAGCTTTTGTTGCTCTTGATGTCTGCAATGTATGTGTAAGAGCCTGTGGGAAAAAATTAAGTCTCACATCATTTGCAAGCTCTTTTTGTGAAGGAAACTCTTCCTCTCACAAAATATGTATTCATTTAGGCTAAAAATACAGCTTTGAAAGTCATGTTCACATGACCTATGTACTAAGAATGTGCCTACGACATCAAAATAGTAAATGTACTAGAAGGACTGACAAAACAGCGATACCTGACTCTGCATTGACAAAAGGGTTTTGTTCCCTTGTGGGCTTTTCTAGTATTTTTCCCAAGGAATTGAAGCATTATATATTTCTTTCTGTTCCTTGAAAATGTTGTGTGTTTCAGCTTGATCCAGGTTATGTGCTTCCTTCTGTCCTACTAAAAGTTAATGACCTTGCATAGTGTGTGTGTCGGCAAATAATTTGGAGGATGGATATAGTATAATTTGTGCACATTAGACCCTTGCACTGGTTTTATGCAGGAGAACAAGATGACAGAGTCATCATGAGAATGTTTCTTCTTCCCCAGGCAGTGGAGGAATGCATAACATCATCTTGAATACATTGACCAGAGCATAATGAGGCGTTGTGTCTGTCACTATGATCTGGGACGTCTTGGTAGAAGTAAATAGTACAGAATGGGTTTTATCCCACCCATTGCCTAGTGCAACGATTCTTCAGGGACGTGTGGTTGGATGCCTGGGAGACTCTGATACACTTATAAAACTGCTCTAATTTTGTCTTTCTAAATTCTGAACAAGAGAAATGACAAAACAATATTAGAAATTTGGCATTTGAGCTTTCATTACCCTACTGGTGATAGGGCTGCCTCTAACTCCAGGGTATTTCATAGAACCATAGAATTATAGAATAGGTAGGGTTGGAAAGGACCTCAAGATCATCTAGTTCCAACCGCCCTGCCGTGGACAGGGACACCTCACAATAAACCATATCACCCAAGGCTCTGTCCAACCTGGCCTTGAACACCGCCAGGGATGAAGCATTCACAGCTTCCTTGGGCAACCCACTGCAGTGCCTCATCACCCTCACAATAAAGAACTTCCTCCTTATATCCAATCTAAACTTCCCCTGTTCAAGTTTTAACTTGGTCCCCCTTGTCCTGTCACTACAGTCCCTGATGAAGAGTCCCTCCCCAGCATCCCTATAGGCCCCCTTCAGGTACTGGAAGGCTGCTATGAGGTCTCCACGCAGCCTTCTCTTCTCCAGGCTGAACAGCCCCAACTTCCTCAGCCTGTCTTCATACGGGAGGTGCTCCAGTCCCCTGATCATCCTCGTGGCCCTCCTCTGGACTTGTTCCAACAGTTCCATGTTCTTTTTCTGTTGAGGACACCAGAACTGCACACAATACTCCAGGTGAGGTCTCACAAGAGCAGAGCAGAGGGGCAGGATCACCTCCTTTGACCTGCTGGTCACGCTCCTTTTGATGCAGCCCAGGATACGGTTGGCTTTCTGGGCTGCGAGCACACAGCGTCACCAACACAGATGTTGAACAAGACCGGTCCCAACACCGATCCCTGAGGGACACCACTCGTTACCGATCTCCAGATGGACATCGAGCCATTGACCACAACTCTTTGTGTGCAGCCATCCAGCCGTTCTTTATTCACCGAGCAGTCCATCCATCAAATTGATGTCTCTCCAATTTAGAGACAAGGATGTCATGCAGGGAATATTTTGGCCATCTTATTTAAATGAGACACTTTATTGGGCTGTAGACATTTAAGTAATTTCCTCATTACTTTACTTGTATTTTAATTGATTCCTCTTTATAGAGTTAGCAGCCTCCAAAAGTTGTCTGAGGGTAGTAAGACACTAGAACAGATTGTCCAGAGAAGTTGTGGATGCTCCATCTTCCCCAGCCCAGGCTGAAGATACTTTGAGCAACCTGGTCTAGTGGAAGGTGTCCCTCTCTGTGGCAGGGGAGTTGGAACTAGATGATCTTTAAGGTCCCTTCCAACTCAAACCATTCTATGATTCTATGATCCTGAACTACCTTATTACTGGTATGCTATTTGTGTTGCAGTATGCATCAGCAGTTCCAAATCGTTAATCAGAACCCTAGAGCTATAGGAATTATATAGACCTATAAAGGTAAAAGGTAAAATGGGTCCTCAAATTTTTATTCTAAATCTAGGAAAGCTGTAAATAGTAATATACACAGTTACAGGCACTGTCAGGGAAAATATGTGATTGATAGTGTTTTCAAAAAATCTCACAAAGTCAGTCAGATACCCTATAAGCATGCAAACACTCTACACTTCTAAGATATGCCTCACTGATATGGGCTTATATGTTATTCAGGCACTACACTGATTTCCAGGCAAGAAGGGGTTTTCAGTAATTAAGCTTTACATCTGAAATCCTAAATGCCTGGAATTTTACTTGGGACTAGGACAGCAGTAGCCTTGTTTAATAAATGCCTTTTTTTTGTGTTAATGGAAGTGTAATTACATATTAAAAAAATGGGAAATTACTTCTTTCGATTACCATTGCTGTGTTAAAGATCCTTTAAAATCAGTATGAATTTGTGTGTAGTACGTGCCATTCTGAACTCCAAGATACTTATGTTTCTGGGAAGAGGATTTTAATATCAACAAACAGGGAAACTGTCACAAAGGCAAGACTCATGCAGCACGTACCCTTATTTCAGTAAACTTAGTAACATGTGAGAATTGCTGTCTATAGCTGGGTTGCTATTTGGGTACTGAGCTAAGGACAGTGTGTTTAATTAACAAAACCAATATTAATTTCCTGTTTCTTATTTACTAACAGGCAAGCCAGAGCAAAAACCAACCTCCAAGCATCCTGAAGAAAACACCCGGAAGTCAACCAGGTCCATGAATGCAAATACTGTGTATTTTAGTAGTGCCTATGAATTGTCCAGTTGGATCTGTGGCGCTCCCTTGGAAGCATTTGGTAACCTGAATTCTCTGTGGACACAGGGGTGATTATGCCCACAGCCAAAGCTACACACAGTACTAGAACCAGTGCAGTTTTACTTGTGAGTTTTATCACCTCTTGGAGGGACAGCTAGCACTGTATTTATAGCACAGCTGAGAGCAGGGTTCTAGGATACTATATTTGAGAACAGGCATAACATGACCTTGTACTATGTTTCCTGCCAATTATGCTTCAAGGCATGTAATACACTGCTGTGAAATATGCTCCAAAACAGAAAGAAAGTTAAGACTCTTGAATCAAGGCTACAACTACTTACTGTGCTGCCCTTTTTTTAGGTCTTTCTTGGTTTTGTGCTATTTTCACATTTATGTGAGAATTCATAATTCTGTTTTCCATACGTATCTCGATTCCTTGTAATGCTGCACTTTTACAAAGCATCATCATAAAGATTTTTGTGACTTGAGCTGAGCAATCAGCTCCCCATTGTAATTTAAATCACAATTAGAGAAGATCACTTTGATTTAAGCCATTTATCTGAATCTTTTAATCCTTAACTCTGATACTCACTAATCGTCTGCTGATTTTTACCAGGTTCTAAAATATACCTAAATTAGTATAGAAAATTCTGTAAATAGAGAAAAAAAATAAGGTAACCCCGAGGTAACCCAAAGAAATGGCTTTATCAAGTTTCTTCTCAAATTAAAAAACAAACATAAGGAATTATAAGCCAAATCTACAGAATCTGAAAGGCAGAAAAAATTAGTAAGAAGCAAAATCATGGTAACAAAACTAAAACATTTCTAGACAGTCATTCTGTTCAGTCTGATAATATCAGTTCTACCTTTTTCTTTTCCTGTTTGACAGGCTTTTCTATGTTAATAGTGTTTAGAAGACTGCATAGGTGTAAAGATGGGAATGAGGGAAAGAAGATGGAATGTGAGAGACTGGGATGTGTGAAGTTTTTGGATGATGTGAGCTTCTTCAAGTTAACGGATAAAAAGCAAGACAAAAAGTATTACGAATTAACTTAAAAATTATGGATAAAGTGAGACTCCTGAATGAGCATAACCTTAAAATAAGTATGTGGATGAGAAGGAAGGAAGGATACACTAGTGGTCAGATTTGGGAATGTGAATGATACTGCTTTATAAAGATAATGATGCACAGAAGACTCTCCATAAAGATAGCCTCCCCCGGCATAGGGGAACAGAGAATGTTTTCAGAAGCATATTCTTCACAGTGATACAAACTTATGTCTTGAATTAGTAATTTACTAATTTTACTTCTGATTCATAATGAAGTGTATCAGTAGAAGAGGCTAAAAACTGTAAGAGATACCCAGATAGAAATGTCTGAAATACAACACTAACCATTCTTCATGCAATAAATCAATGGAAACAAACACTATATAAAAACTCCACTATAAAATCATGTGTTCATGTATGTTAATGTGTATATGTGTGACCAGGAGAAGCAGAGTTTTAAGCATAACTTGGTATCATATGCAAAGCCCTACTTCTGAGTAACTTTATTTGAATTCTGCTGATCAGTTGATACAAGGATCACAGCTCTGAATCTCAGAAAATTCACCCATTTTGGGAAATTTATTTAGTCTCTTGCTGATGACACGTGGGAACCAAATCCCAGCAAAGTGTGCTCCAGAATTAGGGTAGTGGCTGAACTGCTGGGTTGAAAATTTTGTTGTGGATGAAGGTCACTGCTGAATAAACATTTAGCACTTTATTTATACATATTTATACATATGACATAAACCTCATTACCCCCAGAACAATTTAGTGATAATAGCTCAAAATAAAAAAAGTCAGATGTTGTGAAAGCAGATTTCAGATTTAAAATTCAGGTTTCCACAAGAGGAACTTCCCATAATTTACCATAATCTGTTTATTTGGTTGAAGTTATGCATGCCTGAAGTTATTTGCCTGAAGTTATGCATGCATTCATAAACAGTGTATCGCCAGCATAAGTCAAAACCCTGACATTTTAGACATTTCTACCTGAATATATCTTATACACATTACTCTTGACTAGAATATTCACTGGTTTTCAATCAACACATCTCTTGGAGTGTGTTGTTAGTGGTTACCAAGTAAAATAGAGCTACACTAGTTGCATTAATTATTGTAGTTACCAGTTCAAATCAGGAACATGCTGCCCTTTCTTCTATAAAGAAAGCTAAGTACTCTGGCAATTTCTGATGGCTCTGACTGTCAGGTAGGTCAGGAGCACCATGAGAACAGCTCCTCAAGTGGCATTTTGAACCTTCGCTTTCTTGTTTTGTCCAGTAAACATGAAGCACAGAGGTAAGCAAAACAAGTCACAGAAAAGTACACGAGAACTTTTTCAAGACTTAAAAACATTTCAGTCGCAGTTTGATGTGAAAGTTCATGGGACTTGCCCAAAACATTTCCACCCTATTAATAGCCTCCGTTTAATATAGGCACATAGCAAAGGCACTGTGAAAACTTCCCCTACACAAATCTGTCAATGCACTTCAGGTTTGAGTTACATAATTGCTTTTCCACTTCTAGAACCTCTTCAGAAGCCAAACTATATTAAGCAAAATTTATAGTCTTCTATTCACAGTTCAAGGCAGTGCTGGATAAGATATTTTCAAGGTAGCAAAGAGAAAGCTAAGCTAGCAGCTAGTTCTCCACCAGGTTGGTGTTGTATTGTTCACCAATTCACATGGCTACAGTACTAGTGAGTTTTTCCACAGCTTTTGGAGGTGTCCATAGGGAGGTAGCTTTTCCAAGCTTGGCCTTAGCTTTTGGAGCTGCAGGTGGTGCTACTGAGCTATGAACTCTTGAAAATCTGGCTCTTTATGGAAGTATCAAATTACTTGAAAAAATTATCAGACATCACCCATCGTGCAGCTGCCTCATGACTGATGTCACTCTTGATCTTCAGTTTACCAGACACAGTCACTTGAAGATCGTTGCACTGTCTTACTTTGTAGTGGAAGCTGCAGGGTTCGGCAGCAGCGAAGATGCTGCTTGGTGTTCTTAGCAACAGAGTATGCCTGTAAGGCATTTTGAGATTTTGGCACCTACATCTGAACGGGTATGAATTGTTTTAAAATTTGTGAGGGTTCTAACTCTTATGTTCCCAAGCTAGTAACTTTTTGCTCTGAAATTTTATTTATTCCAAATGTTCAGTTTTGTAAAAGGGTAAATAAGTTTATTAAATTTCAGCTTCTATTAAAATACAGTGAGATCCTCACTTATTCCAACATTTGTTTTCAAAGATAAGTGCAAATTTACCCCCTTCAGCTTTTTTCCAGTCCTTATACCAGCTAGAGGAATTGAAATAGGATTTCAGCCTGTATGAGGGAGCTGGGTCTCTTTAGCTTGGAGAAGAGGAGACTGAGGGGTGACCTCATCAATGTTTACAAATATGTAAAGGGTAGGTGTCAGGATGATGGAGCTAGGCTTTTTTCAGTGATATCCAGTGATAGGACAAGGGGCAATGGGTGTAAACTGGAGCATAGGAAGTTCCACGTTAACATCAGGAAGTTCTTTACTGTAAGAGTGACGGAGCACTGGAACAGGTTGCCCAGGGGGGTTGTGGAGTCTCCTACACTGGAGATATTCAAGGCCCGCCTGGACAAGTTCCTGTGTGATGTACTGTAGGTTACCCTGCTCTTGCGGGGGGGTTGGACTAGATGATCTTTTTAGGTCCCTTCCAACCCTTGGGATTCTGTGATTCTGTGATTCACAAATGTGGGCAGGTGTTACTCCTGGGTGGGGACCAGGGCATTCATGGGACAGGGAGGGCAGCCACAGCAGGAAGAGTTTTCACGCACTCACCAAAACCTGGGGTTAGGGAGGACAAGACCTAAGGAGCAATGTTAAGGGGTCAGCCACAAAATAGGAAGGGCGTGGGGAGGAACTATGTAGTAATAATTCTGCTTTGGGCATGAACTGAGTTGTAGGATGATCTAATAATGGCTTTTACAGTGATTAACTTTCTGGCTTAACTTTCTGACTACTGCTGGAAACGATAATGGAATGTTTTCTGCAGTGGCTACAGAGAAACAAATGATAGTGGCAGAAAATGAGGGATGCATAATAAACTTTACATCTGTGAGGCTCTCAGTGACAGATGCTCAAAATGCGTGTCCTGAGGAGATATGGTTCCAGTGACCTTGACCCACAGTAGCTGTCTCTTAGAGATGTCTGGTAAAATGTTATTCACAGAGAAGAGACATGTCTGAAACACACCGTCTTGACATACAAATAAAATAGTGTTACAAAGAGTCTCATACTGGGAGGAGGAACCCAGAATGTGTTTTCATTCTGGGAAGGATCACATTTCATGATCTCAATCGGAAAATAACTGAGTATACAGTTAGGATGAATCAAGCCCCTGATTCCAGCACGTGCTGGAATCCTGGGATTACTCCTATGGGATAAATCACTCTAAATTAGTGTTAAATCATACTGTATTTGAAGTTTTGTGAAAAAGGCTCAAGTATGCTTTATTGTTTTATTGCTTTAAGTATTTTTTCTATAAACATATCACTTTCATTTCACTTTGCATAGTATCAGCAGTGATTTTATGTGAAAATTTTCAAAATGAAAGAAGACAACATTCCTCCCCTAAATTTCTCTCATTATCTTATTGCATAAATGAAATGTGAGAAAGTTAAACAGTTAATTTCAGGAATAAGGCATAAAAAATGCCATCAAAACTACACAAATAGTAGTTCTGGCAATACAGAAATTAACAGCCTTTTCCTAGTATACTGCCTAAAAATAGGCAGAACAGTATGAATATTAAATAAATAAAGGCTGTTTTCATCTGGGCATCCCAATTACTTAGCGGTTCGATGTCATACAGTCTCTGCATGCACAAAGTACTTGTGAGGTCAGCTTAGTCTGCCTGCACATAGCTTGTCCTTAGGTGCTGTAACTCTAACTCAGAGGTGTACTAACTGATTTCCTCCTCAGATTTGGACAGTTGGAAACGGAGGTAGGTTATGCACCACTCTGTCAGTGACCCACTAATGCTATGGGAAACCTCAGATGGACACTTTGCTTTGTCTTAATGCTAATTTGTAATATGAAAGACCACACAAAGCTCATAGTCCTCCATTGGAGCTTGCGGGCTCAGATATATTACTGTTTGAACATATTGATATATCTGTAGAGATATATCACATTGTTTGAAAACCTAACACATTGCAGTGGAAATGAAACCTTCAGCTAACAGAAAAATAAAGTCCAGTGATGGCTGCTGCACTGGAAAGCAAAGCCCTTTTCCTCGTTACTATTGGGAAGCTGTGGCATGGATATATACAAGCGAGTTCTAGCAGTTAATTCAGGCAGCTGCATTACAAATTTCCTACATCCTCTGTCAAAAAAGTGAGGCATCATCAGGTGGGCATACAAAGCAAGGCACCCTAATTTTGAAATGTAAATCTTTCCCTTGTTTTATCCTAGAGAGGTCCATAAAGACTGTTGAGTCTAAGCTTCCATCATGTTTGCTTAAGAAAAGACCACTGACCTCCCATAAAGAACCTCCTCAGAGAAACCACAGGAAGAAAATCCCCACGATTTGGAATCTGATCAGTACTAAGTTAGCTCCTTCCTACCACAGACTTTCACATTATTTTTTTTCTACAGGGTAGAAAGGTGCATTTGAAATGAGAAATCCTCCGTGATGTGGCTGTTTATTTTAAGGCTGGACTAGAAATTAGTCATATGAGGGGCTTGATAGAAGAAAATCCAGCGAGGTGGAAACAGCCTTCATAGCCAAACCTGCCTATTGCAGTGACATTTTTAAGAGCAACAATGAGGAAAAGATGAAGAAATGTCAGATAAAATCTGGTATTTATTTGTCCAGCCTATCACCACAGGATTTAGATCCCAGAATCAGCTATAAGCTGATATAATTAAATTTTAGTACTTACATCTAATTCTACTTTCACAGGCCTGTCACACTAAAGCAGAAATAAACACTTTTCACGGTATGGGTTTTGTTGGTATTTTTTAAATCCTGTAATCTTTAAATAGGAAACTATCTTCAAATGAAAGGTTGTAACTTCCAAGAAAGAACATTTTAAAGAAGATACTAGCTACCGCAAGAGCAGATCAAAAATTATTTTCTGTGAAACAAAATGACTAGTGGAGTTACCAAACCAAGCCCTCTGCTCAAGTAATCAGTTCTGCCCATGTTCTCTGGCTAACATTAATTCACAGAACGTAATGCAACACGTCTTTGGAACACAGTTCCATTTGTTCAATTCTTTTTATTGTTTCACAGTCAACAGTGAAAACAGGTCAAAAAAGTGAATAAGTCAAAAGTGAAAATAGGTCAAAAGTGAAAAACAGAAAATAGATTCACTATAAGTAACTGTTCTTCAGAAAGGAGAAAATATTGAGTATATTAGATATAAAAACCTTTAAAGTACTAGTTTTTCAATGACAACACTGTCCTGGGTTCAGCAGTAGCAGTCATTTTTCTCCTTCTTGGTAGCTGGTGCAGCGCTGTGGCTTTGACTTTCAGCCTGGGAGCAGTGCTGATAACACCGATGTTTTCAGTTGCTGCTCGAATGTTTGATCTGACCAAGGACTTTCTGAGTCTCATGCTCTGCCAGGGAGGAGGGGAAGCCAGGAGGAGGCAGAGACAGGATACCTGACCCAAACTGACCCGAGGTATTCCATACCACAGCACGTCATGCCCAGGATGTAACAGAGTTCCCTGGAAGGGCTAGTACACTGCGGGGTTGTAGCAGGTATCGGTTGGGCGGGGTGGGGCAAGTTATCGGTCAGCTGGTGTTAAGGTGTTGTATTCTCTTCCCTTGTTATTTCCTTTATCATTATTATTATTGGTGGTAGCAGTAGTGATTTGTGTTATGCCTTAGTTACTAAACTGTTCTTATCTCAGCCCATGGGAGTTGCATTCTTTTCGATTCCGCTCTCCATCCCTCCGGGAGTAAGGGGAAGGAAACAAGGGTGGGGGTGAGTGAATGAGCTGTGTGGCTGGGTTTAAACCACGACAAACACTCATCCTGTTTCCTAACACAATTCAGTCTTCATAAAAGACTGCAGGGAAAATCTGGTCCTTTATGTTTATACAGTGGTGCTGCTCAAACACAGCAGGTATGAAAGATGCAGCCAGAAGTGTAAGATTATGCAAGCAAATCTGCAAACAGATTTTCTGTTCCCACATGAAGCTCATTAGAGCACATACTGAAAACTACTCACCCAGTACCAATTTTACTGCTGAAACATAACTTTCTAAGAAGCATTAAATGAATAGGATAGGCATAAGAGGAAAGAAAAATCACAATATCTGTCTCAAAGTATGTTGCAGGTGGACAAATTCTGGAGTTTCTGTTCCATGTTACCACTAAGTTCTTCTACATTTCTTTTTGACAGAAGTTGAAGTAAAATGTCAAAACCTCACGAGGTGAAATTTCTAAAAAAGTTCACTTAGAAATATTGGATATTATCTGTATTTTCATTTCAATAAATCAAAAAGACTCTTCTCACTAAAGCTTTCCATGATAAATCGTACTATAAAAGTCAACATGATAAAGGCAGAACAAACAATTCAGATTTATCACAACACTCCATTAAGAAGCTACTCACAGTGACTGTGAGAATTGACAGCTCCTGCAACAGCGTGACTTAATCTGATCTTTGCTTTTCGAAGAGAAAAGTTTTCAGAGGTCTTTGATACAACAACACACTCATATATCAAGATTCTCAAACATTCTCAGAAATCTCAAGGACTGATAAGACCTATAAAAGTATTTTTAGAAGTGTGTATTACTGTCTGCAGAACAATTTGTCTTCCTCTGTTTGTGGTTAGTTTTCCTTGCTGCTCATAATTTTCCTTTTTTTCTCAAAAAAACATTGCATGACAGCAGCTGCTTTCCTCCAGTCCCACAGAGCCCCACAGCACAGCTGGCAGACACCACAGTTCAGGCAGTGTTTCTGGGCTCCACACTGAGGTCCTATATGTCTTCTGGGAACTATTACTGAGACTGTCAAGGGACTCCTGGGAACCCTTTGAGGAACACCAGGGTGCCTGTTTCTGCCAGAAAAGGTTGTCTGTGGGAGGCTATGACCACCCAGATACTCTCACAGCAGGAGGAGGCCAGAAGCCTGCAGAGCATCGATGTGGTCAGGGAAAGGGTGGCTGGATCATCCCTGAGATCTGCAGTCTCATAAGCTCCAACCCCAGCTGCTGCAGGAGAGGTCAGCAGCACCTCTGCTTCTTGGATTGGGAAATGGAGACTACCACAATGGAAGCTGGTGAGTTGGCCAACCAGCTTTAGCCAACTAGAGGCCTACTGGCTGTAAAGAGTGTTCAGATATGGAAACAGACTGTCCAGAGAGTCTTTGAAGACTCCCTTCTCAGAGATATCCAAAATTTAACTGCTCACAGCCCTGGGCAACCTCCAGCCAACCCTGCTCTGAGCAGGGTAGTCGAACTACGAGACTTCCTGAGGTGCCTTCCAACTTCAGCCACTCTGCATATCTGATGAAACTACTGTCAGGATATAATCATGCCTTTGTTGTTGCGACAGTATTCCTTTGTGAGAAAGAAACCACATATGGTGTCAAATACTTTCCCAGTGCACTTTTACTTGCTTTTTATCACTCATCTCCATGTGAGTGCTGTCTCATTCTCTGTTATCCCCACCCTATTCACTGGCAGACAAAATATGTTTGATTTTTCTGAATTGATGAATTTTAAATGAGATGAAAATAGAGTCCGATTTGAATAAAACAGAAAAAAAAAAATCATACGAAGATTTAAAGTTATTTAAATAAATTCTAAAATCATTACATATGTAATTCCTCTCAGGAAGTTAATCTGATATTAATAGGAACATCTAGTCTATGTCATGTTTTGCCTAGAAAGCTTGGACCAAATGATCCTTGGAGCCCTTTCCAACCTGGTATTCTATGATTCTATAACATCAGCCTATCTGGCCTGATTTTTGTTTGGTATTTTGGTGGCTTTAAGAGAAAAGGAAATGGCTTGACTAATATTTGCTTAATTGCTGTAGTTTTTCCTCTCCTTTTTTTCTTTTTATGCACATTGCATACATTATGGGTCATTTGTGTTAAAAAAAATCCTACATTTTAAAGATGAGATTAATATAATATCTGAATTTTTACTTAAGAGACTATTGGACATCCTGCCCCATGCTGGAGGTGAAGAAGTAACAACAAGCAGTGTCACAGCTGTCACAGCAGAATGAAAGTTTAAACAAAGGTAAGAAACAGCAGAAGAGAAAAAGACTTCACTGTCAGCAGAAAGGATGAAGTAGAGGGCTTGTGTAATGCTTATTCCTCCCCAGCAGTGTGCTCACATTGCAAATTACAGCCGATCCTGTGATCTTTCAATTTAGACCTCTGCAGCCACTTTTCTGAACATACACAATAAGTGCAATTAGGCACAAAAGGTGACTTTCCTCCAGACCATGGGAATGGCCATTCTGGGTCTAATAAAAAGTCCCCCTAGGCAAGAACCCTCATTCTGTTTGCTCGTCATCTCCTGCTGTTAGTAAAAGAACAAGATATTTATACATGATGCTTCACTTTAATATCCTCCTGATTCAGTCCACATCTAAATTTAGACTATACAACAAAAATGTATACATCTGAGAAAATCACTCTGGGAACCCCATTATATGGAACATGCATTTGGTGAAATTTGCCTGACCTACTTTAAGCATCACTATCAGGATGAGATGAATCATGCTCTAAAAGTAGTTACTCTCCTTTAACTGTGGAGGGAACCAAGCAAGATTAGCTCAGACATAAGAATCTTTGTAAGAGACGGATGAAGTTATCTGAGATTAATCTCATTCAAGATACCTATAGTCAAACTTGGATTTGGGGTTTTAGAGTCAAGAGGTGGAGACTAGGGCTCAGACATGCAGCTGTGACTCCTTGCAATGCTGAGATGTGTTCAGCAAAGGGGAATAGCAACAGCAAAACAGTGTCAAGAAACAGAAACAGTATGCAGAGGCAGTAAAAGGAGCAGCAACAGGATAACAGACAAAACAAGTAGTATTTTTTTGAATGATCTAGTGAGCTGACTAGGAGCTAGGCAATGAGCACCTAGTGCAACATAAACAGGGAAGAACGGTTGTGGCGTCAACCACGTCAGTAAATCAGTTGGAGAAGTACTCATTTGAGGATCATTGCTACCATCTCTTCAAGATCACCAGTCCTTCACACTTCTATCAGTTGCTTTTCCAAGATGGTATTGGAATTCTGCTTTCTTTCCTTCAGACAAAGGGTGGGGTTTATCTTCTTTAAGGCCTTCACAAACATTATCTCTGTGTGAGTGCCATTCTTTCTGAAGCACCCAGAAGGTGCAGTTTAGCACCTGGAATGGATTATGAGTTGCAGTTGTTTCATTCTTTTTTTCAGTGGAAATCATTAGGAACTGAACCTAGCCTTTTCTTACTATTTAAACACGTGACCCCGAGGATTAGGTCAGACTGAGATTCACTACTGCTTTCATCAAGAAAATTGTACAAAACATCAGCTTTACCCTGTACAGCATCTTTTCCTGCAAAAATTTCCTTCAAAATCAGAGGAGAATCATAAACCCCAACAAAATCGTAATAAAAAGCAAATCTAAGTAAGGACAAAGCTAAGGAAAGAATTCTAGGAATAAAAGCAAATTAAGAAAAGGAAGAAACAACAAATCTCAGTAGGTTAGTTCAAAACAAGCAAAAAGCAAAAAATGTATCCAGACAGTCACAGCACCAATATTTCACTTTAATTTACTTAGCAAAATGAGACCACAGCCTCCAGACGTTTTTCTCAGGTAGTATTTGAAATTCAAGCTGCCTTACGGCAAAATGAATTGGGTAAAAGAAAACTAAGGATAAAACACAAGTTGGTTATCTCAAGAAAAATGTAATGGAGCCAACCTCCTGTGACACCACAAAACTGGATCTTACTTAAGCTGTTCTGCTTTCCAGGCTTAGACCTTTTTATCTGCTGGTCTTAAGGAAAAAACTCTTTTGCATGTTATATGCTTTATTATTTGCCCAAAAGATAACTGTGTTTTCCTTCCAGCACTTCCTCTCCCACAGCTACCCCTTCTGCTGCCGAACTAGTTTACAATGGCTCTTCAGGTTACCTTTCAGTCAAGAAGGAAAAAAAAAAGAGATTTGTTTCCCAGCTTTCATCCTTCTGAAAGTGTTGCTACCATGTCTCTCTACCCATTTCCCTGTTCCTGCTACTGCTGCTGAAGGACTACCTAGGGGTTAGCATTGTTATTGCTGCTACTAAGACTAGCTGTAAAGGTTTGGGGGTTTAATGATGCAGAATTGGGCTCCTGATCTTTTTCATCTTCCAGAATGAAATTCCCTGTGCAAAATCACACTGAAATGCAAAGTGCTAGCAGAGTGCAGCCTGACACAGTACTTCCTGAGTAATGAATCTCAGGTGGAGAAAAGAAAAAAAAAGGATTTTTAAGTATTTTTTGTGCTGTAAGTGTACAAGAGTCTTTATTTTGGAAAATGAAATATTCCACATAGGCTCTATTACTATTTTTAGGATCAAAACGGCTTCAAAGACCATCAAGTTCATCTGCGATGATAATATTTATTGTGGGTTTTCAAGAAAGGCCATGAACAAGTGCTCTGAACTTTAAAAGCTATCATGACAAATCAGTTAAAGAGGGGATGCCAAGTGTTTTGACATCCAGGCCACATGGCGTTTACAAATAGAGACTGTGAGCCAGAGTGGAACTGCTCCCTTGGGTCTTTGTTTCCATGACCTACTGTGATCCTCCTGTTCAAGCGTACTGTACATTTCCTTTCTACGCGAAACACTACTATTTCCAATTCATAGAATGATTTAAAAGGTCACTATCAAAGCGCGTTCAAAACTTCACAGGCTTACTCAGATTCTCTTGAAATTTTCTGTGGCTTATGGCATAAGGTTAATGATCCTGAAATTGAGTCATTTGAACAAAGTGCTTCCAAAGGAACATGCTCTCCACCTGCTCCCAAAGTAGGCCAGTACAAGTTCAACAAATTCTCCAGACATTTTACCTTTACCTCGAGCTTGAAAAATAGCACAGATGAACAGTGTTTCATATTTTTCAGGGAATAAAATATACAATAACTGTTAACCAGAATTTAATCTTTTCTTAACAAAGACAATGCTTGCATTTGTAAGAACTGTACCAAACAGGACTGATACTTGTTTAGTTTCACACCCAGAATTTCCTCCAGAGGAACAGTTGTACATTTGACAGTGTCTTCATCTCCCATAGGTACTTTTAACCCATGTCTTTAAGAGGCCATGGAGCAGAGCAGTCTGCTCCAAAGCCATATGAATATCATTTTAGCATATTCAACAAATGTCAGTACTGAAATAAAGCAAATCCCCTTCCCCACTTTATACACAGATTTCTACCCTTTAACCCCAAATATTGGAGGAAGCACGGGGAGCACTGGTAAAACACCTCATCTTGAAGGACTCTCAGCACCAGTTACCTTCTGTCTAAAGCCTGGGACACAGGAAGGATTTTTCCAGTTTCATAAACTGCTGTTCATCAGCTGAGCTACAGTCATGAATCATGTTTATATGCGCAGTTTTTAGAAAACAAGATAATACATATTGATGAAGTAGATTGTAGCTATTCCACATTATCTCACATTTGCAAGGAGGTAACAGCATGCATGCAGTCAGATATTGCTACTCCCTGATACACAGTGATGTGCTACATCACAAAACCCATGAGTCACAGCTAAGGCAATCTTCTCCAATCTACCACTCCCTATTTTCTGCAGCGACCTGGGAAAATTCAGTGCAACCACACTGCTTATGGATTATTCCCAATGACTCTAGTGGCTCTGCAACTCAGGGGCTTTGTCAAGTATCTGAACTGTCTACTGTGCAAATCACACAGCTGATTACTAAAGGTTTGTGGTTTGGTTTGTGTCTATAATTAGACAAATAATTTATTAATAATTAATACTCAAAAAATGAACCAAGAGGTTTCTGAAGGAGGAAATCTCTAGCTATCTACATTTCGAGTATCAGTGGGCCAGTTCTCCCTAAAATATAGTTTCTACATGTGTCTTTTCACTCCTTGTTATCCTTTTGCTCCCCAGACAGCACTGCCTCTGCAAAGAAGACATTGATACAGTAATTCACAGTGGTCATTCAAGTCTTTAGACAATGCAAGAAGTCATGCATGTTCATATTTCAGAAGAGTAGAACTGACAAAATAAAAACATAGAATGTGATGTATGAAAAATACATCTGTATTTTCAGTATGAAGAATACTGAAAAATAACTGGATTTCTGCTTCAAACTCACTCATCAAAAAATAGTATTCTCATAGTGGATTGAACACACTGAAACTGACTAGGAAACTGATTAGTCTTTTCAAAGACTGCTTTTTGTCAATTAAAAAAATTAAAAAATAAAAAACAAAACAAAAAAAAAGCAACACCCCCCCCAAAAAAAAAACCCCAAAACAACCTCTTCATTTTAAGCCTTTAATTTAATGAAAAAAAAAACAAAAAAAGCCAAAAAACCAAGTGAAATAAAATCATGTTGTGCTTCTAATAATTTCATAATTGTCACAGTGACCTCTTTTGCCTTTGAGGAATTCTGCTTGTAAGTCAAATAATTTTCATTACAAAATCTAATATATTCTGATCTAAAAAAGTTAAAGATTTAGAAGTGTTAGATTCACAGCAAAAGTTTTTCCTACCCAGAAGAGATTACATTTTTAAATCTAACTCATGAAAACATGGAAAATTTTAAGGATAGTTTCAGAAGGATTCAGTTCTTTCAAAATTTGCTATGAGGTAGGAAAGTAATTTCCTTCCTATTCTTACTGTGTAACTGGATTCGTATCATTCATGTTCCATTTCTACAATTACTCTATTAACTGCAGGGCCTCAATTTTCCTTTTATGTTACTTAATGTAGCAGATTATTTGAAAGCGTGCAATTAATGGAGCTGCTTCGTTTTCCATTTCTATAAAGGTAACCATCAGTTTCTGGGGAGATATTTTGCTACTATAAACAAGATCAAAATCAAACTTCTTTCCAAGTCATGTTGTAACAAGTTGTATGAAAGTGGTTTATCAAACAGTTTCTAAATCACAGTAAATAATTTGAAGCTGCTTTAACAGTGTTAAGGTATTTGAAATTAGAGCAGCTGGCTGTAGCCCAAGCAAGGGTAGTGAAAAACTCAAGATTTGCAGCCTGCTTAAGGTTTTTATTAACAAGCATCTCAGTTCATTTTATATTGTCTGAAGTTTCACATTTGAATTTAAGTTCAAGCAAACCTAATGTAAGGGTTTTCCAATGTTAGACTGGTCAGTAGTGATGAGCTGAAGCTGGTTTAAACCTTAAAACAGATCTCTTTAATCTTTGCATAAATCACATTGGAATAATCCAGATATTTTGATTCAAACAAACTTTAGTTCTGCCTCTGCACACAAACTGTAAAAAGCATTGGATTCAGTGGTCATGCCACTGCTACTATTTTTTTCCCATCTAGTGAAATTACTGCTTAACCTGATACGAGAAACTCAGCTCTGGGTTTTGAGTTTTGTTATAAAACCTATTTCAAGAAGCAGTTTCGCTATTCTTCAGACAAAAAGAGGAGAAAAAGGTGTTCTACCCACTTTCCAACTAGAGAAATACAGTATAGCTGTAAATCTACTGTCAATAATGCTCTGTTGTATAAGTCCTGTGTCAGGGAAGAAAACTGGACCAGAAAAATTCAAAGCATACAGTTACTGTTTTAAGAATTTATAAAATGCAGAGTGCTTTCTTCTTGCCTTAAAACCGCAAGCAGCCTGTTTATTCAAAACTCTCAAGAAGTTGTTTCAAAAAAACCCTGTAAATGGGTTACTGTAGAACAACCAGCTCTCAGAAGCAGAGTGTGAAGCAGCACATAACTGATCCCCTTCTGGGAATCCTGTATTCTGCAAGGCCAGAATGATGCTTTTCCACTTTCAGAACACACTGTCAATATTTTCTGGGATTAGCCCCAAACTGGTAGATTATTTTCACTTTCTATAATAGAGATTCCAAAAGATAAGTAGAAAATTTGGAGGGATGCTCTCCAAGTTCAGTGTAATATAAAGATGGTTCATGGGAAGCAAAAGCTACATCCCTATCTATCTAATGAGTCATCCAACTATTTAAACTATATATTTAGGCATTTACCCAAATGAAGGTGTCCCTAAGTACATTTTCAAGCAATGATGTTTCAATGTTAAAGTAATAAATTAGTAGTAAGGGTAGAAAACGAATTTGAGTAATAACTGAATGTGTGGCATTATTAATTTTAGTATGTTTGATATTGTCTGATATCTCCACTGGATGACTCAGCAGAGACAAAAGAAATACGTAACACAGGCACACAGGAAGTGAGTGGTCTGTCCATGGAGCTTTAGTGCAAAAGTACACGCCAGAAATCCAACTTTCAAATGTGAAAAGGAAAACTTTCAACTCCCACCTTAAAAATCTCTGAAAGACAAGCATATTTCCTAACCTTCTTGATGCTGAAGAAAGAGGGCATCAGCAAAGGGCCATCACACAGTTTCATTTTGTTTTCTTTTATGAAGACTGACCCTTTCTCTAGGTTTGAGAAAAAAAGATATGGGCACTTCTTTCCAGAGACATCTTGGCCTGCAGTTGTCAGGGAGACCAAGGCTCTTGGGCTGAGCACAGATGACTGCTCACTCCTGTCCTCCCTCTTGTTCCTGCTTTGAGCCTTCTCCCTGGTGGGCATAGGGGCTGGGGATGCTTCATGCACCGGATCCTATCCTAAGACTTCCCCTACATTAAAAAACAGTGCAGTGCAATGGAAGTGGGATGGTACTGAGTGCCCAACAGAAACGCACTGGGAGATTTAACTTTAGACTGGAGCTAGTCTGGCCCTGGGAATTTAGCATCCCTTTGCAAGCAGAGTGCATTGGTGAGAGCCTAAACTCATCATGAGATCCTAAACTATCTCAGTTTGTTTCTCCAAAAGGAATTGAGTCTGTATGCTGTGAGACCAAACGACAATATAAACTGATTCAGAGTAGGCGCAGTAAAACTGGGATTCATTCTGGACTGTACTGCTGACCTAAACTACTTTGATAGCATAAATGCACTCAAAGGTGCCTCACTCTCCTGCATCAGAGACAGACTTGGTGCAGAGTATAACATTACTAATTCAAAGGCAGAATCCAGCTGCATGAAATCAGTTGCATGTGTGGATCAGAAATCTTATAACAATCAGCACACAGAAGTTTACCAAAAAAAGGTTACCTTTGGCCTTAGGATAGTTTCACATCAGTCAAAATGACCCGGTGCATTTTATTAGACTGCAACACCAGCCAGTTACAGTGATTGCTCGACATTACATGTTGCAAAACATGGTTATACTCTTTATAGGCCAGACACAATTCATCTGGCAAAAGCAAAATGGAATCAACAAAAATAATTCAGCTCAGTGGTCATCAAAAGCTTTTAGTGTCCAGCACCACCATGCAGCAGTGAGTGTTTAAGCAATTTGCTGACTGTGCCCTACTTTTTCATTTTTCCTATGTTACCTTTACTTTGGAAGGCAGTTTCCAGTGTTCACCAGTAAAGGCCATCACTTGCTATTACCATTTAGAAATTAAATCCTTCTTTGATGACTCAGCCTGCTGGAAAAAGCCAGCTTTTGCTTTCCTACTGCACCATCAAATGAACTAAATTAACTTCCAGAATGGACATGGGGCTCACTCTCCTGCATATTTCAGCTGCTGGCTGTCATCTGGGACTTGCAAGTGCTCAGTTTGTCAGATAATTTTGGCTTCTCAAGAACCTTAAAATATAAATCTTTTTTAAAAGCTATACAGTGCCACCACTCTAAACAGAAACATAGAGAGCTGAATACTCCAGCCACAACATCAGAGTATAGAGGGTGAAGAAGTTTATTTGCCCTGCAAAAGAAGCCTGTGGCAGGTATATTTGAACAAGTACAGCACCATCAAGAGGATGTAACAGTGAAGGTCTGCTGTGCTCAGGCAGCACTTGCTATTAATACTGGCTCTTGGAATATGTGTTTAACTTGATCACAATATCACACTAATACTGCAATGACTGGCTATACTGACACCCAGTCTGTACCAGCTCATACTAAGCCAGCTCGTGTGCCTCTACACCCTGCCCTTCCATCCTCCTGGCACCAGGGTGAGCCTGAAGTGAGCTCTGACTGCTCTCATGGGTGGAGATATACTCTAGCCACCCCCAGGCCAAGAGGCACAGAGCTGGCTGAGCTCCTGACAAGATTCACACTGAGCATGGCTGCAGTGACTGCAAGTGGACCCCTGCTGAGCTACAGCCCGCCTGGGCTGTGATTCACACACACTCGGTCAGCAAAAGAAGTGCAGTCACACACCTCTGCCTTAAGAGGACCGAATCTGTTGAAGTATAGCCCTGTATACTGTCAACAGCTTGAATTTGACCATGGGCCCTCTGGAATTTCTCTTGGCCTCTGATATGAAGATCTCATGTCAGCAGTACTGACACAAAGCTGAAATTTTCCAGCTGCCCACTGGACACCCTTTTTCATTGCCAAAGCTAGCAGCATGTGATAGATGCATACACATACAAATGCAGTCATTAAAAGCCTGCTCCCACTGAAACTAATGAAAGCTAGCTTAATTTGCATCAGTGGAGGCTGTACTCAGTTCTTTACTGGAGAACATAGAAGGAGTGAACACAAAAGAGATACAGTACACTTGCTAATGCACCTAGGACTGGCAGTAATAGTAAAGCCATATGATACCACTTACAGCTAGACAATCACTACACACTGGGGACCCCAAAACTCAATATAGCATTGCAGCAACGAGATTTCATGCACACCCCCTCTGAGTCCCATTTGACGCACTGACAGTAAATACCAAGCCAATATGCTTGTGCATGTATCCATTAATGCAGTTAAAAAGCTTTAGAATGAATGCCTGATAACAGGTTTAGTACTTTAAATTAGCTTAGAGGAAACACCAGCTGGTAAAGCTAAGGCATTATTTCAGGTTTGTTATTTAAAATAAAGTTGATAATAATTATGTTTGCTTTTTGCCAGTCTATTCAAGGCTACAGATTTGCTGCGCACCAGTACTCTTGTCCCTAAAGCAGCCAATTGACCTTCTGTTGGTGGGTTGGAGACAAATGAAAAGACTATGTCAGGAGGGAAGCTTTTAGTCTTTGGGGCATTGACACATACAGCAGTAGTAGTGCTGACCTCAGAGTCAGTTGACGGCTGAAACAGCTGAAAACAAAGCCAGCACTCAGTAACATTTGAAGCACAGCTTGCAGTGTTCCTCCAAGTTATCCCTGTACCAATCCACCTTTAGTTACAGACCCAATTCAAACACCCATAGGAATCCACCCTCAGAAGGATCCCATCCAGATGAGCATAGGTTGATTGTCCCAGAGTTTTTATACTGGTGTGGAATAAAGCCCTTTCCTGGCTCCAGCTGGGCTTCTGACAGCTTCATTGTGTCCAGCTGCCTGTTGTCCCATCACTGCTGAAGGTGACTGTCTCTAGATCTTCCCTCAAAGAAGGGGCTCATGTGAATGGTCCTAGTCTATTTGGTCAGAATAATCCAGACCTTTGTTACACTGGCTAGTTTTTCCTTGAAGCAGAGTGCAGGGGACAGAGATGAACTCTGATGAACAGATGAGCTCTGCAGGAATATCTGTAGGCACAGCAGCCTTCAGCAGAAGGACAGGCATTCCATCAAGCCATGAAGCTGTCTGCTGACTGGACATCTCCCAAAAGCCCTGTATTCTCTTCCTGTAGGTGTTGCTGTTCTGGTATAAAATACTTTTACTTAGAGGTTTATCGTTTCCATGTCGGGGAAGACTACTACTTAAATTTGCTTGTATAATTCAAGTGAGGCAAATAATTGAAGTGCAGACAAGTTCTCAGCAACCACTACCTCTTCTTCAAATAACAAGTAAAGGTAAGTGCTCTCCAGCTTCCTAGGCTATGGTGTCAATGGATGGACACATATCGAAATGGAGTATCTGTAATGGAACACATATTCTTGTTTCATATTTTTTAGTACTTGGCAGACACAAATTACTTCTTCCATATATGAATTTCTTAATATTCATTGCCAATTATTTACAATAAAATGTTGGCTATGAAATCTAAGCATACAGAAAATCAGAGGGTAAACAAAATCATATGTCTCTGCATATTTCTGCTTTTCTTCTACACTTTTCCTTCTTCATGTTCACCATTTGATTCTCAGGATACAAAGGCAGCTTTTAGTGTAGCATGCTTTGAAAGAGTTGTAAAATATGGAGCAAGTAATTTCTACCTGAGATGAGTTAATAACAGTAATAAAACAAGAACCTACATATTTCTCAGCTGAAGATCTCAAAGCGCTCAGATTAAAACATAAAGCTTCAGAGACCTTTATGAAAAAAAGTTATAGCTAGGAAAACTGAAGTATGAAAAGGTGGTATGATTAAAGCACAGCACTGGGGAAACTGGAAAAGTCCTTGTTCCTGTCAACTTTTATAGCTTTCAAGGGCAAGGCTGTATGGAGTTATGCTTGAAAGGTACAACCCAAAGGTAAGACAACTGTTTAACAAAAAAAAATCCTATGGAATTCCGTAATTTCTATCATCAGGGAACAACAACCTTCTCTTTTATTTCTGCAGCACAATCTGTTCATTCTTCTTTCCCCATTGTCTACTTGGCAAATATAATATTGAGACACTGCATCAGTTGTCCAGTTTAGTCGGTATCACTCAAAGGTGGGGGGTGCCTCAAAAATGCTTGGTATTGTTAGGAAAATATGCTGAGCTTTCTTTTTTTTCTTCTTGCCGTCAATAAATTCAGTGACAGCTTATACTCTTCAAGTTCTTTATTTGGAGGAGTGCTGAACACTGTGAGCTTCTCCAGTCCTCCTGACTAGGAAGGATGTGGTTGCAACCCCTTAGTCATAAATGTTTTAGCCTGAACTGCAGAGCAGTATCAGTTTTCCATCACTGATGACCAACCATTTGGCTGAGTCCTGTTTGACCATGTACTCTACTGCCTTCTTTTCTGTAATGCAGATACTGTAGGAATTGTCTGCTCAAAGTTGTAGGTTTCAGCTCATTACATTATGGAAACAATTTGAATGGATTGAACCATAGGATTCTTTGTAATTCCATTAACTTTTTTATATTGCTTACCAAGGGAAAATTATTACCGGTATCACAGAAAGAAGACAGAGGCTTAGAGAAGATTTCTCCTTCATAGAGGTTTCTATTGTTTCTAAGTGAATCTAACTGAACTTAGACTTTTTTCTCTAAGATATTCAGCGTTATTCCTTAGGCCTCTTCCAATGAAAAATACTGCCAGTCTTTACATGTTTCCTAACAAGATGTGTTCTCTTCCCAGTCAATGTTTTGTTAAGGCATAGATTTTACAATACTCTTCAAGCAAGGATCACGGGGGACATGTGTAATTAAACTCTACTGGAAAAAGTGGAGCAAAGTATTCAGTGATAAAATGGATATTTCAGGATTCCAGCTGCTTGACAGTCCTGGATATAGAGTCAGTCCTAAAATGGTTCTCTGTTTAATTATGTACTTGGAAGAGAAAGTTAGCTGTATCCTGTTGCTGATTTGCAACATGGAAATTAATGAGTCTAGATTGGCTGAGAACTAGTCTTATCATTAATGTTCTTTATGCTAATTCTCAATTTTAACAAAATCAGACTTACTCCTGTTGCTGACCAAATCATCCTTATTTGTGACACCATAGACTTCACAAAATTATGCAAGTAGAAATATTGTCATAAAATACAGGCAAATTCCATTAGCACCTTCTGAAAAAGCAGAGAGAAAACAAGGAAAGTGAGATGCAATCCTGATAATATTTGTGGTATGTGGGTAAGAACATTTAGGTTTCTATGTTTTTAAAATATTACCAGAGTTCCGAGCTGTGATTGCAGTCCACCAAAAGCAAGGTAAGATCCAAAACAAGTGAGAATAAAATTCAAGCAGACCAGCATAAAAATCACCTGTTCCTCAAAATGCTGGGAATAGATGGGTAAAATGGATACAATTATTAATTTTAAAAATATAGTAAAGAAAAGCTGAAGTTCACTATTGTGACACAGGCACAATTCAATGAACATACGACATGGAGCAACAATGGCAGTAGTTTCATTGGTGCTTCACAGAGCAGCTCATAACACTCATCAAACTTTAAGGATTTAAGATTATACTAAGGAATTTCTAGCTCTTCCAACAAAAGTTCACAGGCAAAAATCTCGACTAAAATGTGTCTTCACTGTTTGCCTGTTGTTGCAGCTGAATATACATACATATCTACAAGTTAGAGATTGCTGTGATGGGAGACTGAGAAATGACACCAAAAACCAAAAACCAAAGGGGTACTGGACTGACATTTATCAAAATACACATTGCTATATAGTACCATGAAGCTGAAGCCACATAGTCGGTGCTGGTGGCTATGGCCCTCAATGGTCCTAGCTACACACAGGGAGGCAATCCAGACTGAGAGCTCTTTTACCAGGGAAGCTGGACTTGATGCAGATCTCATCTTTCCCCCTCTCATTGCACCCAGTCTGAGATCTCCTTTCATATGTCTTCAGTCTCCATATGGTTCTGAGTCCTTTACCTTTTCTGAGTCCTGAACTACAGGCTGGGCAATGCTTAGGCAGGGTTATTTTCCAGGTTGTAGCAAGTACCTTCTTGTGACAGTTGGCTTTTTTGCTTTCTTGCTTAACTGCACCTTCTTGTCTTAAAGCAGTCCTGCCAGCTCTTTACCAGTAGGTGACCACCACCTAGTAGCTCATGGTTCTTTGGCCTTTCTCTTCAATATGTGCCTATACTTTGGAGGCTTTCACTGTTACCTCATGTTTTAACTTTACATCATAACAGGAGACATCTGGTACCAAGTGCCAGTTCACAAAGCAACGTCTCACAGCAAGTTGGTACCAGACTGAGGCTTGTGTAGTTAGCAAAAGACATAGTTAGGATAAAAAAAAGCATAAGGCATATGTCCTGCTACTGGCCAACATTATTTGTACTGACACTGTGTACAAAATGTTTATACATTGGTTACTGGTTATGCTATATTCACGTGTTTATGTCTGGGTTCAAAGCAAACTGATACTAATCAAATCCTCTCAGCCTCTTCCACTTTACAGGTACAAAAGACCTGTGCTTGGACTTCACTGCTGAGGTTGAACCCCAGACAGCCAGCAGGTCTGATCCTGCTGCTTTCCATTCAAGCAGTAGTGGTTCTGCAGACAACATTATTAGTTCACAATTAAGTGCTTGTGCCCAGTAGGTGGAAAACAAAGGAAGGTATTTGTGGAGCATGTTTCACTGTAAGAAGTACAAGCTGTCAGCAGTCCTGCTGACAGTATCCAAACTAGTAAGCAAATGGGCTTCAGGGCAGCAGTAGACTCCAGCAAACTCATGCTCCAGGAAGGGTGGGCCATGGTAGACAACATGTGAAACAGCCACTGTTTGTGCCGATGAAATTTTATTTTTTGTTTGCACAAATCTAAATTGTTTTCAAACAAACTTATCTCTTCTTAATATCAAAAACCCAACAACTTACTTTGGAGAGGAAGAATTTGCTTAAGAAGGAACTATTAAAACAATTTTATAGTCTTTATAGTAAGAGAGATGATGAAAACCAGGATTCCTCCTCTCTCTGGGGAGTCCCCATCTGCCAGACCTGGGAGTGAAACTTCCTCTTGTTTGTTCTGTCTGTCTCTGGTCTCTTGAATCTTTCCTTCCCCTCTGAACAGCGACCCAGCCATTTCAGATCAAGGGGTTTTGCTGAAGGAATGAAGGGATGGGACTAGATGTCCCTCAGAGTAACTCAGAAGTTCAGCAGAATATTGTTCTACACAGCAACCTTATGAAGAATGTGAATAAATATTATCAGGAGATAGTGTACATCCACATGATCTTTACTGAGGGAATGGCTGATTAATGAGAAGAATCATAATAACAGATAGAGGTAACAATCATAATAACAATTAAATTTTTATCTTACCAGATGCCAGAATTGTATCGTTGGTGCACACATACATAGAGGTGTTTACCTCTATTTGTGTGTGGTTGAATTTTACATTATGTCAGTATTGTTCAAACACACAAGAGATTACATTTTTCCCACAGCATGTCTCCATTTCCTGTTTGAAATCCAGTGACCTCAAATACTGAGAAACTCTTTAAATAGCTTGTGGCCAGTGAGTGACACAAGCTCATGTTTTTATTTGAATGAGAAAAGGATAACTAACAAAGACCATCTACTCATGCAGTATGAATCACTCGGGCAAAAACGTTCCAATTTAACAACAATACAAAAAGAAGTGATTCAGGTGTCCTGTTAAGAAAGTAACACCCTTTTTTGTTGTAATGAAAAATGTGTAGTTTCGTAATCTTACTCCAGTATGTCAAAATCTAACCTCAGTTTTCTTCACCCACTCTCTGTTAGATACTGGTGCCCAAGGTCTCTGGAGAGTACGTGGCTTCTTTCTTTTTTTCATTCCAATTAAAAAAATAATTTCCATTTTTACAGCTTTCTTTATGCATAAAATTAATAATAATTTCTGCACTAGTGTCTACCTATAGCACTGAGTTCTCATATCTGACATTCTTATCAAACAAATTGAAAGCAGCATCCCAGCTTGCCAGTCAACCACACTAATCTTATATCAATGTGTCTTCTTTGAAACTGATGATGTGACACCAGTGTAAGAAAGATCACAATCAGCTTCTCTCATTTCATATGCTGAAAGCTAATGACAATGGAAAATCACAGAATTGCTCAACTGCATTTCTATCACTAGGTCTGTGCTAGGGAGGAAATTGGTGCCACCAGCACCCATGGAGAATGAAAAAATGCTAGGAAACTGTTTTGTCAGTACTGAATACAGCAGTGTGATTTCTGGCCTGATACTCCACTGCTTGAATAATGCTGAAATCACAACAGTAGAGGTTTTTTTATGAAAATACCAGTAGCCAGGTGAACCAGCCACACATACTGATCTTCCTGTGCACCCATGGGTATCAGACACAAGGAAAAATTTACAGTAAATCTGAAGAATGATGAGGAAATGCAGCAGGCACACATTCAACAATGCTGCAGTTTGCCTGAAGGGGACCATTGCGCCTGCAAGAGTAAAAAGGAATAGGAAGTATGTCCTTTAGTCAGTAACTGCCCTAAGTTCAGCTGTGGTTAAGGTACACCAGCATACCAACAAGGGAAAGATGTTGTGACCAGAAAAAATGTGCTGTGTGTAGTAAACATAGCAAAATTCCTCACTAATGCTCCAGCGATAAAGGCATGACAGTGAATCTGGAAAACAAAACTCCTGACTCCTTATTGTTACCAAAAGTTTCCTATGAGATGGTTGATAAAGGCCATAGTCAAACAGCTGTTTGGCTCCAGCTGGCATGGTGGCCTTCACAAACATCCAGCAGATGATATCAAGATCAGATATCTCAAAGAAATTTAAGCTTTCTAAATCCCTGTGTTTGTTTGCTTTTTCTTGTGATTCAACTTTCCAGTTGGTAAATTGTAGACAACAGCATTCCTCTGTTTTACAGGTAAGGAAGAACACGGTAAAAACTGCAAGGCATTCAGATGTTGCCCTAGTCAGGAGGGCCATATAAATACCTATAAAACAAAACTAGTATTCCCAATACTAATACTGACTTAGTAGTTTGATTCCCTGTTTTGTTCTTCTGCATTAAAAATCTCCCACCCTTCCCCAAGAAAGAAAAAAAGCAGCATTTAAAAAATAGTATTAAATACCAAGTGCTAATATTTATTGTTCTCGCATCAGTATTTTTCTATTTGTGATGGAAATGCTACTATCAACTTGTTATATTCTATCTGTATAGTATATCCTCTCTGTGTTTGCCTATATACATATACATATATACACACATATATATTACAAAGATTTCTGTCTTCAAGATTCAAAGCAATGTTGTGTATGAGTTTACTCAGCTTATACTCACTGGTAGTAAAGTCTTAAAGCATAGCAAGATGTGAATATAAATAAATTAAACATGTCCTCCTGGAGCAACTTTTTCTTAAAACCTGAATTACAGTCCAACATTTGCTCAGGAGGAATCAAAGGCATCTGTTAAGAACTGCTGGTTTTGTGTTGCTTCCAGCCTTATGTGTGCTACTGTTCTGGGTAGAAAAAAAAGAAAGTATAACACTTATATAAATATTAAAATAATTTACTCTAATTCAGAGTAGGTAACACTATGCAGTAAAAAAATGACCCAGTTTACTGGGTATCAGTCTTCATAAAATGACAGTATTGCTACTCTTGTCAGGAAGTGAAAGCAAAGAATAATGCTCTGTAGTACTAATTTGGTATATTCAGGAACTACTTAGCAAGAAATGGGGCCTTATTAAGGCATTGACCAAATTTGTAAGCGCAGTTTTCAATAATTATGATAAAATACAATAGTAGTCAATCCAATACTTTTGATTTGTTAAGTAAAATTTATAGAAGAATGAGATCACCTGAGTTACTCAAGAGGAGTATTTAGAACATGAATATGATGAAGGTGACCTTGTAAAAGTTAAAAGCAAGTGAATAATAGAGTAAACACAATGGATACTGTTGGAGAGAAAATCAAATTTTAGCAGAGCACAAAAATAATCTCAAGACATTCTCAGTAATCAAATCCTACAATTTCCAGAAGTCCAGACACTCTTTTCTAAACCTTTGGCAGCTTGGCCAGTAACACTAAGAACACCAAGAGCTGATCTTTCCTCTCATTGTTTTCAAGACTTAAACCCACCTCTTTTTAACTTCCTTTACAGTAAGAACAAGCAAGCAAGGGATAGGATTCCCTACACATTATTCTCTTTTCTTTTCACACCATAGGAAGACTGTGACAGCAACACTAAGGGCTATGTACTTAAATTGCTGTAAACCCTACAAAGTTCAGGATCACGTCCTGTGTATTTCTATGGTGCACATTATCAAACCACTACAGTAGAAAATCTATCCAGTATAGGCTACTCTCAGATGTTTCCTCCACCTAGTTCACACTGCAATGTTAGGTAGGGCAAAAGCTGCCTATCTCACATTTATTTTCATGGAAATTTTACTTAAAGCCCTGTTATTGGACATCCTATTGGTATAAATGTGCTACTGATATATTTACTGGGCAGCTGGTCCTTTGTCCGTACAAAAGCTGGCTTTTATTCTTACATGAGGAATTGGTATTTCAAGTTCAGTTGAGCCAGTTCAGTTTACTGTTTTTATCACTGCTCCTCCTTTAAATAAATTACAAGGCTGAATGAAATCACTCATACAGGAAGCAACCAAAAGCTAAACATTGTCTGCGCTGAATATAATTTACATTGTCCCATTCTGCAGCAACAGAAAAGTAATCCAATGATGTAGCAACTTTTCACTAAACTGTTTGAATGTCAAGGCCCACAGAGAGATAATCATCAAGGATCTGACAAAGATCTGTGTTCTTGTTGATATGAGGGCCTAAGTAACTTGGAGCCGTAAGAACCTGGACAGTCACTGCCTCTGGATACAACCCACAGTTCTCCTGAGTTGTCTCATCCATGTTTGGTGATTCTTATTACTGACTACCATAACTTAGGTTGATTTGATAACAAAATGCCTGACCCTGTACAAAGACCAGAAGGGATAAACAAATATATCCCTACCTGAATTTACTGCTATGAGCAGGAGTAAGGACCTGCACAGGTGGATACTTTTACAGGCTCCACATGCAATGAACTGAACATTATTAAAGCAACCAGTCACCAGCATCATTCCTAGACTGAATGCATGTGGATTTGTAGCCCATCTGTGTTATACATAGCTATCATGAGGCTGAAGCAGTTTACATAAATTGTTTATGTTTAGATTAAGTTAAAGAGCCCCTTCTGCATTCCTTGTCTAAGCCTCTGTAGACGTCTGTCCATTTTGCTACGATACTGTCTCTCCTCACAAAGAACATCTTATACTGGTGAAATTGTAAATGAAGCTTTTCTTCTGTGACTACTATGTCTCAGCTTATCTTATGAATGTACTCATTGCAAAACCTGGCTTAGAGGACTTTGTTCCTCTCACTTCCTACAGAAATCCCTTTGCCTTTCAATATTTTTGTAGCAAATATTATCTTCAACAAAGCAGGACCCAGTATAAATAATTAAATAATGTGTCATAAATTTATTCAGGATGTTTACAATAATCTCTTGTATTCTTTCTCATTTTCTTTTGTTTACTTCTTGCAGAATGTCACCCCACTCACCTCTCCTTACTTGTCTAGTCTGTTTTCTACTGTCTGATTCACCACACTTCTGGATTTGGTGTGTGGGAATAGTGATCATGTACTTTTCCAGGCACACAGACCTACGCTGGCCTCAGCCAGACAATCAAAATAGTTATTGTTATCACCACCATACACAGCAGATATTCAAAGCAGGAGCAATCTCTTGGGTAACTGAATTCAAGCTGAAACAGAAGCTTTAATGAAATATGAAATGTTGAATTTGGGTACATCATCACACTTAATCATGCACCCAGTGGAAAATGTAAGCTTGATCCATCTCAGGCTGGAGAGCGCAGCCTGCTTTCTGAAGCTTTCCAAACACTTGTTTCACCTTGTAAAAAAGAGGCTGCAATTCAGAAACAACGTATGAGCTAGTTGCCTACAGTTGAAAAGACTATTTAAGTACCCAAAACAGGAACAGGGTTTCGAGATGTGACTCCCAGTTGGTCTCACATGGAAGAAAGAGAAATACTCAAGTCCTTCGCCTTTCTACCTCCATTTTCAACAGCCCTTCCTCCTGGCAGGTCTAACTATACTGTACATAGATGCCCCCCTTGATGAATGCACAGGAGGGAGAAGGCACCAAGACTGGGCTGGGGATATGCAGTAAGAGCCCCTCCTGTTTCTAAGATTGTCTCATACACTGCAGAGGCTGAGTAAGGAAAAGTAAAGCTGGTCTCAAAGATCAGCTCATTGACTGCCCTGAAAGGCTCATTTATTCTTGAATCTGCCTTTGAATGCCAGTTTGATTATGCATAACTAACCTAAGAGAAGATTTTCATGAGGTGTAACTAAACTGCATGTTTCTTTTTTTCTGGATACGTGACAAGCAGCTCCAGGGTCAATTTTTCTGAAGCACTAAGTGATTCCATCTGTGCTATATAATAAAAGATATTTCAAAAAGGTTTAATCCTTAGTAGACATCTTCATAAGCCTCAGCTCCTAAGATGTGTAATGGAGATAAAAACAGTCCTTCATCTAACAGTATCTTTGTGAAACTATGTAAGTACTGTGCGCAGTTCTGGTATCCTCAACATAAAAAGGACATGGAACTGCTGGAACAAGTCCAGAGGAGGGCCATGAGGATGATCAGGGGACTGAAGCACCTCCCGTATGAAGACAGGCTGAGGAAGTTGGGGCTGTTCAGCCTGGAGAAGAGAAGGCTGAGTGGAGACCTCATAGCAGCCTTCCAGTCAGTATCTGAAGGGGGCCTATAGGGATGCTGGGGAGGGACTCTTCATTAGAGACTGTAGTGACAGGACAAGGGGCAATGGGTTAAAACTTAAACAGGGGCAGTTTAGATTAGATATAAGAAAGAAGTTCTTTCCTGTTAGGGTGGTGAGGCACTGGAATGGGTTGCCCAGGGAAGTTGTGAATGCTGCATCCCTGGTGGTATTCAAGCCCAGGCTGGACAGAGCCTTGCATGACATGGTTTAGTGTGAGGTGTCCCTGCCCATGGCAGGGGGACTGGAACTGGATGATCTTAAGGTCCTTTCCAACCCTAACTATTCCATGATTCTATGTTCAAAAGTCATATTCCGTATGATAACTGCCATGGAAGTGCTACAAGGAAATTATTAGTATTATTGTCAGAGGAGTGTATAGTAAATAAAGGTCCAGGCCATAGCTTGGACAATGAGCATAAAACAAAATACTGCCTATGTAACACGGTCAGTCCAACCTGTGCACTGAATGAGGCAGTGATCTCTGTAAAGAGAATATGTGACCATGTCATGAAACATTTAGTCATGTGCACATGTATTTTCAAGTTCTTTGCTCTGCAACTTTCTCTTTGATCATTCAATAAAAATATCTATTTACACACTCATGCATAACTATATAAAGTTTGTACCAATATATATATCAGACACACATATGTGTCTATACATATATACAGGAACATTTCACAAAATCTTTGCATTAATGACTTTTAACATTAAAAACTACCTCCTCTTTTTCCTGTCCTATAACACTGGTATTAGTATATTAAAAGCTTAGTCTCCTGGAGCTCCTGTACATTCAGTGGCATTTCTGCTTTTTGCATCAGCCCTACTTCTTTCCAGGGCATTTCTGAAAGCATTTCTTTTCTTTTTCCCAATAATATTTTAATAGTCAAATGTTGAAAAATGAATCTGAAAATTTTGCTGTTTAATGACACATACCATATTGAGATAATCTTTTATTAAGGCAGTGTTGAAACCAAAGTTGAATTATATGAATTTGTGTAGTATTTTTAAATACAATTAAAATTATATTCTATTTTTTAACTTATTTGCCTCAGGGACCTGCTGCTTTTAAGTTTCACCAATCCTTCCACTGATGTTGCATTTCTCATTTGAGTTAGGAATGACTCACGTAAGGTATCTTCACGTTATCACTGGCACTTCAACAAATCAGAGTTAGTTGGGAAGTCTTTAACAAAATCCTCTGTTCACATGATCCTACTGTCTGGGGAGGTTCTGGGCTTTGATGACAGGTTTTGTCCAAGTAAATGAGTGAACATATAAAAGCGTTTATTCACAGCAGGCTTAAATGTGGTGGACAGAACAATCCCTTAGGGGAAAATGACAGTGGCAGGAAACTCCCTCCCATTTGTGTAAAGTCAAATGAGAACTCATGAGGAATATTTTCCCAGCCTCAATAAACTTCAAAATGGTAACTTGTTTATCATACACTGTAAAAACCACGTAACAGGATATCATTTAACTCAGAGTGTGCATAACTGACACTACTCTATTGCTTAAGCATCTTCATGGCAATGCGTTCTTGCTAGCTAAGCTTGTTGACAGCGACAAAATCTGGTTCTCTTTTTCCTGAAGCTCTGTAAAAACTTCAGTTTAGAAATCAAAACAACATAATTCATCTATCTAACCACAGCTACAAAAAATACATCTCCTGCCTTTTTTCCATGCCTGCACTGGCATCCTCTCCATTTCTGCAACAAATTCAAACTTCTTGTCCTTACTTTCTTACTTCTTCAAGGATGGTACTGTCTATACTCTAGTCTCCAGTTCTGCTTCATCCTCCACCTGTCTCATGTCTACCTTCTACTCAGTCCTCTTCTTAAGTACCTCTTCACCTTCTCCTGTCCTTTGTACCTGTTTTCTGCCAACACATGGAACAGATTCCTAGCCCCTCTCCATTGGGTAGTTTTCTCTTTCTCTATATTAGTTCCTTAAAAATTCACTGTCTTGCCTTTATGACTCACCTTGGCCTGCCAGGTCCATGATAAGCCCATTATGATGGTCTGACTTCTGTCTACTCAAATGATATCATTATCAGCTCAGAGCAGGAACTTTTCTGTTTTGGCATTAATCCCAAGGTGTACGTCATCCCGAGTTAGCCAGTCAGGCTGGTCACCTTCAGAAAATACAGGAGAATCTGAGTATTGAGAGTGGGGGGAAAATCTCACTGACAAAAATATACACAATTTTCCTCCAACCTTTTTCTCCATAAACGACTTGAATGCTCTCCTTTGAGCTGGGACTGGCTTTGAGGGTCAGGCTGAGGTCAGAGATGAGCCAGAAAGACTTGACAAGATAGCAAAGGTGAGAAGCAGAGCTAGCTATAAACAGGAGATGATTGTCCTGATGGGGATCAGATATTTTCAACGTTTGTCAGAGCACTGAGGGGACAGAGGGATGAAGAGGACTCCTCCTGGTACAAATACATGTTAGGTATCTAATGAACACATTTAGTTTCATGCCAATGCAAACATTTGAAGGGAGGATGCTTGGCCCAAGATAAATATGACATATGTGAGAAAGAAGGGTTCCCTGACCTTGTCTGAATCAACAGATCAGCATCAGTTTTTCTCCCTTTCCCCCCACAAGATATCTCCATGCCAAGCTCTAGCAAAACTTATCCTGACCAGATCCAGCCTGTTCTCCCCAAATCCTCTTCCACAGGAAATACTGGAGGCAGGAAGGATGTGGTCAAATTAATTTGTAAAACAGCTGCAAGTCAGCATTTCAGAATATCCTGTTTGGGAAAGCTATTTCTGCAGCAGGGGCTTGGAAGACACAGAGGAGTGCTGGCTCCCTGAGTCCCCAGCCCTGGTGCTGCCAAGGCACAGGGACACATGGGACTGAGGCTTGGCACAGGGCAGTGGGGCCACACATGGAAAGCACGGCTTCTGTTCCACCTCAGCTCCCAGCCAGTTGTTCCTGGGGCACAGCTAATTTCCTTGGATCAGAAGAGGTGCTGCAGGGCCTGCTCGCTACTGCTGTGCTTTCACCACCTCTCACATAACTAGGGGTCCCACTCCATATGCCAAAGGAGGTTTCCAGATCTCCTGTGGGGTCCCTGACCTCAGCTCACACTGAGCTTCTGAAGAGCAACTGAAGAACCCAGATGAAAAACTAGCAATAAATAGAAACTGAGATAGAAAACAAGCTTCCAACAGCTTCTAAAAGTGGCATTTCTCAATAGAAAACTGCTGGTCAGAAAAACTCCTGACCAGCTCTACTAAATGTAACTATTTATGTTTTCCCAACTGTAAAAGAGATCTTTTTATTATTATTGTCTAAGAACAATGTACAGAGATTCATCTCCCAAGAAAACACCATGAATGACTTTCAGTATTTCAGGAGAAAACTCTTGCATAGATGTGCAAATTCAGAAACAAAGGAACATCTTGCTACCTCAAGTATTTAATCATAGCTGTAAGGAACTCAAACGATGGGTATTTTCATAGAATCATAGAATGGTCTGGGTTGGAAGGGACCTTCAAAGGCCATCTAGCACAACCCCCCTGCAATGAGCAGGGACATCTTCAACTAGATCAGGTTGCCCATTTTCTAGAAGTGCTCTCAAAAACTCTAAGAATATTTTTGGTGTTTTCTATGTATCTAAGGAACTTGACATTTTCTAAAGATCAGCCTCTTTGAAAAAAGCCTTACACAATTTATAAATATACCTGATCCAAATGGATCAGGGAAGGTATGCTCATCCAACAGCAAGAGCAATCACATATTTCTACAGCAACCCTGATTCCAGAACAATCCTGACCATTACGAACTACCAAAAAACTCCCAGTTAAAATGCTCTTTGAAGACTTTCTTTAAAAAAAAAAAAGATTACCTGCTTCAGTGCACTGCAAGGCTCTCTACTTTCCCATTCAGGAAGCACAACTGTTTAGGTTTGGGTTTTTTTCTCTTTCCTGAGAGGATTTTCAGAAGAGATCTGAATTGCTCTGCTTCACTTGTCTATAATTACAAGCCTTCAGGAGTATCCAGTGAGATGAGAGCTTTAAACTGCAGGTAAACCCAACAGGCGAGAGGATGGCAAAATAACTTCTAGCATTATTAACCGGAGAGGTAAAACCACATTTATCAAGCAGGATTGATTTATCAACAGGATTGATTAATTTGCATCCACATATCATAGTCTTGATGAGGAAAATACGACTACTGGTATTAAATTTTAACACATCTTGAAATATGAGGGGAGTAAAGGTTTGCAAAAGTTGTACCAATACCAAATAAAGCAGGTTGTTTGACAGAATTTGATGACAGTTTGCCTGACAGACCCCTGCTGAACACATTTGTAACCCTCTACTATTTGCTAATATTCATTAATGTTAACTGCTGTTATGAAATACCCTGGTGACCAGCGGGGTGCAGGTGCTGTCTAACTTGAATTACCAAAGTCTCCAATGCACATGGGAGAAGCTTCTAGCAGCTTTTCACATAAGTGACCCCTGTAGCCCCCCTGCTACCAAAACCTTGCCGTGCAAATCCAATACAGTGGATTTAGAATGATAACCAGTAATCAATCATACATTTTCATTAGAATGAAGGAGTTATTTCTGCTTCTGCCTTTTAATTAATTAAAAAGGACAGAAAGGAAGTAGAGATAAATTGTTTAAGCATCTAAAAAGATCTTAGCAAAAGAATTTAAATCCAAATCTGAAAAATTATAAAGCTGGATTCCTTCAAATATTTCACTAGAAAACAGAGTTTGCTTTTTAATTCTGATTGCAATTTTCTAATAAGATAAAAAGTCTTATAATTGTTCTCACAGGCCTTGTATAAAAATATTTTTTTATATTACTTGGACATTCTCAGCTTTTGTACTCTGGTCTGTGAATTCTGTTCTTTTTATTTCTCAGCATTTTTGTGGACTGTCAATCCATGTGGTTGGATCAGAATTAAATCAGAGCACTAGAAAGGTTAGCAAAACACTTAACCTTGCAATAATGCAGGACCTCATTGAATATTATAAGGCCAAAAGAGCCGCACATAGAAAAATTTATTTCTTCTCATATGCTGGACACATACAAAATGAAGCCTTATTTTTTAAATACTTAATTTTGTACTTCTATGTCTGTACGAAGCTCTCAGTTTCATAACTCATGTATTTACTTTTGCAACAAAAAAAAAAAACAAACCAACACAGAAAAAAAAACAAACCTTCTGTTTTATATCTGCTCATTGTAGAAAACTAGTCGGTTTTTGACATTTTTTTATCTGTAAATACGTACCACAAAATAGCAGTGACAGGGAACATCTACCGCATTTTCCTGTATATATCATCGTTTCCCCACGCTGGTTCAGTTTAACAGCTTTTTCGAATGTTTGTTGTCAACTGAGTGTTGAAAGAAAATATGGAATCATAGTCTGCAAAAAAAGGTTAAGAAGAAAACAGAAAAATAAGTTGCGGCGAAATTATTCTATAAATGAAATGTCTTCTTCTCTCCACTTACAAATTTGTATTTGCCTCTTTCAGAATAGTCATGAAACAACTTCCTAAGAGTGATGTCTGCTGGCCATAGCAATTAAACTGTTGATTTGCAGTTCAAAGGCAAAAGAAAAACATGTATTAGCTGTTTCCTAACACTGCCAAAGCTTACCCATCCCACCTTAGGCACTAGGAAGGGCTTATCTATAATTGCCACTGGTGAGGTTGCAGAAAGAGATTACCCACCCTACACATTCCCATTACACAATCTTCATCCAAAGGTCCATCTAAGCAAGCCCCACACCTAATGGGAGCCAATAGCAGATCTCTGTGAAACCTATAACAATAACACAAGACTCAGTCAGCCTTCAGAAACCTCTGGTGCAGGGGTTTTTGATCTAGTGACAATGTGAGCGTAACAGCCTTCATAGATTTGTCTTCCATTAATCCATCCTTTTTGAATATATGCAAACTTCTACCATCTCTTTATCAAACTCCAAACTTTCACTAGAAATTGTGTGAGCACATACTGCTTTTGGCTTATTTTGAACTTGCTATCTGCTGATTTTACGTATTAGGTCTTGGTTCGGAAGACATGGCAGCTCTTCCCTCTTCACCCTTCCCATATCATTACGGATGCTGAAGATACATTTTATATTCTCTGCTCCCCAAGAGGGTCAAGAGTCTTAATCTATTTATTTGCTCCCACATGGAAGCCATTCCCTAACTTGAATCATCTTCACCAGGTCGGATGGGGCTTTGGGCAACCTGGTGTAGTAGGAGGTGTCCCTGCCCATGTCCTTTCCAACCCAAACCACTCTGTGATTATTTTTTTGTATCTTCTTTCTTTGTAGTTTGCATCAGCTCTGGTCTCACTATGTAAATGATATGAATACTGAGGCTACTAAACCACACAGTTTCGCATTCTCCCCTCTGCCTCACCACCAGGCCTTCTGCTTGGGCTCACAAAAAGCCTGGGACTTCATTGTTTTACTTGGGGCTTTTTTCCCAATTTCGTGTGTTGTATTGCCTACAGAGGGTCACTGATTTTTCCCTGCCACTCCAGCACTTGCCCCCAGGTTCCATTCACCCATCTAGAAGCTGCTCACAGCAAGATCTCCCTCTCTGCTGGGATGAAGATGCCTCAGTGACTTCAGCGCAAAGTCTGAACATCCAAGAAATACCCAGCACACCTACACTTGTACCTTCTATTTTACTGCTTAACATGCAGTGCCTGTGCCACATCAGTCACAGAGAACTTAGTACAGTTACTTTCATGTGCAAAGATTAATCACCATGAGCCCCTCTTCCCTAGTGCTAAGTATAAAATACCCCCTAGAGCATTGCACAGCTCTGCGCAGAGTAAATACAAAAACATACAATATAAAAGTAATAATTAAAAAGAAGAGGTGCAAGAAAACCAGTGCATGGAAGCTCTGACCGACAGTGCGTGCTCCAAGGGTTTTTTCATAGGAAGTAAACCCCAGCCAAGTGCTCTCCTGGGAAGCAAGGGGAGACCAACCCTGGCTGTGCCTCCTGAAGGATATTGCGTGCAAAATACACCTAAGGTTAAAAATATATTTTTATATACACACACACAATTTTAAAACCTAAATAAATAAGAAAAATAAAAAAAAAATAATATTTAAAGTAAATAGTAAGTTAAGCTAGAAAAGGCACTTTTCTTGTGGAGCAGACGCTGGGTGCTGCGGGGAGGGCACAGCTTTCCCCTGCTTCCCGAGGGAGAGCGCCCCTCGCGCGGTCAGCGGCCCCGGAGCCGGGGGTTTCCAGCTCCGCCGGGTGTGCCAGGAAGAGGCAGGGGGCTGGGGACCGTCGAGACCGCGCAGCTCCCGGCACTTTGGCGCCCCCTGCTGCCCGGCCCCGCGCCGTCGCAGCGGCGCACGGGTCACCGCGCGCGGAGGCAGCCTTTAGCGGTGGGGCGCCGGGAGGCTGCGCACCCCACGAGAGCGCCGGAGCCCCCCGGGTCCGCAGGAGTTGAGCCTCGGAGGCGCAGAAGGAGGCAGGCCGTGGCCCTCTGCGCCGGGCCGTCCCGCATGTCTGACTCAGGCTTGAAGCCACGGGGCCTGCTCTGCCACCACGGCCCTAGGGTTTGAAACCGAGTGGATTTGGGCACTCGGCAGTGCTCCGTAGCTGGCAGAGTGTACCTGAACAACGGTCTAAGTGTTGAGTGGTTTTTATAACAAAGCTCTGCTGGCCCCAGAGTTGTGCCTGGCATTTTCTTCTGTTTTTGTTACACTGTCTTGTCTGCAAACCACTTGCCAAGGCCAGTCTTCTGCAAAAGTAAGCCCCAAAACTGTCAGACCATGTGAGGCTGAGGAAAAGCGGAGGCAGTAGAGAAAAGCACATGGAAAATGAATGCTCACAAGCCTGTTTTGTACGGGTGTTACCAGAGTCTCGCTGAGAATTGCATTAGAAATACATACTTGGGTATGTCTGCTCATGAGTGATTTCTATGCGCACACTAAGCTAAAATTTGGAATCATGGAGCGTTTTATTTAAAGGGCTGTCCCTCTCTTTATATGAGTTATATCTTTATACAATACTGTACAGTGCAGTATTATTGACACTGTTCTGTATGAGAATTATATATTAGAGCGTGTTGTAAAGTGAGAACTTAAGTTCTGGTCAACAAACATAGAACATAGGCAAGACCTGTGCCCACTGAAAGATAAGGATGCCCTTCCTTCCTCAGTTTTAATTTCTTTTATAACAAGCTGCAAAATGAAATGCAGCCTGTCTTTATAGATTAAAACACACAGCAGATCAATACCCAGCCTGGAAATGGGAGTGCATGTTCCCAGAACCCCTTTTGTAAATAATTTGTGTTCTCTGTACAGCCATGCAGACAGACAGTAGCTCTCCCATGCCCAGAGGTTACCCCTCCTGGCTTCTGGATCGGTAATGGGGCTCCTGTAGGGCATGCTCCAGGTGAAACAGTGCAAAACACAATGGAAGTAACCAGAAAGGTTTCTAATTCACTGATTGTAGCTGTAAAATAGCACCTATTCTTAAGGTTTTGATATAGTAAGTATAAACCTAGTTCCAGTGGCTGCATTCAGAAAGGATCTAAGTCAAAAGTAGAATTGGTGTGTGTGCAGCGTCTTGGCAAGTCCTTGATTATGTATGGCTCAAGGCAGTTTGCAGCTCCAGTTCTTGCACTCATCCAGTTTGCACTCATCTCCAGTGACGACACCAACCTCCTGGAGTAAGTCCAGAAGAGGATCTGAAGCATCTCTCCTATGAAGACAGACTGAGAGAACCGGTCTTATTCAGGCTGGAGAAGAGAAGGCTCCAGGGAGCCACTATAGCAACATTTCAACAACTAAAGGGGCCTACAATAACTGTGGAGATGGACTTTTTATAAGAGCAAGTATTGATAATGAGGAAGTGACTATAAATTGCAAGAGGTTATATTTAGACGTTAGAAGTTCTTCAGTGTGAGTGTGGTGAGAAAGTGGAGCAGGAGGCCCAAAGGAGGTGTGGCTAGCCCATCCCTGGATGTGTCCAAGGCCAGTCTGGATGGGGCTTTGAGCAACCTGGTCTAGTGGGAGGTGTCCCTGCCCATGGCAGGGGTGTTGGGTTAGAAGGTCCCTTCCAACTTAAAGTGTTCTATAACTGCATGATAATAAGGAAAGGGCCCAGCAGATTTGCCCCCACACAAAGACCACACAAAGCAGAAGAATCAGCCAATGGTTCAGGAACCAGAAAATTTTATTCCAGGTCAGTTTCACACAGGGAGGGAGAGCGGTGCAGGGCTCCCCTTATCCATGGCTGTGGGGAGCCTCCAGCTGCCTGAAGGAAGATGACGCGGTGCAGGCTGATGCTGTCTGTGCTTCCTTGTCCTTAGGTCTTTATTGAAAGCTACAGAAATATCTGGCTGAGCGGCCACGGAGAGATGGGAGTGAGCGTGCCATGGTCTAGACCTGTGCCTGTTGGCGTCTGCGTAGTTCTGGTAGTTAAATTTACAACTGTGTCATCTCATTGTCAATATCCACATTCTCCTCAAATGCATGAATATTAGGTGAACAACCATTATCTCCATCTATTTATCTGAGGACAGGAGTGCACCATGTCCTGGTCCATTTGCTGTCTAGGCCTGCATCTCCAAAAAAACAAGGATAACAAACCACACAGCAGCCGCACTGGCTCACCATGGACAACACTGCCCAAGGCTCTGCCAGACTCCATCACTTAACTTTGTGCCAGCGTCCTTATGGAAGGTAGTGAATCTGCGCACGAATGGCTGAGGACCGGAGCCCGCCATGGTCTGATCCTGGCCCGTTGCGTGCCTGTGGCTGCAAAAGAGAAGATAACTGCAGAGCAGCCACCACTGCCCACCACGCGCAACCCCTGCGCAGGGCCCTGCCACACTCCGAGGCTTAACTTTGTGTCCTTGCAGCAGGAGGCGAGTGTCTGGCTGTGTGGCCGCGGTCAGGAGTGCGCCCTGTTCCGGTCCTGCCCTTGTGTGAGCTTCTGGCTCTGGAAGTGAAAGGAGGAGCGGCCACCATCTGCCACGCATGGGGCAGCCGCTGCCTCCCTGCCCGGGCCCAGCAGCCCGGCCCTCCCCTCCCTGCCTTCCTCCTGCCCTCTCACCTCAGCCCTGGCTCACGAGACTGCTCGCCTCCAGGCTGCTCTGGCCCTTGTCACCGCGCAGCCCTTTATATACCCGTGCTGGTATCTATGCTACCAACCATTGTGGAATGGAACGGCCACACCAGCATTCCATCACTTGGGATACAGCCACCAACGTTCTATCCCCTGTGACGCTGCTACCACCAACATTCCATCTGCCAGGACATGGCTCCCACCAGCATTCTATGCTCTGTGAAACTGCCATCACTAAGATTCTGTTCAGTGGGACACCACCACCAAAGTTCTATACCCCAGGACTCTGCCACTACCAACATTCTGTCTGCTGACACATCACTGGGGAGATCCAGGGCTGATGGAAGCCTCTTCCCTTGGCTGCTCGTAAAAATGGCTGTTGCTTTTCACCCCTGTTAAAAGCAGTGGGAAGAGAAAACCCCACAACTCAGGCCCATGAGGAAAACAGCCAACCCAGAGAGTTCGCTCTCACTCGCTGGAACACAGCCTCTTGACCTGAGGCTGTGCTCACCTCACAGGTCCTCACTGTCCTGTTCCACGCCCATTGCCCTGGCCTCAAGGATATGGATTAGGTGAACCTTCATCATTTTTGTGATTTCAAGTGTTTAGCCTTCACTGCAAGTCAACAGAAAGTTGAGTCCAGGGAGACCTTATAGCAACCTTGCAATACCTAAAGTAACCTTTGGAAAAGGTTGCCCAAAAATGATGTGGCTGCCCCATCCTTGGAAGTGTTCAAGGCCAGGTTGGATGTGGCTTTGAGCAGCCTGCTCTAGTGGAAGGTATCCCTGCCCATGGCAGGGGTGTTAGACTAGAAGGGCCCTTCCAGCTTAAACCATTCTATGAATGTATGGCACTAAGGAAAAGGCCTAGGAGATCTGCCCCCAAAGACCACACAAAGCAGAAGAATCAGCCATTGGTTCACAAATCAGAAAATTTTATTCCAGGTCAGATTGACACAGGGAGGGTGAGTGGCACGGAGCTCCCCTTCTCCATGGCTGTGAGGAGCTTCCAGCTGCCTGAGGAAAGACGACGTGGTGCTGGCTGGCTGTGGTTCCTTGTCTTTAGGTCTTTATTGAAAGTTACAGAAACCTCTGGCTGAGCGGCCACGCAGAGAAAGGAGTGAGCGTGCCATGGTCTTGTCAGGTTCTGCTCTGCACCTGTGCCTGCAGAAGATAAAAGAAGAAACCTCACAGCAGCTGCTCTGGCTCACCATAGAATCATAGAATAGATATGGTTGGAAAGGACCTTAAGTTCATCTAGTTCCAACCCCCCTGCCATGGGCAGGGACACCTCACACTAAACCTTCCCACCCAAGGCCTCGTCCAGTCTGGGCTTGAACACTGCCAGGGATGGAGCATTCACACCCTCCCTGGGCAACCCATTCCAGTGCCTCACCACCCTAACAGGAAAGAATTTATTCCTTATATCCAATCTAAACTTCCCCTGTTTAAGTTTTAACCCGTTACCCCTTGTCCTGTCACTACAGTCCCTGATGAAGAGTCCCTCCCCAGCATCCCTATAGGCCCCCTTCAGGTACTGGAAGGCTGCTATGAGGTCTCCACGCAGCCTTCTCTTCTCCAGGCTGAACAGCCCCAACTTCCTCAGCCTGTCTTCATACGGGAGGTGCTCCAGTCCCCTGATCATCCTCATGGCCCTCCTCTGGACTTGTTCCAGCAGTTCCATGTCCTTTTTCTGTTGAGGACACCGGAACTGCACACAATACTCCAGGTGAGGTCTCGGGGCAACCACTGCCCAGGGCTCTGCCAGACTCCATCACTTATCTTTGTGTCGGCGTCCTTATGGAAGGTAGTGAATCTGCGCACGAATGGCTGAGGACCGGAGCCCGCCATGGTCTGATCCTGGCCCATTGCGTGCCTGTGGCTGCAAAAGAGAAGATAACTGCAGAGCAGCCACCACTGCCCACCACGCGCAACCCCTGCGCAGGGCCCTGCCACACTCCGAGGCTTAACTTTGTGTCCTTGCAGCAGGAGGCGAGTGTCTGGCTGTGTGGCCGCGGTCAGGAGTGCGCCCTGTTCCGGTCCTGCCCTTGTGTGAGCTTCTGGCTCTGGAAGTGAAAGGAGGAGCGGCCACCATCTGCCACGCATGGGGCAGCCGCTGCCTCCCTGCCCGGGCCCAGCAGCCCGGCCCTCCCCTCCCTGCCTTCCTCCTGCCCTCTCACCTCAGCCCTGGCTCACGAGACTGCTCGCCTCCAGGCTGCTCTGGCCCTTGTCACCGCGCAGCCCTTTATATACCCGTGCTGGTATCTATGCTACCAACCATTGTGGAATGGAACGGCCACACCAGCATTCCATCACTTGGGATACAGCCACCAACGTTCTATCCCCTGTGACGCTGCTACCACCAACATTCCATCTGCCAGGACATGGCTCCCACCAGCATTCTATGCTCTGTGAAACTGCCATCACTAAGATTCTGTTCAGTGGGACACCACCACCAAAGTTCTATACCCCAGGACTCTGCCACTACCAACATTCTGTCTGCTGACACATCACTGGGGAGATCCAGGGCTGATGGAAGCCTCTTCCCTTGGCTGCTCGTAAAAATGGCTGTTGCTTTTCACCCCTGTTAAAAGCAGTGGGAAGAGAAAACCCCACAACTCAGGCCCATGAGGAAAACAGCCAACCCAGAGAGTTCGCTCTCACTCGCTGGAACACAGCCTCTTGACCTGAGGCTGTGCTCACCTCACAGGTCCTCACTGTCCTGTTCCACCCCTGTTCCCCTGGGCCTCCTGCTCGCTGTCAGGGCTGGGGCAGAGCAAGATGGAGCTCAGCGTGAGGGTGCTCACAACCAAATGGGATCTCTAAACGCGAGGAGCAATTCATTTTTTTGACATTCTGACCTAGTGCCACCTGGGCTGTCTTACATCCCAGCATCTTACGGGTATACAGGAAACTGGCAGACGGGAGATGGGACCTGGGAAGAATGCATGTCTCTAGCTGATCTAAAGGATCGGCCAGGAGCAATACATGAGGGCATCTCTCATTGCACTAAATGTTTAATTCCAAATGTAACAGCTAGAATTCCTCCATCTCTTTGAGTTGCTCAAAGATAATTAGGTGAATCTCCATTATTTTTGCTGTTTCACGTGTATAGCCTTGTCCGAAAGTCAACAGAAAGCAGCCTGCTGTGACCCAAAGTATTTAGAACAACAGGACACAGAAGTGGAGGTTTCTCAAAGCAATTGGTACCTAACTCCTTAAAGCCTTACAGATCTGTCCCTAACACAGAAAAAACAAAAGCTGAAAAGAATGGAAGCCAATATCCAAAAAAAAAAAAAATACTCTTTCACAGTTTTTTTTCCATGTGGAATAACAATGGTGGTGCCTCACCACCTCACTGTAAAGAACTTCTTCCTTTTATCTAACCTAAACTTCCCCTGTTTAAGTTTTAACCCATTTCCCCTTGTCTTATGACTACAGTCCCTAATGAAGTTCCCTCTTCAGCATCCCTGGTAGGCTCCCTGGGATATAGTTGGCTTTCTGGGCTGCAAGCGCACACTGAAGCCGGCTCATGTTCAGTTTCTCATCGACCAACACCCCCCAGTCCTTCTCCGCAGGGCTGCTCTGGATCTCTTCTCTGCCCAGCCTGTAGCTGTGCCTGGGATTGCTCCAACCCAGGTGTAGGACCTTGCACTTGTCGTGGTTGAACTTCATGAAGTTGGCATTGGCCTGCCTCTCAAGCGTGTCAAGGTCCCTCTGGATGGCATTCCTTCCCTCCAGCATATCAACCAAACCACATAACTTAGTGTTGTCAGCAAACTTGCTGAGGGTGCACTCAATCCCACTGTCCATGTCACTGAAATAGATGTTGAAAAGCATCAGTCCCAGCAGTGACCCCTGAGGGACACCACTTGTTACTGTTCTCCAATTGGACATTGAGCCATTGACCACAACTCTTTGCATGCGGCCATCCAGCCAGTTCTTTATCCACCGAGTGGTCCATCCATCAAATTTATGTCTCTCCAGTTTAGAGACAAGGATGCCTTGCAAAGGTCAGCAGAACCATGTCCAATTGACCAGACTAGTTTCTTAGTGAAAGCAATCTCTGCCTCATGCTTTGACTGTTATATTCATGACTGTTGAATGGCCAGTTCCCAAAACAGGTTGCTGTACAGCTTATAGCCAAAATAACCTCCTATATGCAGGTGATCTGATATAAACCCTAAGCTTCAAGTTCATCTAAATGCCTACTTCATGGCAAAGTACTGTAGATACTGAAAACTGTAAGCGATTATACAAACAGGGAGCTTTTGTACTGTTCTGTGGTGGTGGTTTTCTTATATAAAATCCAAATGTATCCTCACAGAAGTGGGGGAGTTAGGATCCCGAGTGAATGAGGGCAGTAAAATACTGTATAATTAATAAGTGAATAAACCATTGGCACTCTGGTGGATTTCAAAAGGTGGATCTCTGGAAAGTGGGCTACACTTCTTTACTGTGATGGCGGCTGAACACTGTAATAGGTTACCCAGAGATGTTGTGGTGTCTCCACCTGTGAAGATACTCAGAATGTGACAGGACATGATCCTAGACAACCTGCTCAAGGTGAACATGCTTCAGTACGTGATCCCAAGAGTTCCCATCCAACCTCAGTGATTCTGTAATTCTGTAATCTCTCTCCATTGACTCTATTGGAAGTTGAAACAGTAGCCACAAAAAAAAAAAAAAAAAGTCATTGTAATTGCTGAGGACTAGGGAGCTGAATTTCAAATGTGCCTGGGCGTACGCTATAGACACTAGACCAACCTTAAGTTCGTAGTTTAGGCAGAGACTCAGAAAAAGAATCACCACACAGCAGTTTTAGTACTTATCTGAAGAACTTGACTGCTACTGGGTGGATATTTTCTGTTCTAAAGGTTTAATATTTTTGTCATTCTCACATTACTTTCCAGTCACCTTTCAACTTTGGAAGTAGGAAAAATAAAGTTATGTGAAGGAGTTCCAAGGATTTTTTTATTTTAAGTTTGAAGAGAACAATCCTATCCTCCTGATTAATTTCTGGCAAAGTCATTCAATTTACTATTATGACAGGAAGATCTTGCATGTATTCCCCTATGCCCTAGGGACTTATTGCAGAACTTTGACTTTACAAAGAAAAATTATGTTATTGTTTGCTGTTGGTCTGTAGTCCTGTAACCAGAATGATATCACCACTTTTGTAACAAATGATTGTGCTGCAATGAACTTGGGGGGCTTTTTAATTAAAAACTCGGTATATACTATTCAGAGCCAGAGTTTTCTCCAGAAAGAGGAGTAATCAATTCTTAGAAAAGCAGAGTTCTTGTAGGTGAAATGTAGTAATGCCTTCAGGGCCTGGTCCCTGCTCTGTTGTAGTTGATCACTGGTGAGCTTTAGAATGTTGAAAAAAATCCCAAAATGCAAACATGTGCTAATCCATTCCAAAGAATGGGAAGTTGAGCAAGCATGGCAGAAGGCCAGTATGGGTGAACATGGAGCTCCTGGCTGTGCTCGAACACAAAGAAGGACCCAGAAGGTGGAAGCAGTACAGCCTGTTTGAGAGGAAACTGAAGATTTTGCCTGCAGTAGAGTTTGCAAAACCACAGCTCAGACAGAGGTGAAACTAGCAAGGGAGGTGAAGGGCAACAGGAAAAGGTTTTATAATTATATTGGCAGCAAAAGAAAAGATAAGGAGCATGTGGGCTCATTGCTCAAGTGGGCAGGGGACTTCATGCACAGGGATATGAGAGAAGACAACACACTTAATGGCTGTTTTGTCTCAGCTTTGACAGGTAAGGCTTGTCCTTAGGCTTTCCTAGTCCCCCAAGTCTACTATCAGAGCCTGTGGGACTGAAGCAGGACACACAGTAGAGGAAGGTAAGTTCAGGATACTTTACCCGCTTCAGATATACACAAGAATTCAGAAACAGTTGGGATAGGACAAATGACAGCAGACACACACACTGGAACATGGGAAATTCCAATCAGATATTAGAATTAAAAAATCACCTTAAATACTGGAACATACTGCCCAGAGAGGTTGTGGTATCTTCGTATTCAGAGGTGTTCAAAACTCGAAGAGTCTGAGCAGTCTGATCTAATTAGACATGCTGTTAGCAGGGAGCCAGACTAGATGAGCTCTGGAGGACATTTATGATTCTATGAACTTTACCTTGTTTTATAATCCCATATAATGAATACTTCTATCTCTACATTCTTTATATGCACCATGACAAAATGTTAACTAGAACAGGTAAGAGAGAATAAGGGCTATAGTGAAGGTTCCCAGAAAACATGTTAAAGCATCAAAATATATGCAATGCCATGTGTGCACATACATAAATATTCTTAGGGACATAAGATTTTTCTCCTGGCTTTGTATAAGCCTGAATGGAGTCTGGTCCCTTAAACAGACCCAGCAAGATCATCTGAGCACAAGAATCACAGCTACTAGCACCTATTTAGTTTTCCGTTAAAGGTAGCTGCTGATAAAAAACACTACTTGTTTGGACTGATATTTCTGGATGACTTGTACAAAAAAAGGATCACTGTTTCTCTGAGGATGAGGACAAGTCAGGACTATCTCTGTTTTATTGGATCATCCAACTACCTTGGTCAAGAAGAATGAGAGCCCGTGCTTGTTAGGGGCTTAATTTGTAGGCTTTCAAGTAAGCAGTAAAGCTAATCTGGCCTACACAGACCAACCACTGAAGAGAGTCCCCAGGTGAAGATGTGGGCATTTACATCATGGACTAGATGTAACTGATACAGCCTTCATGAAAAGAAGAGATTAGTCAAAGGATCCATGTGGTCCCTTCCAACCTGGTATTCTATGATTCTATGACTGTATAGTGGGCTTGGACATTCAAAACAAGCAGCAGTGGGAGATCTTGAATTTTATTCATCTGCCATTACTTTTTCTTTTTTTGTCTTCAAAACACAGTCATGTACAAGTTAAACTATAGGCCCAGTCTCATCCCACCTCTCATTCTTCCTTGCTCACTACAATGTTGAGTTCTTGTTGAACTCTGCATCCCAACAAGCTAACATTGCCATTAAAACCACCTCAGATTCCATTCAAGGGATTCTACAGAGATCTAAATGAGGCTAAAGGAAACTTCACCATGTTACTACATTTAGTGTTTTATATATGAGAAGGGAGGAAGGAAAAGCAGACATTACTTCAGACTGAGAAACTTACTCATACAACTTTGTGCTTTGTGTCACATTGCACATTGACAGAGGAGCTGTGCACTCTGCTGCAACCTGCTAGGTGCATCCATCAGTACTTCCTGGTGTCACATTTTTCAGGCTGCAGCATCATCTTCTCAATGATCATGCTGCCAACATTTGCAGTAATTTAAATAATTGCCTGTTAATTGTGCATTCCACTAGTGATCAATCCTTAAATAATTGGGAAGAAGACTTATGGAAACTGCTGCATGCAACCAACTTAAGAATCACACTATGAATCAAAGTTTCCTACTTGAAACTTGGAGTATTGTACAATGCACACGAACAAATTATTTTGTAGTTAAATATCAATACAATGTACTATTAGAGTATGTTTTCACTAATATGTTCCATAACAGAGACCAGTAATAAAACCAAAATGTTTTTTTCATGTTAATGAAATGTGACTGATTATAGTTTTAAATAAAAATATTAAAAAAAAAAAAAAAAAAGAAGTAATCTTAAGTAGGTTAGAGGATTTTTTACTGCCTGGTTAAGGATTTTTTTCAAACTTAAACAGAGGAAGTTTATATTGGATATAAGGAATAAATTCTTTCCTGTCAGGGTGGTGAGACACTGCAATGGGTTGCCCAGGGAGGTTGTGATTGCTCCATCCCTGGCAGTGTTCAAGGCCAGGTCGGATGAAGCCTTGGGTGGCATGGTTTAGTGTGAGGTGTCCCTGCCCATGGCAGGGGGGTTGGAACTAGATGATCTTGAGGTGCTTTCCAACCCTAACTATTCTATGATTCTATGATTCCATTTTCCAAGTGGAAAGTAAAATGCCTTTAGCTGCACTGTTTTGTTATTTACAGATGTCTAGTACACTGAACCCTGCACTGCCACGTCAGTACTACTCAGGCTGTGGAAACCATGTTGTCATTTATTTATATTACCGTAGCATCATAACTGGGTCAAATAAATTGAGTTCACCAAGCTGAGATTTACAAATTGAAGACATACTCTTCTTGGAAAAAGAAAACAAAAGAAAGAAATGCAGTTTCATAACATCAGAGGTTACATGTCCTTTAAAGACAATTTCTCTTAGTCTGGAGTATCATTCCTGGAATAGATATTAAGTGTAGTTAAACCAAGCTGCTTTTTATTTGGAATGCTCAATCAGTTTCTCTTAATATTCTACACCCTATATGTTCCTTTTTATTTAGTTGAAAAAAAGACTGGGCAGTAAGTGGCTGAATACCAACCCTAAATATACAGCCACAAAAATCTTAACTTACAGTGGCTGGAAACTGTTAAATGTAAATACGGCACATAGGCCCCTTGAATCATCTTAATGCCTTTGTAAATTTTCCCTTTAACTAAAAAACTGTTTGTTTTCACAGTTGGTTTATTCTTAGGAAATTGAATGAACCTTTGAAGACAGTAGCCATTTGTCACATGAAAATGCTCTATTGCTATTGCTGCATTTCAGATTTGCACCAGGCAAGCTGCCAACTGATCTTTAGCACTCGGCTTTCCTAAGCATATCCTAAATTTTAAACCAAAAACAGACTATACCAATATTCACGTTTCAGAACATTCAAAGCATGATAAAACCATGAGATTCCCATGCTCAAAAGCTTTAAATAGAAACCTTATGCAGATCCTCTCAGCTGCTAGACTCCAGGAAAGGAAATAAAATCATTACGTGATATTACTTATTATCTAATTACTTGGCTTGGTGCCATAAAAGCACTAAGTGTAATTAAGACTAGTAGGTAATATGGCAAATAGGAGAAGAAATTCATAACAATCTCTATTTTCGTACACTGTTTCTAAACTGAAAAAGGAAGAAAGCATTGTCCATCTTTTGCTCAAGGACACTGTATTGAAAATTCATACCTGAATGATTTAAAGGAGTTAAAACCTGACTAGTAGTTGCAATTTGGACTTCATCCTGTTTGCAGTTTACACTGCAGATCCAGCTCCCACACCATAGCAAAGACACAAGTCCAACCTAGGGCAAAATTAATTCATTTTATCTTCAAAAGGAATTAACTCTAAGCCACAGAACACACTATCTACCGGTGACCTTGCTAACAGAGCAGTACTTCACGGTATTGCAGCTAAGTATTGGGCCCTCGACAGGACCTGCCCAGCAGCCGGCAGCTCAGCTGACGCGAGCAGCTGACTCACAGGGGGCGGAGCCAGGAGGAGCGGCACCAGCCCTGATTGGTTGAAAGCCCAGGGAGCGCGAGCAGGTGAGGGGTCGTGAGCACTCCCTTCATAGCCGGGGCCCGCTGTGGGAGCTCTGCCCTGGCTGCCCCGGCACCAGACAGAGCCGATGAGAGGGGAGGATGCAGTGCGGAGCTCGGGGTGCAGAGGGTGCCTGCGCTGGGCTTGTGAGGGGAGGGAGCACGATGGGCAGGGCTGCACTCGGTGCTCCCTGGTGCAGGTCCTCCTGCAGCAGGGGCTGAGCTGCAGGGTGCTGTCAATGGGCTGCAAGATGTAAGGGAAGCTGAGAGGAAGCAGCACTGCCTGCTGCAGGCCCAAACTGTGCAGGGGCCCCAAGCATCCATTGTAGCTCATACAAGAAAGAAGGAGGCCGTTAACCCAGGAAGCTGGGAAACAGTAACAAAAAAAAAAAAAAAAAAAAACAAAAAAAAAAAAAAAAAAAACAAAAAAAACCCCAACAAAAACCCAACAAACAAACAAACCAACCAACCAAGCAAACAAAAAAACCCAACCAAAAATGGAGGAAGAGGACAATTAAAAGCAAGGGGCTTCCTCCCAGATTTGTTGTCCCCAGCCAGAACCACTTTGCAGTTCTCCAGGGCTCCAAGGAGGAAACACACTCACACCATGAACAACTGGCTGATGCACTGGTAAAGAAGATCACTACTGGTGCTGCCAGGAAAAAGCAGTGGGTCATAGCGGTAGGGGACTCTACTTTGAAAGGCACAGAGGCACCCATCTGTCAGCCTGACCCAGTCTCAAGGGAGGTGTGTTGCCTACCAGGGGCAGGGATCAGGGATGTTGCAGAGAGGCTGCCTGCTCTAGTAGGTCCCACTGACTGTTACCCAATTCTAGTGGTCCATGTGGGTGCTAGTGATACAGATAGTAGTAGACTGGGGAACATTAAGAAGGACTACAGAGCCCTGGGAGGGGTGGTTAGGGGCTCTGGAGCTCAGATCTTTTTGTCAATTCTCCAGGGTGAAAGGGAGAATTGGCTAGGAGGATTGGCCAGTTTAATAAAGGGTTAGAATAGTGGTGCCATAGTCAGGGGTTTGGGAGGTGATCCTGCCCCTCTACTCTGCTCTTGTGAGACCTCACCTGGAGCATTGTGTGCAGTTCTGGTGTCCTCAACATAAAAAAGACATGGAACTGCTGGAACAAGTCCAGAGGAGGGCCACGAGGATGATCAGGGGACTGGAGCACCTCCCGTATGAAGACAGGCTGAGGAAGTTGGGGCTGTTCAGCCTGGAGAAGAGAAGGCTGCGTGGGGACCTCATAGCAGCCTTCCAGTACCTGAAGGGGGCTTATAGGGTTGCTGGGGAGGGACTCTTCGTCAGAGACTGTAGTGACAGGACAAGGGGTAACAGGTTAAAACTTAAACAGGGGAACTTTAGATTGGATATAAGGAGGAAATTCTTTCCTGTTAGGGTGGTGAGGCACTGGAATCGGTTGCCCAGGGAGGTTGTGAGTGGTCCATCCCTGGCGGTGTTCAAGGCCAGGTTGGATGAAGCCTTGTGTGTGATGGTTTAGTGTGAGCTCAGCTCAGATGCCTCTATACAAACGCCCGTAGCATGGGGAACAAGCAAGAGGAGTGTGATGTGATGTGATGAAGAGATATGTGCATGTCTACAGGGGTATGATATAATAGGCATCACAGAAACATGGTGGGATGGCTCCTATGACTGGAGTGTTGGAATGGAAGGTTACAGGCTCTTTAGAAAAGACAGGCCTGGCAGGCGGGGAGGGGGAGTTGCCCTTTATGTTAGGGATAGGCTGGAGAGTATGGAACTCTGGGGGCAGGTGAGCAGTTTACAGAGAGTTTGTGGGTCAGGGTTAAAGCGAAAACAGCCGTGGGAGACATTACTGTGGGGATCTGTTACAGACCGCCTGATCAAGAGCACTCTGTGGATGAAGCAGTCTGTAGAAAGGTAGGAACAGCCTCACGCTCACAGGCCCTTGTTTTCATGGGGGATTTCAACCATCATGGTATCTGTTGGAGGGATGGTATGGACTGGCACAAGCAATCCAGGAGGTTCCTCAATTGTGTGGAGGACAACTTCCTTCTGCAAGTAATAGAGGAGCCGAAAGGAGAGGTGCTATGCTTGACCTTGTGCTCACCAACAGGGAAGGGCTGGTTGGAAATGTTACTCTCCAGGGCAGCCTTGGATGCAGTGATCACAAGATGGTTGAGTTCAAGATCCTCAGGACAGTGAGAAGAGCGTGCAGCAAGCTCACTGCCCTGGACTTCAGGAGAGCAGACTTTGGCCTCTTCAGGAAACTGCTTAGTAAGGTTCCGTGGGATATAGCCCTGGAGGGCAGGGGGGCCCAGGGAACTGCAGACCAGTCAGTCTCCCCTCTGTGCCTGGCAAAATCTTGGAGCACATTCTCCTGGACAGCATGCTAAGGCACATGAAAAACAACAAGGTGCTTGGTGACAGCCAGCATGGCTTCACTAAGGGGAAATCCTGCCTGACCAATTTGGTGAACTTCTATGATGGCGCTTTGGAACTGATGGACAGGGGCAGAGTAATTGACGTCATCTGCCTGGATTTGTGCAAAGCATTCGACACTGTCGCGCATGACACCCTTGTCTCTAAATTGGAGAGACATTAATTTGATAGATGGACCACTCGGTGGATAAAGAACTGGCTGGATGGCCGCACGCAAAGAGTTGTGGTCAATGGCTCGATGTCCAGCTGGAGACCAGTAACGAGTGGTGTCCCTCAGGGATCGGTGTTGGGACCGGTCTTGTTCAACATCTTCATCACTGACATGGACAGCGGGATTGAGTGCGCCCTCAGCAAGTTTGCCGATGACACCAAGCTCTGTGGTCCGGTTGATATGCTGGAGGGAAGGGATGCCATCCAGAGGGACCTTGACATGCTTGTGAGGTGGGCTGATACCAACCTTATGAAGTTTAACCATGACAAGTGCAAGGTCCTACACCTGGGTCAGAGCAATCCCAGGCACAGCTACAGGTTGGTCAAAGAAGAGATTCAGAGCGGCCCTGCAGAGAAGGACTTGGGGGTGCTGGTCGATGAGAAAATGAACATGAGCCGGCAGTGTGCGCTCGCAGCCCAGAAAGCCAACCGTATCCTGGGCTGCACCAAAAGGAGCGTGACCAACAGGTCGAAGGAGGTGATCCTGCCCCTCTACTCTGCTCTTGTGAGACCTCAGTTGGAGTATTGTGTGCGGTTCTGGTGTCCTCAACGTAAAAAGGACATGGAACTGCTGGAACAAGTCCAGAGGAGGGCCATGAGGATGATCAGGGGACTGGAGCACCTCCTGTATGAAGACAGGCTGAGGAAGTTGGGGCTGTTCAGCCTGGAGAAGAGAAGGCTGCGTGGAGATCTCATAGCAGCCTTCCAGTATCTGAGAGGGGCCTATAGGGGTGCTGGGGAGGGACTCCTTGTCAGGGACTGTAGTGATAGGACAAGGGGTAATGGGTTAAAACTTAAACAGGGGAAGTTTACATTAGATACAAGGAAGTTCTTTACTGTGAGGGTGATGAGGCACTGGAGTGGGTTGCCCAAGGAAGCTGTGAATGCTCTATCACTGGTGGTGTTCAAGACCAGATTGGACAGAGCTTTGGGTGACATGGTTTAGTGTGAGGTGTCCCTGCCCATGGCAGGGGGGTTGGAACTTGATTATCTTAAGGTCCCTTCCAACCCTAACTATTCCATGATTCTGTTATTCAAAGATGTCTCTGCAGATAGCCTTAGAAATGTTTTTATCTTCCAAAGATAAATAAATATTTAAATCTTACCCTCCCAGTTCTGATATTAAAAATTTAATTCTTTTTTTGTATAAGTTTGTCATTTGATTTGACTTTAAGGTCCAATGTCAATTTGCAAGAATGTTCCTTCAAGCTTTAGTCATCTCTTCAGGCCCATCTCCTCTGTGATTTGTTACTGCGAGCTAATTAAACCAATGTTGACAAAGGAGAGATTGAACCTGGTAATTAAATGTGGTAATAGCAGCCAGGACAGGTCTACAATCTTCATTTTACACATTCACTTTTAAGCAGGAATTCTAATAAAGCCAAAAGGATTCCCAGGGTGTCAGTAGAATCTAGCTGTACACTCAGCATCCAGATTCCCTACTTGGACTCTTCCTTTCTTGTCACAACCTTGTACCTGGTGTCAGAGCAGAGGTCCCAATGTCAAAGTTTGAGGCTTTCACCACAGCTGTTAATGGCATTCTCCACTAGGATTGTTGTACTGCAGCCTGGGGACTCTTTCTGACATAATAGCCCTAATACAGTGACAACATTCAGGCTCGCAGCCAGAATTAATACCTTTTAAACAGTCACATACTGCTGTAATGCTTGTTAACCTCAGTGCAGAAGCTCTTTCATTTTACCATCTACCTTTATAGGTCTGCTGGGTCCGTTTTGCTGTTAGAAGGAATTTCATTCCTAGTAAGCCTGGAGTAAGAGGGAGGGCTAAAGAGGGTGTACGTACTATCTCTCTGCTTCTAATTACAAAGACTACAGGGTTTGATAACAAAATCTCCCTATGCTCAGAGAATTCAGTCTCCCACAAGAGCATTAGCTACCCCTCTCTCACAATCCCTCTACAGGGCCTGTGACATGGTTTGGTATGAGGTGTCCCTGCCCATGGCAGGGAGGTTGGAACTAGATGATCTTCAGGTCCTTTCCAACCCTAACTATTCTGTGATTCTTTGATTCCTACCATGCTTCTACAATCAGCCCCCACTATAAGGATAATCCTTAGTTTCTCTCTAGCAGAGAGAAACAGCAGCTTTTTGCCACCAGTTGTTGGTTACTCAAGTATAGAAGAAAAGATGAACTATTTCTCTCCCTTAACCTTCTAATGGACACTATCAAAAGCTTCATTTCCTCCTGTAACTACACATATCTTTGGAAAGAAGTTCTAAAACATGGTGGTTCTGAACTGATGATGGTTTAAGAGGAAACCCATAGAGTTTCTAACTGGTTTCCTTCCACGTTACTACAGAGCTGGTCTACTGAAACTGAAGCAGAAATGAGAAATACCATGCCTAGTTGTTACAGAACAGATGCCAGGTTACAGAAACACTGGTGTACTGACAATAGTCACACTTTTTATTTATATTATTCCATTTTTACTGTCAGAAATTCAAATAATTCACACAATTAAAATGTACTTACATGCATCAAATTGGTTTTGTTCATTACCATATTATTGTTCACAAAGTGAATACCAATAAGAATGAAAAACATAAGATCAGGCCTATACATCCAAAAATTAAAACTCCAAAGGGTATATGAAATGTTATTAATTTTCTTCAGGAAAAAAAGCTTTCATTTTTAGGGAATTGTGAAATAGACAATAGGAGAGTAAAAACCTGATTATGAAACATGTTGATTGTGAAAATTATATGCAAACCAGACAATAGTTCTTTTATTTCAATATCTGCATTACCTGTATGAAAATGAGGCCCTGAGAATATATAGAGCCTTACATATGTGTTGAAATAAGACAGTGTTATCTTGCCTGATAAGCAATATAGAAAGAAGAGTCAATTCTGGAAAATTCAGCTACAGTGAAGAAAAGGTATTCTTCCAAAATATAACGATGTGAAAGACAAGTATATGGCTTTTTAAAAGAAAATCTACTGAGATTTTCTGTCAGTTCAGATATGCACAGAACATAGAAAAACCACCTTCAAAAGTCAGCATGACACTCCCATTTCCTAATTTTTCTGCTGACACTGAGACTGCATAAGAGGAAGTTGAATCAAACCCGACAAACTCCAAAGTTCATCATTTTCTGAAAACCCTGTTCTTCTTAGGACCTTCTTACTTAAGCAGGAACACAACAAATATTGTCACTTCATAATAAAAATGAGTACTGTGTTATGGAAATATCTAATAAAGTTGAAGATTGAGCTGTTGAAGTGAAAATGAAAGGCATTTATAATGCAGTGATATATTATCCCACATAACTGCAAGAAGAGATGTATTTCTGTTTTCATAGGCTAACGGAAATAAGGATTGTAGGTTCTCCGAATTTTCATTGAAACTGATTTAATTTTGATTGGCTTGTTGTTCATTGTCCATGTATCCCAGTGAATCCCAGTTGAAAGAAATCTACCTGTGTAGCGATGAACACCATTGAGATTTGCAAGGCCGCACTGGTTGAACCACCACCCAGTGTTATCACTGAAGTTACTGCAGCTCTTTACAGGCTGCTCTTTAATAGTGCACATTGGCCTGCATCCATCATTATCAACATCAAATGTGCTGAAAGGCATTGAATTCTGGTTATCTTCTTTTCTGTATCCTCTAAATGCATCACCTAAGTACCACAGATAAAACAAGGATGAATGGAAGAGTTATTTATGGAGAAGCATTTCTTACTTATGGCATACTTCACAAACTTCTGCATTTATGAGAAAAAGAGATTTCTTCAAAAGCAGTTCAACAGCATCAAATAATGAACTCGCAGTGTGTTAAAATGTGGGAAAGAAAATGCATAAGATACTGAGAAGTATGGAAGAAGCTGAAATTCAATGAAACATCTTTATATTGTTGTTGCTTTTAGTGACACATGCCAGCTATGAAGGTAAAGGCTTCTGTTCTTAAAGACAGTGGAAGAAAAGATAAAGGAAATGAAGACGGCTAAAGGCTTATTAACTTCAGATTTTCCAGAGACGTGCCCAAAGCCCCAGCATGAGTCATGAGGTAAAATGGAATTGTTAAAACATAAAGGTCAGTGATTACTGGTTCCCTTGTCTTACTAGAGAAACAAATACAGGCAGAGTAAAGCACCAACACATTTATAGCATAACTGTTCCATTGGTCATAAGGAACATTATTGCATACTAGTAAACAGGAAAAAAAAAAAAAAGAAAAAAGCAGTAAGACATGGTGCAACACTTAAATCTTTGCACATTTAGTGTAATTTATATTATTTATATTATAAGGGGGGGGGGTGTGGAACTGTGAATTAATTCCTGCCTCTATATCAGCCAGTAACTGTTACACACTGCAGTCCTAATTTGTTCCAGTCACTTTCTTTGTATGCCACTGTCTGGACACTGCTGAACTAACCAAAGCAATAACATCAGGAAGACTTCCACTAACATCAGCATATTTGGGGTGGGAAAGTGGACAGCTAAAGAACTGGACCATAGGTTAGATACACACACATGCACACACATAATATCCCTTATCTATTATATGTGTAATCTGCGGACTTTGAATCCATTGGATTTCCTTTATTTTATTTATTTTATTTATTAAAGGAGTGTTTATTCAATTATTCCATTAAAGACCTTGAAGGAATAGAATAAAATAATTTTTTTACTATGGAAAGATTTATGTTGGCATAACCAGTTGCTACATCATTAACCATTTATCTGCATAGTATTCATTATGCAACATAGAGAAAAATATATCAGAAATACACATTTTTAAAGTTATCTTCAGTATTACTCTTTCAAATATATTTTTTCACATTTAGAAAGGGAGCAGGTATCTTTAAATACTTTAAAGAAGGAGGTTCTTACCAGCATTTCCTGAATAACGCCCCAAATGGATCTTAAAAGAACATGCTTCATCCTCTATCCAAAATCCATCATATGACGCATAGGCATGCTTATCATTTTCTGATTCCAGATCCACATAAAGACGGAAACTAGTGGCCTTTTGATTTACTATGTGAAAAATCTTCCTCAATCCAAGCCAAAATTCCCCTAAGCCATAAATATAATATAGTCAATAAACTTCTAGAGATGGAAAATGTAAAAGAAAAAATGGATTCTTTAAGTTCTTCTGCTTTCCTTCCAAACCAAGTGTAATAAAAGTTGAATGATATGCTTATATTTCTTTAAAAAGACTAATAAAGGTACAGAGTAATCTTCAATGGGAAATCCATGGAAAGAATTCCTATGTGTGCATCACCTTTTTTCTCTGTGACGTATTTAGAAAATTGCCCATGTGATAACTTTCAAGCGTTCATCTTCGATAATCCTTATAAGACCACAAAACCTGGGTGTACTAAAGATCCACTTCTTAAACAGAATTCAGTAGCATTCCTAAGGGTAAAACTGAGAACTGATGAATGTTAGCATTCTGTGAAATGCAACAAAACTCAAACCCTTTTCTTGAGTTTTGCTGCCTCTGTAACTCACACTGTTTTCCATGATTTCCCCAATATGAGCTGTGCTTTTTTTGTATAGCTGGAAAGTTGTGTGCTTCCACTGCAATCCCAGATAAACTCCTGAAAAGGAACTCAGTTTACACTTGCTGGATGGAAGGTGTCAGTAAAAAATTAATATCACAGTTGTGTTGATATTACCTACTGAAACGTTTCCATTCTGTTTCCAACTTCGTATGCCCTATGTTGAAATATTACTGATTTCTTCCTGCTTTAAGGAAATATGTCACAAATGTGATTAAAACCAATGAAGGCTTGAGGTTTTTTAAGCTAAAAAAGGGAAATATAATATTTACATTATTTCAGGAAGAAAATATAGTAAGATTTCAAACACCTCTTGTAAGACTGAAAATGGGCAATGGCTAAAGACTCTAGTAGGGTGGTAGTCATTATTGAGATCACACAATAGGTTTGATTAAAGAAATCTCTTAAGTATAAATAAGACTTTTAAGAAACAACTTTACTCTATATCCTGCTAAAAATCCCACACAGTTTAGTGAAATGTAGCTGACATAAAGACAGCAGAAACATCAGGTCCAAAACACTTAAGAGTATTTAAAATTAGTACCAGAAAGGCCACCAAATCCATCCAGATATTCAGACCATGTTCTCTGGAATGGAATGATTCCATCAGTTCTTTTCTGAATCACTGTCCATCCACCTCCTTGAAAATCCATGTCACACAAAACCTAAAACAGACATAGATATGATTAAGCATTCTTGAAGCAGCTGCTATGAAAATGGTATAACTAAATAAAGGTGAACAATCCAGAGTTTTGCTAAGCAACACACCTTCCAAATATCTTAGCAAAAAGCTCAAAGAAAATAAAAAATTAAGCAGCAGTATTTTCTTATACGTTCTTGTTGGACTGCTTGGTTTGGAAATTTCCTCAACTTAATACAAGTACCTGCTCATATCAGATATGATAAATAAGCTTTGATAAATGTTACTGTATATTAATGATATCATGAAATAGAAGCAACATGCATTGTCAAGTACTAATTGTGCAAAATATCCCAGACACAGGCAGTAACACTGAATATACCTTTATTTCAGCAAAACAAAATAGACACAACTTCCTCACCATCATACCATCTTCCCCAGAAATACTGTGTTTGTGATGTCTGGGAAATGTAGAGCCCTTTATAGAGATGAGGAAATGTAAAAACTGATAGCAGTAACCCTGTATATAATAATTTATGATGGAGCAGCAAAAAAACTCTGCATAAGAAGGGGCCCCAATTCAGGGAAGTCCCAATGTGAACATTTAACAGCCTGCAACTGAGCAGTCCCCCTGAATACATAAGATCAACTCTCAAATTTATCAGTCTTTGCTAAAATTTGCCCAACACCATGTCAAAAGGCAGTGGTCCAGCTGCCCTCTGCTCTGCTGTGGAGTATCACATTATGTGTTACATTTTCCCCACAGCCCATTTAACTTTAGACACATAATTGAGTTCCCTAAATTAGGAATCTTATTGCCCTTATCTTCCCTGTAATCCCTTGTGAATGAACAGAGAAATGTTCGTTCACAGCGTGGCTCTGGGAAACCAAGATCTAAATCACCCTCCGCAGGTGTTGGTCACTTCCAATGTTTATGAAAAAAGCCACTAAACCCTTCACTGTTCTCTAGGGATTTCACCTAAATGCCTAAAGTTATGTGGAATTTATTCAGGTCACTTTGGGTATTTTTCAAGTATGTCCCCAGTGCCAGAGCTTGACCAGTCCAACAGGGATTAAGAAGTCTGGGCACTCTAATGTAGAAAGGTGCATATTTCACTTTTAGACACTGCAACACCTAAGCTGTTCCAACTAGTTCTAGGGAATGCTATGCTTAATTAGTGTTTAAAATCAGAGGCTCATCTGTAGGTGTCTCCCAATGTGACTAATAGCAGGACAATTAACCTGGAAAATGCTTATAGCTGTGGAGCCATTAAGCTACTTGTGATAACAATGGTAAATTCAGAATAGAATGTCGGCTATCAGTAAATAGTAACAGTAAGCAGATGCACAAGAGATGGAGTAAAGTAGGAATTTTTTGTTAGTGTTACAGGGAATGTGCAAAATGAAACATGTTTCAGAGAAAACAGATTTGCAATCTTAGCTGGTTGCTAAAAGTAGAGTCTAGGTGGAATTCAGTGGCAGTCTGAGCTTTATCTGTTGCACCCCCATGGCGTACACCAGCCAGATATTTTTCATGAAACCAAAACTTGTTCCTCAGCAGGAACACATCAACATCATATTCAGAACTGCTGTGATTTAGCAGCATCTTCCTATGAATTATGAGAAAGCAACAGGACAGAGCTGCAATTGCGATCTAATACAACCTGAGGAATCTTGGATCTTCAAGTAAGTCAATGCTGTTGGATGCTTTAAGCAATCCTTGCAACACAAAATTCTGAATGAATCATAGTAAGCCATGTGCATGAAAGAAAATGATGGGCTTTATTCGCTGGAGAATCTCATGCTTATTTCAGCCACCCAAGGAGGGTTGAACTGGAATAGAAAGAAATACGGAATATTCCAAAGTGACTATTTAAATGTAAATACCTAAAACTCATAAAAAATAATCCCATTGCCTCATCTGCTGTCTAGAGATGATTGCATGCTTGGCTACTCCTCTCGCTGTGAGTCAGAAATACAAAGAGGAGCCCACTTGGTCACAACACCCATCTTCAGTCCAATATAAATCAGTGGGAGTGTTGATAACTGACAGAAGGAGCAGATTTGGGTTTTCATGAGAGGTTATCAGCCAGTTATATATGGCACTGGAACATACACCAGCTAAGTAAAAATAGGAGATAGACATACAAAAAGCAGTGATGTAGTTTCAGTAGTTGAAGCAGCTGTGTAGTTTCTTAATCTCTTATATACTGGAAATGATGTAATTTTCTTTCTGTAAGCCTTGTAATAGTTAATGAACTTTACAGCTTGTTCTAGGTCTCGTATTGTGTAAGGTATGAGGGGCATGATTGTGCTAGGTACATTTAAATTAAATGAGCAGGAGGATGCTGCTACTGAATATTTCCTCCCTTTCCCCCTTTAGTGTGTCTAAGAGTTATATTCCAAACAGCTGTATAATTTGTCTGACCCACCTTAGAAATCCCATTGATCAAAATTTACTTTTCTGAGGTGACAAGAACCTGCCACTACCACTGAAACTGGATATTTTTAATGTTCCTGGAATTCAAGTTTCAATTAGCCTGAGTTAACCATCAGAATGTATACTTGCTTTTGAAAACATGCGGCTTCAAACATGAAAACATGAGAACAGTATCAAATTGTCTAAATAGTTTTCTTCATTAATCTGGTATCTTCATGCAAATTATTCTAAAGACATTTAGATTTGTTTCATTTACATTTAAAGGCATTTTATTGCTGACAAGGTCCTCATTGAAGTATTTTTTTCCTGCTCACTTTGTTTTCAGCTTTTTAGGTTCTTACTATGATTTTCTGCCTCTTAGTATTTTTCTTATTTTGCTTGTCTTCAGAACTTCCAGAAGTCTTGGCCATTCACCCCTTAAAATGCATTGCAACTCCTTGTTTGTGTTTTAACATCTTGAAATTTTTGTTCATCTGTAATTTCTGTTGTACCTTTTTTATGCTTCAACGCATGGACGAATTTGCATTAAAGAGTTTTCCTTGAAATAACATTCTTTATGGAACACACGTATTTTAGATTATTTTCTGTGAGAACTTTTTGGCACTATCTTTTCAGTCCTGTGTAGCATCTACCAGACAAGAAATTAGACACTCATTTCATGAGTGCAGATGTTTCTTCTCATTATTTATTGTTACCTTGTGCTTTTAATCAAATTATTATTATGATTTTTCTTTTTGTTTCTTCTTCTCCTTAAAGAACCTTTCCACTCATATAACTGATTCTCACATTCTGGCAGTAACTTTAAGTGTGGAAAAGTTGTAGCATTCTGTAGGGTTCCAATTGGCTAGAGATAAAGGGACTCATCCTTCCTTTGTTATATATAAAGGCTATAAAGTTAGATATTAAATTTTACTATTTATTAGCTGGCTTAAACTCTGCATTTTTTCTCCAAAAACTAATGACCCCAGCATGTGTTGTGAAATTAAAGGTTTGAAAGTGCACTCTGTCTTTCCACTGTGCATAAGGGGCTTCTCTAAGTAGAACAGCCCAAAATGGAAAGAAACAGACAAAACAAAGGATCCTTTGTGTTTGCATGGATCTGAGTGACCTGAGCCTGGGGAAGTTAACCAAAAACTCTTTTATCCTAAATAAGCACTATAACTCCAAGCAATTACAGAAAATGCACATGGTGATAGGAAGCATGACTGCTGCAGTTCATGCTGAATTTCATCCTTTTATCTTTGTCTTCAGAATGTATATCCTGAAAACTGGGTTTGAAAACTGAAAGTTTTGATATCTCTCTGCCTCAAGTCTGAGTTATAATGATGAGACAAGTGATAAGCACCTCCTCCTCAAACTAACGTACATCTGCCCCTATATTTAGGTGTGTATAAAATATCATGGTCCAAGCTATAAGCATCAGCAGAGTCACTTCTCAAGAGAAGGCAATGCTATACAGTCAGCAGAATAATTCAGAAAGTCAACGGTCCCATTTTAGGAGCCAGATGGAACAGTCACTTGGCTTCTTAATTTTTCCACCTCTAAACCAGAGAACAGCACTCCTCAATGTCCAAAGGAGTGCTGGGAAATACCTTGTTTTTTGCTCTTTGGTTCATTTTTCACTGTATATAAAATCTGACGATCTTATGACAGAAATTAAATTTCTTTGTAGAAAATAAGAAACTCATCAAAATTATAGTAATAGCAGGCACATTTAGATATTTCATACATTTCTTATTCATCTGCTGATAAATTGTCAAGGAAAAGACTTTAAATCTATTAAATAAATTCTGAGTGCATATTCTTAAGCAAACTGTGACTATCCTGAGAGATTAATTTGTTACCTCAAAAGGATGATTTGATCCTTCTGGATGGATAATGTACAGACCAGTTGGAGTTTTTGAAACTGAACCAACAGTATCTTTAATATCAGTGCAATCCAAGCCTAGAGAACAAAGTATTTGATGAAGTTCATTAGCAAAATATGTTTAAAAAAAACACAACACACACAAAAAAAAAAAAAACAAACCCACAAACAAATTCAGGTTAAGCACAGAAAAAAGTACTTTCTTGGTAATATGTGAATAATTTCAAATAGCATTTTCTTGCCATGCAAACTTTCGAATCATGTTTTCTCACAAATTTACCTTGTAAATGAAATTTCTCTGAACTCCATTAAGCCCAGAAATAAATATAAATTATATTGGAAATAAGAGAATTCATTCTAATCTTAATGGAAATGATACAGAAATTAAAGATTTTGCATCTGGGTCATTTTACAGCTCTTATTTGGGTAACACTTGTTACTGAGAAAAAGACGTATCTGCAAAAGGATGTCTTTTCCTGCAGATATATGTATTTATATTTGTAAAAGCCTTTACATCATAATGTATACATTATAAACCCCTTGCTTTTAAGTGTTAAGCCATGTCTATGTTAAACATGCTCAAACAAGCAGTTCCTATGGCCAGTGGGACTGCTTGGAGGTAGTGTTTCCTTTAGTTGGGATGGACACTATGAGGAAAATTAACTGTCCCATGTTCAAGTAACTTTGATCACATTTAAAGGATATTACAAATTACAAAGCATATTACAGAGCACACTTCATTACAAATGAAAGTGCCATTTAGCAACATCAGATCATTTACAAACTGATGGTCATACCTGGTATGCTAAACAGTATGCCCAGAATTATCAGTTGTAAATGATTTAAAGCAGTCTTTATGATGACATTCTTAAACAGATCACAAATTTTCCAGGGTTTATATGTTATGAACACAAAATACTGTAAATGTTATATTGCTTCCCTTTGCTTTAATTAGCACTCTGTCAAGATATAAAGATAAAAAAGCAAGAGACCAAGACTAAATGCAAAATATACCTACCATGAGACTGAACTGCTTTGTAAGGAAGTTGATCCAAATGCTTTCTCAAAACTTCTGCATTCAAAAGAAGAAGTCTGTTCATGACTTCATTTACCTGCAAATACAAATAGAAAATCTTTACTTTGGTTGCAATGAGGATTTTTACATTCTTACAGATATTATTTTTTACTCCTAGTAAATATAATCCAAAGTTCATTTTCGTGATGTGCTAGTGATTTGCACCTTCAGTAGGTACAGTGGTCTTTTTTTGACAAAAAAAATATATATTTTTTTTTTAGCAAAAATCATTTTTAGGATGATTTGCAATGCCAGATAATTGCAAAGAAGTCCTTCAGTTTGAATAAGGCTTTTTATCTGTAGCAAGTGATACACAGTGTTCATAAACTACTGTGAGAGTTAACAGTAGCATAATACATCATTTGAACAAATATGACAGAAGTGAAGTTAGCCACCAATGTGGATCAAGTGGTGCTTATCACTCCCCATAGAAATGGAACTCACACCCTACCCAAGATATAAGGAATGGTGGTAGAGACTAATTCTACAGTTTTTAATGACAATATAAATGCTTAATTTTCCTCAGTTAGACAATACCTGTAGTAATAAGTAATAAATAAAAATCTTTATGATAAAAAGTACCTGATTAGAAAGGTAGTCCAAAGAAGACTGTTGATCATCCATCATGTTCCTTACCATTTTTTTTGTACTTCTTGCATATTCAACAAGTGAGTTCTGCAAATTCCCTTTAAAAGAAGTATGTTCATCCACTTTGTTACCATAAATCTAGAAATATTCTTGACTGAACGATTACACATTTATGATATCTAAGTGAATATTGAAGGTGTTTAATCTCAGCATACTTAAAAGTGAAACCATAGTACAGAGACCACAGATTAAAGCCAAAGATGCTAAAAACCTCAGTTTCACTGGTTGCAGGGAAGACATTTTAAGTGATGCTCTTCTTTAGATTTGAAGAATTTAATCTTATCCTTGGGCAACTTGGATGACCAGTTAATGGATATCAGAGAAATACAAATGCAAATGATAAAAGACAAATATATAAGGCATTCTCTCATCCTACATTTACTCATTCACTCCTGGGTTTTTTCATGATGCTAAAAATCAAAATAAAAAATAAGCAAACCTGACAGGTAATTAACAAAATACATTTAAAATCATATAGGAAATACAATGATTTTTACTTTATTTTTTTCTGAGGCTGATTACATCCTTTGCTGTGTAGTTTGTCAAGGCAGTGAGTAGAGAATGTCCTGCATAAGTATCTACAAACGGCAAGCTGAAGTATAGACTTCCTCCCACTTTAACTAACTAACTAACTAACTAACTAACTAACTAACTAACTAACTAACTAACTAACTGACTGACTCCCACTTAACTCCCCCACACCTAACTATGATGTTTAAATGATGGGCAGACACCCTACTCTTCCTTAATGGAGAGAGCTACTAACATTCAGAGACTAACACAGATCTAGGCAGGTGGAGCTGCTGCCTGGATTTGCCTGTCTTGATCAGCGATTATAGAGACTCACATGATTATGCCTCAACTTTCTTGCACCAGCTGCATCCCAGAAACACAGCACAACAAATTTTCTGAATCCTCAGCCTAGGCAGCAGCATCAAGGACTGTCACATGTGCTCAAGAAGATTAAAAAATAAGCACAGCACAGCAGAGCAGAGCAGAGGGTTGCATAGCATGGCATTGCGTAGCTTGTTGCTGAGAGTATTCTTTATGAATACATACTGCACATGTAATGTTTTTCCCCTCGTAAAATTTTAGCTTGAACATCACATGGTACAAGGCATTGGTCTTTTTGTTTTGAAATATCTGCAGATTTATTTTTCTCTTCTGCCTTGAGTGGTTCCTCCACAGCTCCAACATTCCTTGTGCCCTGTTGTACCAAACAATGGAGGGGGAAATAAATTGATCATAAAGCATATATAAAATATCTCAGGCTGCCAAAATGAAGTAGATGATTACTGCATGGGTCTTCCTTCAAAACCTGGGGTTTTTAAAGCTTTATCAAGTTATAACTGACAGAGCTGAGACCAAGGCCTGTTAGGTGTCTTCTGCTTAGCCATATCACACTAAAGAAAGTGTGTCAGAGCAAAGAATAACCTCTATTAATTCAAAAAATACAACAACTCTGGTAAAGTATTCTACCAGAGCTCTGTAAAATGAGGCAATAACCTGCAAATCTTGCATTTAAGAACTCACATTTTAGGAATCACCACACCAAACAGACATCTCAAATACTAACAAAGTTATTTTCACTGGAAAGGAGCAGTCTTTTGGATTTACTACATATTAGCAAAACATTTTTACTCTTGAAAGTCCCTAAATTAATTACTTGGATTCTGATCACGGAAATACTTGCATAAGGTATTAATCTATGCACACAAGCAGGCCCAAGCAGATTTGGGACTTAACATTAAAAAAATATTTTAAATGCTCTTATAGAGGAAAGAATAAAGGGACACTATTTGCAGGCACACAATTATAAACAATAAAAGCATTGGTAAAAGAAGTTACATATATTAATGTTCTTTTAAAAGAATAATTTCATACTTAATATATTTTTTCTTTCCTGGTGCTGTGTGAGAGAAAATACGGGAATGCTTCTGACTCATCACTTACAGAAATGCTGAAAGTAATTCCTGAGATATGTGTCATTGTCAAAAGACTAAGAAATTCATTTGAGCCTTTGTTGATTCCATAATCTCAGGAAAGCATTGTAGTATGTGAATATACTGTATTTTCAAGTGTAAATAGGATCCTTAGAAACACAAAGATTTCAATGAAAAAGAAAACTTATTTAGACTTGAATATATCTTCAACATACTTGTTCTCCTTTCCTGCTTCAGGTTTCTCTTTCTGTTTTTTGCACTACACTGGCAAAGCACTGAACAGGTTTTTTTTCTGACTTTTGCTTTTACAAAGTGTAAGTAGAAATTAAATAAAACTGTTAACAAGGAGATTTTATATAAAAAAAGTTTCTGAATTATTAATATTATTGCAGTTTGGGACTGGAGATAAATGATAGAGAACTGAAAGAACATGATTCTTTAATTTTGAAATAAGCACAGAATAAAGGAAGAAAAATTAACTTGAAGCTTATAAACAGATCACTCAGAACTCTGCTTTGTTCCAGGGCTTTATCACAGCTCCTCACTACATGTTCAATTAAATGCTCTCAAGCAAATATTTTCAATCAATATTTACTTTTAACAACAGCCAACATGAAACAGGCAATAAAAGCTGACCTCAGCAATTCAAGCAAAAACTGTGACTCTGCCAAAACCAATAGTTATTCTGCATTTGTTCATGCAGATGAGATTAAAAATATGGCCTAACAACAGGGCTGTGATGAAGGTCATTAACACACAACTGTTCTAATTCTAGCTGATTTCCTACAGTTTTAATGTAGTTTCTTTTCTCTATCTGGAAACACCTGATTGTTTTGTGTTTTCCTGTCTGCTCTGAATAAAGTAATCTACAGTTTCAAAACATCTGTCGCTTTTCTAAGAAATCATTTAGTTACATTCATTATCTTATCTAAGCAAAGGAATTGAAAATCTTACCTTAGATGAACAAGGCTTGACATTACTTATGACAGTCTCTCCTAAACCAAACAAACAAATATTGAGACAAATCAGTGAAGTTACCCCAAAGCAGTTCATCTTTTACTTGAAGAAATGCAAACGTTTTGAAGGGTTTCAAATTTCCATGGAAAGGATTGTACACTATGAAGTCCTGAGCTAACTATTTGGGAATGTCTGCAGCACAAAGAGCAGCCAACACTCCTTTAATTCCTGGATTTAATAAAGCATGTTTCAATTGCGCAGTAGATTTTATATAACTACTGCTTGTACCCTGAGAGCAATTACTGCTCATCACCTCTACATGACACATCAAACATATGTATTTTCATTGTCATAAAACTGACAGATTTTCTTATGCACTATTTTTTAGGCATTGGTATATATTTGGCACTGAGTAGTCTGGCCTAATTGAAAGAAAAACTAGTATGGATCAATGTTTTCAACATTAAAATGAAGGTGTTTATATTGGTGTGATGGTAGTGCACTAGAACAGGATGTGGAGGCAATTTTATAATATGTTCTAGAAGCAGATTCAAATAGAAAATTGAAATATATTACTGTCAAGCAATACTTTGTACTACATAGAAACTTGTTTAACAGGAGGACAAAAGCAGTCTCTTGGTCTCACTAGTAGCCCATCTGTAGTAACACAGGGACTGCGAGTGAGACAATCATTCAGATACAATGATTTTTATCCCTAAAGAATGTAGAAGTATAAGAGAATGTGCTGAAAAAGAAGAACATTAAATGTAGTCCATAGAAACTTAATTAAAGCTATGAGGCAATTACAGTTTTCATACACTCAAATACGCTCTTTTTGTATCTTTAAAACTGGGTCTGATATTTTAACCAAAAAGCAAGTTACTTGGAAAGTTAAATTGGAAAGTTCATAAAGGTCCAACAGAATTTCAACTCCTCATGCACATCAGAGAATTTAAATTGTTTGTAATCTGGCTGAATAAATGAAACTTCAGCTTCTAACGTACCACTGGAGATACTCCATCTAAAGAATCATCAGAATATACTCCTCAACATCACCTTGCACTGGTTCAGCCAGACGACGTTCCAAATTGGTCTCGATACCGAGGTTCATCTCCAGCCCTGTCTGAAGCTGGAATACACTGGAAATAGCTTGTGATACAAAGAGATTTGAAAGCAACTGGGGGACAGGGATTAATACAGTTTTAAATCCAGTTTTTAATACAATGTTTTCTTTCAATTAACAGCTGAAGGGGACCAAGCAGCTGTACCTGGCCTCTCCCTGAGGGGAGCATGTTTGACTGTCTGTGAAATTTTTAACAACTTTGGTTCTTCAAAATATCTCAAAATATTTTTTTAACTTTTCTGACATGCCACATGGCACATCATAGCTTTCTGATGTAAGAATTACTAGAATTTAACTGGTGCATCAGTTGACGCTCTCTCACGAAGATGCAGGTTGTGATCCACAGTTCAGTCTAAGGAAGAAGCTGAAAAGATTTTATTGGCTACTCATATACGACATTAAAGGGGAAAGAACAGCTTTCATTCCTCTTTATATGCACAGAAATCAGAAGAGGTGACAAATTTCAGGAAGGAATGGTTAAAGTGATCAGAACATGGACTGACCTCCCTCTCCTTTGCAGTCGTCTACACAGTTAAACTGAAGCTTGGAAGAAAGGTAAAGGGCATTAGCAGATTAATCCCCTGTGGAAAAAGAAAAAAGAAAAATATGTTTCTGCAGCAGCATAGCTATGCTCCAGCCTTCAGATAAGTTCTGTAATAAATTCCGAATCTATCCCAGAAGGATTTAAGAGCTGATCTTTATCCTTGACTGGAATATCAGTCTCTAGCCCACAATAAAAATCATGAAACTGTTTTCAAACCATCTGCCAGAGTGGGACCTTCCATTTTGTAACCATTTGATATCAGGATGTGTGCTGTCCCAGAATAATCATACAGTTCTGAAATACATGGTCCTCAGCTCATCGCCTTCTCATCCCACAGTCTGAAAGATGTGAGGTTACTCACCAGGAGGAATTATCAAATAACCATAAAGGAGGGCTATGAATAAGTAAGAAAAAGGTAAGAGCAATAAAGGCAGAAAGGTATATACATATATATACGCTATCCTTAATTCTGAATTTCAGAAGGTATCTAAGGTGAAGCTGTGAGCTGCACTGGATAAGATCAAAATTTGCAGTAAGTCTAGAGAAGCTCAAATTCTGCTGGTGTGAGCTGCCACTGGTATTGGAATAGGATTCTCAGGGAAGTGGTGGAATCACTGTCCCTGGATGTATTCAGAAACCCTGTGGATGAGGCCCTCAGTGGCATGGTTTAGAGGTGGACTTGGCAGTCCTGGGGTAGTGGTTGGACTCGATGATCTTAAAGGTCTTTTCCAACCTTTGATTCTATGATTCTATGAACCTGAATCTTCCCAGATGTGACATAGGCTCAAGTTCTGGAATTGTTTCTAAGCTCTGCTTCAGACCTGCTGGCGTGACTCCACACTGGTAAAAACTTCTACTGCATCCTAAATGAAGCACTGCATTTTTTCAGGCAATCTGGGATTTTTAAAGTGTGTGTGGATTGAAAGGTAGTGAAGTGACAACCAGTCTTATACCTGCAACACAGAAGAGTTCAGACTGGGCAAAGAGGTGGTGAATTTGGGCCTGGTATTCTGAATACAGGTGAAAAACTTCCATTTTAGGGTCATCTTCTCAACTGTGGTAACTGGGGTATTAAGCACATTTGTCAACCTGAGCATCAGTGGGCTTGCCTGTAAAATGGCAATAGTAACACTTCACAGGCTGTGCTACAAATACGGAGGTGGGAGCCTGTGGGGAAAAGTATTTTACAAATGCCGAGTACTATTTTTACCCTCCCAGTCAAAGACATAGAACAGCTGCACACTGAAAAAGAGAAGAATTGGTTTAAGCTCAAACACAACAGCCAAGAAATGTCTCGCCATGAAATCACCGAGGCATTTAGACTTCTGCTGACAGCTCATCCAAGGCATGGCAACATCCCAAGACAACACACCCTGCTTTGCCTGGAAAAAAACACACGTTTTGCAGCCTGAAGAACTTTTTTTTTTTTTTTTTTTAAACTTTGTGTAATTTTATTTACTTTTTATATACTCTCTATATTTTTTTTATTGTTATTTCTACACCCTGTGGTTAAAAAACAAAAGCAAAAAACAAACCCTGCAAAACTAATGGCAAACGTTATTTGTTTGGATGTCGGCTGGTTCGTTTGTTAGTTTTAAGAGGCACGGCGTTGTTCATACAGGTGCAGACAGGATGGAAAGCCTGGCGAGGGGTCCCGCAGTGGCGTGCCTGAAGAGGCGCAGACACGGAGGGTGCCAGCAGCGGAGAGCGATGCGTGCGCCCGGTTTCCACCCAGGGCCGGGCACCCCCGGGCACCTCCAAGCCCGGCCCCGACGGGAGCGCTGCCTTCCGGGGGAGCCTCAACGGCCCTGAACCCCGCGCCCGATCCGAAGGCTTGTAAAGGGAGCCCCCGGCGAGCCGCGGCCGCTCCCGGCCTCCCCTCAGCCCGCCCCTACGCTCCCTCACCCGTCGCCCGCCTCCCCTCGGCCGCGGCCCGCCCCGTTGCGAAGGAAGCGGCGTCTCCGGTTGCTATGGCACCGGCGGAGCGGCCCGGCGCCCGGCTCTGGCCGTGGCCCGCTGCGGCGTGAGGCAGCAGGCCCGAGGCGCTGAATGGAGCCCTGCGGGACGGGCGGCGGGGCGGCGCGGGGGCAAATACCCTCCGGAGGGCCCCAGCACAGCGCGGGTGGGACGTGGGCCGCTGCCGCCGTGTATCCTTCCGCGGTCGCCGCCGTGGCCGGGGGCTCGAGGGTGGCGGGGGGCGGTCGGCAGAGAGGCAGGAATGAGGCCGTGTGGGGCGGCGGCGGCGGCGGCGGGTTTGGGGTGGTGGCGAGGGATTGCGTTAGGGGTGGATGGAAATAAAAGCGGCACGTTGGTTTCTTGAAGTGCTGTGGGGATGATGACTTCCCGGGCGAGTTTTCTTGTGCTCCCTCTTGTAAGTGGAACAGGTTGAGAGAGCTGGGCTTGTTCAGCCTTGAAAGAGAAGGCTCTGGGGAGACTTCGAGCAGCTTCCAGTGGCTAAAGGGGCCGACAAGAAAGCTGGAGAGGGACAGTTTACAGGACAAGGGGGCATGGATTTAAACTGACAGAGGGGAGATTTAGGTTAGACATCAGGAAGAAATTCTTCCCTGCGACGGTGGTGAGGCCCTGGCACAGGGTGCCCAGAGAAGCTGTGGCCGCCCCATCCCTGTCAGTGTTCAAGGCCAGGTTGGATGGGGCTTTGGGCAGCCTGGTCTAGTGGAACGTGTCCCTGCCTGTGGCAAGGAGGCTGGAACTGAATGAGCTTTAGCGTCTCTTCTAAACCAAACCATTCAATGACTCTGTGAGGAGATTCTGCCTTTGGGAATTGTATTTTCCACTCCAACTTATGGATCCTTATTTCCTTGAATTTTAAGTAATAAATACTGACAAAGTTCTAAGCTCCACCTGTACCATGCTACTTCAATCATAACTGAAGTAATACAGGACTGATCATGTTCTGTGGAGAGCTTTTATCCAGTGATATTAATGAATGTCGGAGTTAACTAATCCTTTAGATAGCGAGGGACTGTTTTTACTATTGAAACATTTTCACTGTGATACATGTATCCATATGTTATAGATTTAGATGAAAGAAAGATATTTGTTCAAATAAGCATAATAAAGGTGAGATTTTTCATCTTCTGATACCATGAAAGATGATTGCAAAGCCTTTTAAAATCACTGTAAACAGTAAAATGTAATGACTTTTTTTTTTTTTCTGGATCAACACACACTTAGTTATGACTATAATATACAATTATGGGATCAATTGTTGTGTATTTTGTGTCTCATGCATAAAGTTTGCCCTTTCCCAAACGGTATGCAAAGTCAGTCAATCAGGCTACTATATCCTTTAATGAGCTCTTTGATGCAGTTTCCATTGTCCTTAACACAATACTAGGGATAGAGCTTTAACATTTCATTTTGAACAAGATTTAGCAGAAGAACGCCGGGCATTGAAAGAAGATCAAAAAATATGTCGGAGTAGAGCACAGAAATATTCAATAGAGACAAACAGAAGAAGAAAGTAAGTAACTAGGGTTCCTTTGGTGGGATATTGTAAAAGAGAAAAATGAGTCAAAACCTGTAGACAGTTCAATATATTTGTGTTAATTGCATGTTCACTGTGTTAAATAGCCTCACTGCTTTGTTCTGGAGAAAACTAGGCTGAAAAGTTTCATGCTATAGGACAAATAAACCATAAAAAGAATATTCTGATTTACTACTGTTTGGAAATTCACTGTAGTCACCCCTTACTGTATGAAGTAAAGGTATGTAGCACTTTCAGCTTGTGTCTCTGATCTGTATTTCTGGTATTGTTCTGGTTTTTATTAGCTTCAATGCCTGTCTGAAAAATGTGTTCCGGTAGACAGTACAGGTCAGAAGGCAGGCAGTTGTCATTGCCTTCTGAGGTAGATGTTTCTCTCTCTGCATGGCATGACAGCCACGCAGCCTCCCCTGCATGGTGGGGCTTTGTGCTCCCACTTCCCAATAAACACAAGGCAAAGTGTCACAAGGCAAAGTGTTATTATATTTATAATAAATTTATCCCATATTGACGTTTTTAAAAGAGCTTTGAATATTCTGTCTTCCTACATTCATGGGAATGCAAAGTTATGGAATATTCTGCGACAAGTGGATTAAGTAAATTATACACTGAGGTGTTTCAGCAAAGTGCTGTAAGTAGTTTAATAGGCATAGGGGGCTCTTCACTGGCAGTGAGTTCACACATGCATGTACAGGAGTCTCAGCTGTATGCTGTAGAGACATATGGGTTCCTCTTTGTAAGCCCTCAGGTTCTGCTTAATGCAGACTCATTGACACTCATCCCCACAGTTCCCATATCAGATGATTTCCATTGTACAATGTTTTACTTGCTGAAATACATTGATAACTCATAAGAGAGGCAGTAGATGTTGTTTATACTGCCATTTAGCTTGACAGTACTTGCTGTCAACATATGTTTTGAAATACAAAGAAAAATGGAACAGGAAGTAGAGTCGCCTGGGAGTGATTAAAGGCAGTGTGCAACCCCCAGCCTTTGCAGATAATAAACTGAGTCTCAGCTGAAAGATTAAATATCACATTTAGTTTTCTGGAACAGTACCACTTGTAGCACTATGCATCTCAGATGAACACTGTTTATTGTATTACTGGTCTTGAAATATAACACTCTACTGTAAAAGCAAATACCAGACAGCCTGCATATTTTTGACAGAGTGGTGTAGTTAAACTAATACTTGTAGATACATAAATACATCTCCATGTGTATTTCATTGCAGGCTTAAGAAACTTCATATAAACCCAAGTTACTCAGGTGAGCCAGTTAGAAATTTAAGTCTGGTATTCATAAAATGAACTTTTTTCCATTTGTAATAATTTAGGATGGCATAACTGTAAGTGTAATAAGCAGTTCAAACAACAGCCTGTGGTGACAAATCTTCCCCTAATAACTGAAAAGGAGTTAGTTGTCAGATGTTAGAAAGGTACTAATTGCATACATTATTAATAAGCTGTAAAATATAACTAAAAATTAAGGGTCCTTGCATATATGAAGGAAAGTAGTTTGGAAATACCAAGTTCCTTGAAACTGAGTATTTTTTTCTTGACAGTTATGCAGGTAGGAATTGATTGATCAACCATCAGGTCATACCTCAAATCTGTGTATGAGCCAAGATCCATTCACTTCGTAATACATGTAAAGGTGTTAGTTATGATGATAGATACTCAAGGGTAGCATAACTTCATTAAGCTCCACATTTTCACCTGGCAGCACCCTAAATTCTCGCTGTCAGGGCTTATGGGCATGTAACAGTTGTTATTCTTGCCACTGCCAGTTTATAATTGCAAAACTGAAATTGTTTATTTTTTTTTCAACATATGGAGAGTAGGCATGAGTGTACTGTGAAGCACGACAGTCCGTTTTCTACTTCTAACCTTCACACAGAGTGGTAGAGGTGGGAAGGGGCCTCTGGAGGTCATCTGGTCCAACCCCCCTACTCAAGCAGGGCCACCTAGAGCTGATTGCCTAGGTCCAGCTACTGAGCATCTCTGAGGTTGGAGACACCACGACCTCTCTGGTCAGCCTGTTCCAATGCTTAGTCATGATTATAGTAAAAAAAGTGCTTCCTGATGCTCAGAGAGAACCTCCTGTGTTTCAGCTTGTACATATTGTCTCTGGTCCTGTCACTGTGCACAGCTAAAAAGAGCTTCGCTCTGTCTTTTTTGCACCCTCCCTTCAGGTATTCATAGACATCAGTAAGATCTCCTGAGCCTTCTCTTAGCGAGGCTGAACCATCTCAGCTCTCTCAGCCTTTCCTTATAGAAGAGATGCTCCATTCATTTAATCATCTTCGTGACCCTTCATTGGACTCTTTCTGGTCTGTCCATGTCTCTCTTCTACTGAGGAGCCCAGTTCTTAGTTCTCATTAGCTTAAAAAGTCCTGGCTAGGCATGAGGGGCTATTAGACCTTTTCTAAATGTACTTGGAATGAAATTGTCCCCAGCAGTGTTGTATTGACCTCTTGTAAATACTTCTAAAATGCAGCAGCTTCGGCATTAAAAATACTCCCCTTCTGTCAAGATGTGCTCAGTTAATTGGTTTATTAATAAATGAAAAAAACATCACTTGCACAGGAAAGAGCAAGTCTAGCTTTGGAAAGCAAACTCTCAATAACCAGTCACAGGCCTTTTTCGAGTGAATGCTCAGGGGAACCTGTATTCCTACCTGATGCCATCAGTTTCTTTGCATCTCTTGTACTGACCAAACTCCTTAGGTTTGTGTTAACAGCAGTACTTCAACACTACAAAAAAAAACAGTTTACTGGTTATCTTTACACAAGTTGGCTGAGTACCAAAAAAGTAATTCCTTTATTGTCTCAATGATTTGTGAAGCTGCAAGTTCAAGATCAGCTTAAGAATTAAATATGCTCTGTGGCAGTAGCTGACAGATATTTTGTTTAAATTACTATTCTGGAAAGAAGAGCTCCTGACTAAGCACATACTTGATGTAAATGAATAGGGTATCATGTTTTGTGTTTAGATACCATGATGCTTTCTAAATACCAGCTGCCACTTTGCTGGGGACTGTAGCCTTCATGATGTTACTTCTCAGTGCAACTTGAGCATCCCATTTCACTGTGATGTTACTGGCTGCAAGTAGTTGGTGCATTCTGGAAATGCAATTGTCTATGTGCACTTTTAACTAAACCTTACAGTTTAGTATCTTGGTTCATCATTTTGAATTACCTTGAAATCTAAATAGCTAATCTATGTGTTATATTTGGGGAAGGAAATGCTTTCTCAATTTATATCAGTTTGCAATCTATTCCTATTACTGTTGGCTTGTTTTTTTTTCAAAAATACTTTATTTTCAACATATCCACAAGCTTTGTGCTCCACCTACTGGCTGATTATCTTTGATTATTTAATAAAAACCCTTTAAATTACTCATCAGTGGTTTTAATAGAGAATGAAAAGCTGTCTAGTGTCAGAAACAGGAAAAAAAATGTTACCACTTGGTAAATGGAGGGGACAAAGTGATAAGAATGTCGTATTGCTTTCTGCATCAGAATGGAACTGTGAAAAGTAGTGGTCACTGTAACTTTGTAGACCTGCAACGCAGCATTGCCATTCTGGTAACAGGCCACAGGATTGTGCTGAATTTGCAAGGCCTCATGACAGATGCTTACTAAGCTTGCTCTCTCTGAACTTTACTTGACCTGCCCGCAGCTTTGTTTTGCTTGATTTAGCTGTAACAGCAGTTTCTCTAATTGACCAGGTGTCTGTGGCTAATTTATTTTGCCTTCGTTTATCTTTGTATGATATGACTGTAGTTTTCTATAGATAGCAGTAACAAGCAGTTACTCTATGTAGAGAATGAGATATTTATGACTTTAACATGCTGATGTAGTGTAGGGAAATACAGGCCTGGTACAGCAGCAGAGGCCTTGAGAACTGGAGGCTTAGAGGAGTGCAGGCAGGGGATGATGAGAGATGGTGCACAGGCTTGGCACTGGAGACCCCAATGCGCAGATAGTTGACTAAAGGAATGCTGACCTAGACCTGACAAAGCTGGCTTTAGGGTAGCAGAACAAAAGAGTACTATGCAATAAATGTAAAAGGTACCATGCATAGAATATTTGGAAGTACTGTGAAGCTGCAGACTAATGAAGAAAGAGCAAAGGTATTAAAGCATGTTAGCAAATATAAAAATTACTCCAAGTAGATCCTGAGATGAGGAAGAAGAAAGCATTAACATGAACATCCTACTGTTCCTGGTGATGGGACTTCAGATGCTAACAGCTCACCACAACACCTCAGTACCACCAACACGAAACTACCAGCCTTGGGACACGGAAGAGCAATGGAAGCATGATCATTAGGGAAAGGGGTAGAAACTCAATGTGTGAATAACAGTTCAAACTGGTTTATCACTGTTATTGAGGCTTTCTTTGTATAGAAGTATTCTAACTGTATTATTATTTTTCATTGACAATTGCATCTTGATTAATAATGATTAAACTCTCAAGGATTGAATTATGCTAACAAAAAAGTTCTTGGCTTTATATAAGGTGTTCTTACTTTTTGTCTTTAAACAAGATCTGAAGTGCAACTGGTAGATAGAGCAGGCAGCCTTCCTGTAAACCTTTGGGCATTTTGGGGGACAGCCCTCAGTGAACCCTCACAACATTGTAAGTGTCAGTCCTTCTGAAGCCCTTACAGCAATTTGGGCCTCTCCTTTTGTATTCAGCATACAATAATCAGAGAAGATGAGGGGATAGAATTCAAATCATGTGTTCCTATAGTTCTGGAAAGTATTTCAGTTAAAAGAAAAAACCTATGGGCAGCATCTGCCGATGTTTTTAAGGATGCAAGGTGTGTTTCCTGTCTGCACATGAAGGGGGTTTTGAGTGTGACAACACATTCTAGCCTTTTCTTGTTGTTGCTGTAGTCATTAAGTATACAAATACTATCCCACCTCAGTTTTAAAATTACTGTGCGCTGGTTTGCGACTATGATATGGCAATGGATAAATAGTATCAACTCAGTACCAAAAGTTTCGTTTTGTAGCATTCCATATGCACTGTATTCCTTTTTTTAATCATTATCCAGGGCAGTATTAAGCATTTAGTCCACCTGGGAATGCAGCATCCATCACTTCACTGTAAAGATAATTTAATGAAATTAACCAGGAAATAGTTCCACCATCTAGTCATACTGGTTTTAACATAAAAATACCTTCCACATAATGTCTGTATATGTGAAACTGCTAAATATTTTAAGTTTCTTATTCCAAATTCACTATAAGCATTTTGGCAGCAATTTCAAAAATTGCTGCACCGCTGGGTTGTTTATAGTAGACAGAAAAACTGGGTTAAAAAAACACCGGTCAGGAAATTCTTCTGCTAACTCTCCATCTTAAAGCCATACTCTTTTGCCAATGTTACATCTGTGATATGAACCTAAGCTGGTGACTTAAGGAGAGCGGATGAACAAACATTTGCTTTAACTGTTTTTCTGTAAGATGTCAATGTGCATTTGTAAAATTATTTATTTTACATAATGCACCTGGGTGTCACAATTTACATTCTGTGAGGTCAAGAAGTTAATGATGCAGGCTTCACTGAATATCCTTAATGCATTTCCTTACATTTAAAATAAGATCTTTTTTCTCCTTCATGTCTTAATCCAAACCAAATAGAGATCATGATGAACTGTGGTGAAAAAGATCTCTTGCATCAGCATTTGGACTTCCCCATATCCATCTGTATGGAACAAGGTGGGGGGGGGGGGGGGGTGTGTGTGTTATGCCAGTTATTAAGAATGTGGAAGAGTGCAGCTAAGTCATACTCCAAAAGAATTTAAAAAATAAATAAATAAAGACTATCAGAATTTACTCTTTCCTTTTTGGAGTTATACACTGGAATTACTCCAGGTGCAAAGTTGTAGAATTTCCCACAGGTCTGGATTTAACAACCACAGTTCACCTAAAGGCCTTGTGGAGCAGCTTCTAGAAATATTAAGGGGATCGAGAAGAACGTGTTTAAAGTACTTACTAGGATAGGCAAGTCTGTTTCCTCTGTTGTGATTTTCCTGTTTCTTTTGTCAGGATAAAGATTTCTGTATCAGGTTTTAACATGTCTGAAACACAGGAATACTGAAAGCTGACAATGAACTCTTATGCTACTTTTTTAGTTCTAACTTCTGGATTGTATGGACAATTAGAGTTCCTGTGAAATTTTAACCAAATTACAATAAGGCATTTTATGTGAATAGTTCTCCACAGATTTTTCCTGGTTTTGGATAACTGCTTGTCTGGCTTCACCTCATGCTTCAAGTAAAGCCATTCCTGCTTGCCAGCAAACTGAAGTTTGCAAATGAAAGTTGCAGTGTTGGTATCATGTTTTAATTTGTTTCTCTTTGCGTAAGTCAGTTTTCTGTCTTAACCTTCATTATAGCTGTAGAGTTTTAGAACTCCATCTGTATAAGAAGAGCTATCTAGAATTGTAGAAATTCATCTAGATTTTTGAATGTGTTACTATTAAGTGCCATTTGCCATTTATTTGTTAAAATAAAATGTAAACTGCTGCCACATACAGCACAGGATTTACTCTCAGCAGTTCTTGTGATCCAAGACAATTGTGAGGAATCCTGCTGCTGGGAGATCTTGAGCTTTCTGAGGGGAGTCTACTGCCATTTTGATTTCTGACCTCAGAGAACATTAATCCAGAGTGCTACATACATCAGCAAAAGCAGTGGATCCTTTTGCACATTTTGTCTCTCTTTTTACTTTTAGTTTTTCATATGCTCCACCATCGTCTTTCTTGAGCTTCACACTGGTAGCACTGGAGGTGTAGTATTGAAGAATGAAGATCAGATGTTACACAACTTCCAGTTTTTCCTTATGATATGGGGAGGAGGTTTAAGGTGTACTCATAATGATGGCAGGAAAGCAAGAACGTTGTCTTTGTGATTTAAGGTTTGAATAGCTGCATGGAATATATTTAAAGTGCATTTCCACTTGGAAAAGAAAATTGTATATATATTTGTCTTCAGTTTCTACTAATGAAATGTAATAATTTGTCCATAAAATTGAGAAATCTCAAGTCATTAGTTTCAGTATGTTTTGACAACCCTGCACATAGGAATTTTCAAAACAGTGAAAGTTCCTTATGTCTCTCTCTACTATGCTTTGGCTTCCAAGTGGTTTAAAGTGGATATTCCTGTAAAAGTGTGTACTGGGGAATTAGTTGGCAGTTTTCCTACTTTTTACTGTTGTGCAGTTATGGCCTTTTGACTTTCTAAAATAAAAAGTACCTATTTCAGATTAGTTTTCTGTTTGTTTTCACAGGTCAGCACTTTGAAGGGATACTAGGGAGGTTCAAGTTGAGTATTTCAGTTTGAACTCTTTCCCTGAAAAGTGAAGGGAAGAATAGTTAAAATAGCTTGAATTAAGGAGAAGCTCTGTTAAGTAGCAGCTTTGCTCCATTAAGCAGAAAGATCTGTGGAGCAACTGCAAGTGATTAAAGTTATGGGAAGGTATCTTATTGTGATGAGAGAAACAGCATATGGCTAAACATTGCTACCTTTCTTTCCACTAATGCTGGCTAGGAGTGGTACCCTGTGTAGTGTAGTAGTGATCTGTCAAATCACATTTCTCACACAGAGAGACCTTTAAAAATGGGAAGCTCCCAGTTGTAGTGATCCTTGCATGGCAGGCTTTAGAAGTTGAACTCGAAGAGTATGACTTTTACGGTATTATTGTATTTAGATCCAGGGATGGGGCATCTACCACCTCTATGGGAAACATCTTCCAGTGCTTCACCACCCTCATTGTAAAAAATGTATTCCTTATAGCTAGACTAAATCTACCCTCTTTCAGTTTAAAACCATCATTTAAATGTGACTTGCCTACATAGTCACTGTGCCAACAAATTTACTGGGTATATTTTGCTCAAGGAGCTTGTTCAAGTTTCTCAGTAGGAATGAAACTTCCACATAGCGATGATCACCACATAGGTAATGACTGTTGGTTTTGATTAGAGCCTGCTTTGCTTTCCAGCCAATAGAAGGGCACTCTTAACATAGTTGATACTAATAACTGATTCTGCAAATCATAGTTTCACATTGCTATTATATTCTATTTTGTGCTACTAATCTGATGTCTTTCAGGAAGCTTCTCAACAACTAGAAGCTGATACTAACTCTTACATATTTATAGATAAAAGCTGTAGTTCCTTTGTGTTATTTCAGAATAACAGCTTTTAAATTGTTACTATTTCCCCAACAGTATACGCACAAAGTGTTTGCTGTTCACCTTCCTATTGATCTGACCACTATTATACATTTACATGGTAATGTAGAAAATCACATTGGTGGCAAGAACTAGTCAAGTCTGCACGTTAATTCACATATGAGAAAGAATTGAATTTCTAGGTAAGGCTAAAAAAATAAAAATATTGTGGTGTGTCTCATCTTCACCACCCACTGTGCCGTTTATGTCCAAACATAAAAATCCAGTTCTCCTGAAGTTTATAGCATTTAATTTATGGACAAGCAACCTTTTGCACTAAAATTGTGAACTGGTAAGTGATAAAGTTACTACTATTTTGGTAACTGTAATTAGAAAACATAGGGATTATCTACTTTTGCTTCTTAAATACAGAGCCTTTGAAGAAAGACAGAAGCAAGCAGAAGAGAAAGAACAAAGATTTAGACAACAAGTTCTGCAGCAGAGGAAAATTAAACTTCAGGAAGCAACTGATAAGTACCAGCGTGCTCATCTGCCTTTTTCTCAGCACAAACAAATAGGTTTGTAAATTACAATTTAACCATTATTCATAATACAATTGTTTTTTGTATTAATAAGATATAATTGAGGCAAACAGAACTATTAACTTCACTCTAATTGAATTCATATAAGAATAATTTAACTGTCAAGAAGCTCAGATCTGATACATACAACAAAATTGGGTAGAAGGAATTAAAACAAAGCAGTATTTTATTTTTTTTCCTGAAAATTGTATTGTGAGGTATTTCATTATATTCCAGTCACAGTAAGTACATCACCTCCTTGTGATATTGTGGCTTCCTGGGGTTTTCCCCACTTCTTTCACTGCAGCGTGCTCAGTGCTTGCAATACCGTGCTTTCATAGCTGGGTGTGAGGTGTTACAAGGTCCTTGAAAGTTACTAGGATGATATAATGATCTGCTATTTGAACCAACCAATGTGAAATAATCTAGAATGTGCATTTTGTTTATCATTAAACAGAAGCAGTCCTAGCATATATTTACTGTGTTACATAACTTCTGCTGAATTAGTCAGCTTCTTAAGCTGTTCTCTTGCTGCTGGGAAGTAATGATCACTTTAACTCCATTCCTGCTTTCTTGGAATCAGCACAGATTGGCAGGAGTTTTTAACAGCATCAGCCAAGTCTGATTTCCAGTCAACTTTCCAGTGTTGAAATTCTTAAGATATGGTATATTACTTAGGTATTCTTTAACAGATTTACTCTCCCAACTGCAGTTGCGCCAACTGTGAGGTAATGTCTCTGACTTCAAGATCAAATGTCAGATTAAAATTACAAAACAGTACTGGTTTAGGGCTTCTTCATAGCTCTACTGACAGCCCAGACTGTGTAGCAATATAATGAATCACAATTTCTTTTCTTGGGTTTCCTTTATAGCAACTCTGCCACTTTCTACCCTACTTCTACTTACTTGGACGAGGCGACACCTTCTGCCTGTCTGGACTCTTTCTCCACTGGTTTGATTATTAAGTTACAATTTGGCCTCTATAAAATATCTGCAAGCCATAACTTTGGCTTAGTCCATAAGCAGAATAATCTTGATGTAAAAACAAAGTCAGTGTTGGGGTTTCTAACCTCCTGCTTTTTCAGCAGTGCAGTCTGAAAATGAGTAGCAAACCTGTTGAATACCTGTGTTACTGTAAACACTGAAATAGACTGGGGTTTTGCTTAAGAGGAACAAGAGTTGCTCTAGCATATCTAAATGAAGCGAAGCCACACAGTTTATTGGAACAGTCTGAATTTAGGCTTCCAAACTGCAGAAACTTAACCAAACCATTTATGGTGAAATATTCCAATTTTTTAAATAATTTTTCCATTGTGTTTTTCACTTTAATCCCACTAGTTCAGACAAAAGCAGCCTTTCAGTTAGAAGAAGCTCTTGAACAAATTAAAGGATCAGTTCTAACACCAGGACTGTGCTTGCCCAGCAGAAATAAACCCAACTTCAGGTAAGCATTTCTGTTTACTCTAATGATCAAAGGAAGTATATTGCTTAGTGTGTTCAATAAGCAGCAGACAATTACTCTTTAAGGAGTTGTAGGCCATTTCTCTTGTGGCAAAGAAAGCGTTTCTATGAACTGTTCCAATGAAGCATTATGAAACATCCTTGAGTTGTTTATGTCCGTTTGGTAAAACAACAGAGGAGATGACACAAACCTTTTCCCTTCAACGGAATTCTGGAAATAGTCAGGCTGACCTAGTCCCCATTCAGTTATAGTCTGACTCAGATTGCCATGGTTATCAAACCATCTGCTGTTATATGAATTACGAAGTATTTTGTCTAGATTATTTCTTATTCTCATCCAAATTTTTTCCTTGACATTCAAGGATAGCTTAGTTTGTATATTCATGCCATGATCTTATCTTTTTTCCAGCTGTCATTCCTTTAAATTTCTCATCCTCTCTATGTATCTTGAGCATCCTGAAGACAATTTGGCCTGCAATTTCATTTTATATCACATACAATTTGTATTGCAGTCTTTTCAGTCTACCCAAACACTTTTCCTTTTCATTCATAGTTTATCTATCTGGTGTATTTGATACTCGTTCCTGATTATTCCCTTCATAATCTCTAATTTTTTTAGCATTTCGGTTCAGGGTTTTATTTTTGTTGCTGCTGCTTTTGTTATTACTGTTATTCGAATTATTTTCTGCATGCTGTAAGTTGAGCAGATGTTCAGAATAAACTCTGTCTAAAAGGAGTCTCCCTACTTCAGTGTGACCTTCATTGTGATGTTAATATTCAGTTTGGTTACATACATGCTGCTGATTAATATGCATGCAGGTGATAAACTGGGCAATCAAGAAAATATTCCATAGGTCTTAGAGCTAAATGCTCATGCTATCTGCCAGTCACATACATAAGAGGATTGCAGGCATAAAACCAACCAAACAGCAACAACAACAAAAAAATCTACCTTCTAAGTATAAACTGAAATTATGGCAAAAAAAAAAAAAAATCAGATGTTTCTGAACCCAGTCTCAGGGTTCCTGATCATTTGTCCCGTTTCACTAATAGATTGATTAAGGAGAGCAGCTCAGTCCCTCTTCCCCTTGCTTTTGTCATTTGTTTCTTTAGTGTTCGTCTTTCTTCAAACTGCTGCTTGTGCCTCAGGGTCTCACATTTTTCCCTCAGGACCTCTTCAAATGACATACCATTTTTCACAGTATAACTTTTATGTCAATTCATATTCGTATTATTTTTAAAATTCACTATCCTGTAATAATAATAGTGTTCTTTCCCTGATTTTCATTTTTATAACTTGATTTCCTAAGGAAATTAAATGTATGTATTCATATTCTTTTACACTTTGTGTTCCCCTGTAAACAAATTTGAAAGACAGCTAAGAATCTCAAGGTTAATTGTATTTCTGCAAGTTTTAAATTGGCAATTGAGCAAGGAAGAAAGCATGAAAAAGGTTTAGAAGTTGAGTCTGCATGGAGCTATTGGCAGGTCACAAGGCAGTTAGTGTGGATAAGTCCGCACATGAACATCTTGGAACTTGATACAGTACTGCCTTTTTCCCAGATGGTTAGCTAGGAGGCTTTAGTAGGAGCCGTATGGGGTGGGTGCAGGAGGACATAAGGAATATTGGAGGTATGGTAATAAGGCAAATAGAATTAAGTTATTGCAGTACAGGCTTCTGTACAGGGGCAGGGTATATAAATAACATGAAATAAACCTTTGCTTATACTAACAATTTGTCTTCCTTCCTTGCCACAGAAAATACTCTGCATTTTTGTCTGCATCTCACACAATCCCTTACTAGGCACTGAGATTCAAACTGAACACGTGTCATGTAGCCTAGATTCTTCTGACCTGTTACAGAAAATGTTATTGCAATGTTGCTCTTTTTAGTATTGGTCTGTGAGCCATAGTTTGTGTGCATCATAGAAGTGGCATTTCTGTGTTTTCAGACGTGGTTTCAAAAATTGTGCAAAATTCTCTTAGAGGGCAAATAAATTTCTTGCAATACAGTACAGCAAAGTAAGCTTTGATACAGAAGAACATTTTGAGAAGGTTCTCAAAGCTGGAGGTTCTTCAAAACTCAACAGTTCGGAGCTGTAAAGCTTTAAAAATGCCTTAGAATCCCTTTGGTAGGAAATTTTATGTCAAGTAATAACTAACTCAGACAAGGTAGTAGATCCCTTTCTGTGTTTCTGCCTCTTCTTAAACTTCTATAAAGACTCAACCCAAATATTTTGCATCACCTTTAGAATTTACCCTCCATCAGGAATAGAATATATAGCATTCATTGGCAGTCCCCTTTTAAAGAAAGAAATTAATATTGTATGAAGTATTCAAGATAAATATGGCTGCAGACCCAACTGGATATAGATGAATTTTATAAAGTTCTAGAGTTCTCAACGTATATGTTTAAAAAGTTATAAAGAATTAAATCAGGCAATGAAGACATACTACCTCTTTGAGAAGGTAAAAAAACCCAGAAACACCTAATGAGCAAGAGAATCATAGAATCAACTAAGTTGGAAAAAACCTTTAAGATCATCAAATCCAGCCATTACTCCACGACTGCCCTGACTATATGTAAGAACTGTATATGTGAAATGCATCTTGGGAATGTTGAAAAGCATCTTCATATTGAATGGACAATAAGGTTTAGTTTGTTACTCAAAATCCAGTGATTGTTGAGGTGAAGTATCATTTTAAGTATTGGACCCCATCAACCTGATAAAATAAAAACTGGATCTCACCTTCTGGCCAAAGGAATAGCCATTTTACAAGTAACTTCACTGGAAGTTTATTCCGATAATCTGTTTCCGAGAACTTTTCTCCTTCTACCACCATTTGTAGTAATTGTGAAGTACAGCAAATACTTGATCCTAAACCAGCAAGATATAGGCTTGGCTTTCTACTCAGTTGTAAAGGTTATGGTTCTACTGAACAGATATCAGAACTCAAAGCACGGATCTGGTGAGAGATTTCTGTAAGTGCCACTTTGGATATGCCAGACTAAGGGCATTTAGGGCCCTGGAACCAGGTTGGAGCAAAAAGCCAGGATCCTTCACTAAACTGTTCCACCTAGTAAGTCAAGCATAGCTGGCAACCTGTTAATCATTATACTTGCAGAAGTCTTAACACTTGATCTACCTATGAGCTGTTGTGTTTTGGTGTGTGGGTTATTTTTGCTTTTTTTAAGGCTACCTTTGTTACTGGTTAAAGCTACTTTGTCATCCTTGATATCTGCCTAGGTCTTGCTTCTTCTTTTCCAAAGCTTGTTCCTGTTCCTAGTGATCTTACCCAGCCTCATTCCAGTTCTGTCTGCTTTTTATTCTGTAATATACCTTGTTACCCACTTCCTGTCTTCCCAGTCACATTTTTCTTGTCATTTGTCTTCACATGCTTCTTGGCTTCTTTGATACCCGGGTGTCAACCAGACCCCTGGTTCTTGCCAGTTCTCATCCTATGGTTTCCTCTATCTGACTTACCAGGCCAGGCTCACCCTGACCACAGTACCCAGCTACACCAGCTACTCCAAAGATATTTTTTTCAGGCAGTAAATATAAATTCTTTAATGTACCACTTTCCTGACATTACCTGTCATCAGTACATTTGGGCTGTCTAGATACTGCAAAGCCTTCCTGCTATTTGAAGTAAGGGAACATCTGACAGCATCAGTATATAGCTATGCTCCATATAAATCAACCTTATGGAAAAATAACGGCCATTTTACTTGTTTAAAAAAAACAAAAAGCCCAACACCACACACATACACACACCAAAAAAAAAAAAAAAAAAAGCCACCAAAAAACAAGCAAAAAAAAAAAAAGCCAAAAAGGCCCACAACAAAATCAAACACTCTGTATTCCATTTCTGTAAGTGACCAAACTGTTGGCTGGCATTTTCCAGATTAATTCAGCCTGAGGCAGTCACCCAACAATCCAATCAGAAAAGTCTGACTATTTATAAATAGCAGAAGAGAAGGTTTAAAACTGAATGTGTTGGACAGTTTTAGCACCACCTGCAGTTAGGTATAGTGTAGCTGTCCTTCACTTTCCAGGCATTTATTGATGATGTGTACTTTTGGACAGGGACATGTTTAACAGTTTACAGTTGACGCATAGAAATAAGCCAAAGTAATAAGTTATTTGCTTGCATCAAGAACCACAGATGACACCTCATCCTCATCAGCAGCTAGAAACGGGTTTTGCCATCAGAAGCAGATTTCAGCAATGGTTGGCTGGGATAAAACAAAACAAGAGAGCAGTAGAACAAACATGGATAGTAACCAACTTCTCTTCCAGAAAAATCTGAAAGAAATGCAACAGCTCCTTGAAAAACAACATCTCAGCAATGTGGAGGTATGATATTTCCATGTGATTCATTACATGCTGCTTCTTAAATGTAGTCAAAAGTGTCTTGAATGTGATAAAAATGGAACATCTGTTAAACACTATTTACTAAGCAGACACCACCTGAGAGCACACTATACTGTGCCAATAGATTACTTATAGTAAGAATATGCATATTTTTTAGTAAGAAATCAGAGATGTTTAAAAATATTTGCAAGACTGTTATCACGAAATCTTCAGATATCTGTCACGTCTTTCTTTCTGTGAATTTAAAATTTGTATGTCAGAATTCTTGGCTCTGAAGTATCTAGCCGTTAGTCTATCACAGGAATCTTGAGCTAGCTCCAGAGTTAAATTGAGAGCTTGCAATTCACATTGCTTTGCTGGTTGCTACAGTTCAGCACAAAGTGCTATGGTAGTATAATTATTATATAAATGTTGGGGGGTTTGTTTCTTTTTTCCCAGTGTTCGATGAATTCTTAGGGATTGACTTCAATTCTCTTGAAATCCTTTTTTGTCATCTTTGAAATAAATGCAGGTGTTCTAGCAACAAGCACATTAACTTTCTGCCTGAACTGATTTTTTCACCCAAAACTGGTTTCAAAAGTCACTTTAGAAACACAGTGAAAATCAAGAAAAGCTCATTTACAACGTGATTTGTTAGGTCTTTGTTATTTTATTGTGATTATTGTTAGGTCTTGCCATGTTTTCTTTGATTTTGGAGATATTGTCTTAAATATAACTTTTTTTTAAAAAAGAGGGCATAATTTTCTGACCCATTCTTTTATTTCTGTAATATTATCTACTGGTATGTGGACTTATGGGGTCTGAAATGAGCTTGACCCTATGAATCACCATCCCTTTATGTTGGTGATGGCTAGAGGCATGGGATCATTGGTGGCTACAGAGCAAGGGCTTTTCCTTTTAATACCTATGCATGGATAACCCTTGAAAGACTGTATACAGTTCAGATGTATTTTGAGTTCTTTGATATTGATGTTTTCAGGCATATTCATCTCTGTCTTTATACTTACTTTGTTCTGATGGGTATTCATAAGAATCTTGAGCAGCAGATGTCTAACACAGAAAATCTCACTCAGCTGGAGTAAATTTCCAGAAGGTTCAGAAGACAGAACGTACACTTTGTAATGAATTTATAGAATGGAGCTGATAAACCTGGATTCTAGAAAACCACTTTCGAAGAAAATATAAAAAGCTCTAAGCTTTTATTTTTTATGCGTTTCATTTGTATAGTGTTTGCAAATTCCTCCTTAAATGATCATGCTGAATTTGGCAGTATCTGCATTAGGACATCTTAGAATTGGAGAAAAAAATCTCTTTGAGAAAAATGTAAAGAAAAGATTCTTCGTAATGCATTGTAAGACAACTATATTGTAGTGCATTTTATGAAATACAATTATCACATTCAAATGGAATTCTAGAATCATGGAATCAACTAGATTGGAAAAGACCTTTAAGGTCATCAAATCCAGCCATTACTGTGGGACTACCAAGACCACTACCAAACCATATCACTGAGGGCCTCATCTCAAGGTTTTTGAACGCTTCCAGGGACGGTGATTCCACCACTTCCCTGGGCAGCCTGTTCCAATGTCTGATCACCCTCTCTGGGAACAATTTTTTTCCTAATATCCGATCTAAACCTCCCCTGGTGCAGCTTGAGGCTGCTGCCTCTTGTCCTATCACTTGTTACTTGGGAGAAAAGACCAGCCACATCCTCCCTCTATCCTCCTTTCAGGTAGTTGTAGAGCGTGTTAAGGTCCCCCTGAGCCTAAATAACCCCAGTTCCCTCAGCTGCTCCTAAGACTTGTGCTCTTTTTTCTAGGGAAAAACTGCCATGTATCATACCTGAATTTTTATACTTTTTCTAAATGTTATAATCAGCTTTAGAATTTGTGTTTACAAAATAATGTAGTTTTGAAAATGCTTTGATCCTGTGAAAAATTTAGCTTTTTTTTTTCCCAGTATTATTTTTCTGCTACCACTAGGGGTTGCTCAGCTTCTTCCCTCTGATAAACAGATTCAAATTGTAAATATTTATACTTCAAACATTTGGAATTTCTTGAAATTATATGCTGTGGACTCTGATTAGAAAAATAGTCAAGAAATGTCATTGTTCTAAGGCCTGAGACTTGGAAGTTTAATACTTGTATTATGCTGGTGTGCGTGTGCATTGTGACTTCCTATGGTGTAAAATAGTATTTATAAAACTCTAACTAATACAATTTATAATTTATAATTATTTATAATACTCTTACAAGAATAGGCTTCAGTAGTCTAGTTACTGTCTGTTGTCCAAAGTCATTTCAACAGTGCTTGCCTTTCTGAAACTAATGTTGAAGTATTTCACTGTGCACATGCTTTGCAGTCTAACCGTCCACTGAGATCCTTTGACCTCGCTTTGTTTCTATTTTTACAGGCCCAGAAGGATTATAAAGATTCCTAAAATTCTTTTCTTTCCTATAGGGCAACAATGTTCTATGTAGACCCTTACTAGTAGATTTGGTGTCTTCCCTGCTTTCCATCCATACAACGTTTTAGTTTCATTGATAAGACAAAGGTTTTAGTGACCCACCATTCTCCAAAATTCTTTTGCTTAAAAAACCGAGAGCAATAGATTTTATTTTGCGCAAGTTATGTCTGAGGCAGTACACCAAATTATTACTTGTTTTATGTCTATGCGTTCCATTTTAAAGAAATTAATATTGCTAACTTTATTCACAATCAAAGGTTTTATTTCACAGTCCTTTCCTGGTTTTGTTGCAATCGTAAGTAAGGTCTTTAAAGTGGAGCTGGTAGCATGGTCTTCAGCTAAAGCTGCATCCAGCTTTTCACCAAAACACATTACTCCCACATGCTTACAATTTTTCTAAATGTTAAATATTTATGTTGAAATTTTCCACTTCTGGCATCTGCTGTAAACTTAATAATTTAGAAATTTTCCATTAAAATGGCTCAACTGTGGGAAGAAATAGTATTATTCAGATAACCGTATCCTGGGCCACATCAAAAGGAGCGTGACCAGCAGGACGAAGGAGGTGATCCTCCTCCTCTACTCTGCTCTCATGAGACCTCACCTGCAGTATTGTGTGCAGTTCTGGTGTCCTCAACAGAAAAAGGACATGGAACTGTTGGAACAAATCCAGAGGAGGGCCACGAGGATGATCAGGGGACTGGAGCACCTCCCGTATGAAGACAGGCTGAGGAAGTTGGGGCTGTTCAGCCTGGAAAAGAGAAGGCTGCATGAAGACTTCATAGCAGCCTTCCAGTACCTGAAGGGGGCCTATAGGGATGCTGGAGAGAGACTCTTCATTAGGGACTGCAGTAATAGGACAAGGGTTAATGGATTAAAACTTAAACAGGGGAAGTTTTGATTGGATATAAGGAAGAAGTTCTTTACCGTGAGGATGGCAAGGCACTGGAATAGGTTGCTCCATCCCTGGCAATGTTCAAGGCTAGGCCAGAAATAGCCTTGGGTGACATGGTTTAGTGTGAGGCATCCCTGACCATGGCAGGGGGTTTGGAACTATATGATCTTAAGGTCCTTTCCAACCCTAACTATTCTATGATTCTATGATTCTGTATCTTTTGTCTTTTCATCACCTCTTTAGTTTGGTGGCCATTCAAACTTGTTTTGATCAGTACAGTATTTTTAAACTCTTCCAGTAAAATATATTATGCTTGAATTAAACTGATTAACCTAACTTTATTACCTCTGTTGTTTCACTTTTTAAACAAAATACTTGGAAGTAAGGGCTAATTCACAGACAAAATAGGTATAGATTGCAACACAGAGATTGTATTTTTCTCCTCCCTCCTTTATATGACCTTAATTAGGTTATTAGAGTGGTATCTGTGAAATCCAAACTTAAATCCCTTGATTTGAAGCATGAATTTTACCTTGGCTCTCATTTTTCTCCAAGCGTATTGTTCAGCCATTCAAGTAGTCAGTATCAGTTTTTCTGCAAGGGGATTAATTTCTTCTTGCCCTAAAAAATTCCAATATATGGACTGGAATACAAGTATAATTTCTCAGAAACTGAAACCCAAACCATGAGGTCAGAAGGTTATTCTTATATTATTTCTAATACTGTCAAATTTTGTATCTGCTATATTGTGTGTGTTTATATACACTACATGCAGAATTCAGTAAGTCCCTGAGAAAGAACACAGAATGAAAGCAACTGATGCTGCAAATACATAGGGATGGCCATTGCCTTACTTACATGAGTGTGTTGACCTTTATGACTGCTAGCTGTTCGGGTTACTATGTTTTTGAGGTTGGACTGCATCTATGAAATTGAGACGTTTCAGGTAACTGGTGGAAAAACTAAACTCATTTTCAAGTGTGTTTGTAGTATGGCTGGAATGAGTTAAACACGGGTTCCTTCTGCAAAGTGTATGACTCTTCAGAGGCATAGACAAAACCAGCATAGAAAAAAGGAGTGCCTATGTACAGAGTCTGTCCCAAGTGTTAAGAACTCATAGGATGCTCAGGGATAGTTAGTGGGAAAACAGACTCTTAAGGGCAGGGTTAGCATAAAATGGCACTGGAACTGAAATCAGACTTGATTTTGAAGAGACCTTAAAAATCCTGAAATAGGTTTTGATGGTCACCTTTAATCTCTGGCAATTTTTTTCTTGTAACTGTGAATGTTAACACATTTTATGTTCATCACTTACATTATGCGACAAACTCAAGTGATTTCCTTACTCATTTTCCTTTTGGCAGGATCAGGAGGGTTCAGTTTTTATTGGCTTTTAACCAATATTGCAACATACCACTCTTCCACGTTATTTCACTAATTCAAAATTCATATTTGCTGTAAAAGAAAATGGAAATGTATCTCCAAATAAATTATCTTACCCAAATATTCAAACTTGTTTTGACCGTGTATTCCTCAAGAGTATGTTGGGGTTTTTTTACCTGAAATAATGATTTATTCCAAACCTGCACTGTATAAAATGATATTACAGTCTTCATATCTGACGATCTGGATGTTCGGTCATTTGAAGATTGTTTTGCCTCAGTTCAAAGCCCTGACTGAACAGGTGAAATGTAGAATTGAAGTTGAAATAGCATTTTCGGTACGAAACAGTTATTCCACAGGTAGATTGATATATGAATAAGACTTTGCTTATGGATAACTTACGATTGTTATACATACAGCACAGCTCACAAACTACAGAAACAGGGAAACTGAGAACTGACATCTAATATATAGCTGCTTCTCCTTTACAGGTGTATACTTTTTCTCATAGTGTGACTCCATTTTGGGGTTTACATTCAAATACACATATCCTTGTATAAAATCATAGAATCATAGAATGGTTTGGGTTGGAAAGGACCTTAAAAGTCCTGTCACTACGTGCTCTTGGAAACTGTCCCTCTCCAGATTTCTTGTAGGCCCCAGTTAGGTAGTGGAAAACAGTTATAAGATCTCCCCACAGCCTTCTCTTCTCCACGTTGAACAAGCCCAACTCTCTCAGCCTGTCTTCATATGATAGGTGCTCCAGTCCCCTGATCATCTTTGTGGCTACATACGTTATCTATTAAAAATTTATATATAGCTATGCATTAAATTATTTCTACCATACTTAATAGCTGTTTTTTATTTCTACTATACTTAATAGCTTAATATACTATACTGTCGTGGTTTGAACCCAACCACAAACCTCTTTTACTCACTCCCCCCCTTCTTGCCCTCCCCCTGCTCCTGGAGGGACGGAGAGGAGAATCAAAAAGAATGCAACTCCCACGGGTTGAGATAAGAACAGTTCAGTAACTAAGGTATAACACAAATCACTGCTGCTACCACCAATGATAATAATGATAAAGGAAATAACAAGAGGAAAGAATACAACACCTCAACACCAGCCGACGAATAACTCACCCCACTCCCCCCAGCCGAGCACCGACCGATACCTCCTCCAACCCTGCAGTCCCAACCCTTCCGGGTCACTCCAAGTTACATCCTGGGCATGACGTGCTGTGGTATGGAATACCTCTTTTGCTAGTTTGGGTCAGGTGTCCTGTCTCTGCTTCCTCCCGGCCTCCCCTCCTCCCTGGCAGAGCATGAGGCTCAGAAAGTCCTTGGCCAGACCAAACATTCGAGCAGCAACTGAAAACATCGGCGTTATCACCACTGTTCCAAGGCCAAAAGATCAAAACACAGCACTGTACTAGCTCCTAAGAAGGAGAAAAATGACTGCTGCTGCTCAAAACCAGGACATATACTTAATAGTGTTTTATTGCAACAGAGTAAAATGTTCATAAATGTAGCTAAAGGAGAGGAATAGAGGTAAAAACAGCAGTATCTGATCTTCAGTTTACTGCAGTTATGGTAATAATAAAATGTTTGCTTTTAGCAAGGCAGTGGAAGATAAAAAAGTTTGTGCATACTCTGCCAGGAGGCTATACTACATTATGTGAATTTGGTGTTATCAGAGATAACATATACTACTGACTCAAGTGGATGTTGGGAAATCTATTGCTTTCTCATCAAGATTAAAGTGTCAATGTCCAGAGTAACTCTACCCCTTTGAACATGGCAGACCTGTGTTTTGTTTGTTTTTTTTTTGAGAGATAAACCTTTAGCGATGTGGAAAGGGAAACAGAATTTAACCAATTTTCAATTCCAATATTCTGCTTCTGTCCTGGTAGGCTCATGGTAGCCTGGGTACACAGAAACCTAATCAATTCTTTCAAACATTTTTTTTTTTTGTAATATTAATTATTATAAACACAGAGCAGCCCCTCTGTGGTATTTAATAGCTTGAGCTTTGCTGCGTAGTTTATGCCCAGTTCCGGTGTATTTACGTATGGAAGTATGGCTCACAAACTGGGAAAGAAACACCCAGAATTCAGACAACAGGAGTTAGCAGAGAATAACTGGGACCCAGGAGACTGAAAGATCTTCAACAAACTTACAGACTTATGCTATTTCGAACAGTGGCAAGAAAAAAAGTCAGCTTTTAAATTCAGTAGGATGTTTAGGGAAAGATAGATGCTGAAATCTTGTACATGTTCTGACAAATCATATTCAAAGCTCATAAGAGGAACGTGTGTCGTGAAAAACATTTGATTGAAAAAATGGGATTTATAAAACAGGTAACATGGAACAGTCACTAAATATCTTTTTCAAGAGAAGTGATTCTATTCATGAAGCAAGCAGTAAATGTTGGCAATTACATGAAACTCTCTCATTAGATAAACATTTCTAGAGAAGTAAAAATATATGATACTAGAAAACACTTTTAGATGTATAGTTTAATGTTGCCCTGTGTGGAGTCAGGCTTTGGACTCTATAATTCTTGTGGGTCCCTTCCAACTCAAGCTATTTTGTGATTCTGAAAGTATTTCTGTATCTGACCTTTAGAATTTCCTAGTATAAATCCACCTTCTGTTTTGGTTGCTGCTGCGCAGTGCACAAGATAAGAGTGGAAAGACGTTAAAACTCTTCCACCTTTACAATGTATTTACATTGCTAAAAGAAAAAGTCAGCTTTTTTATAGACTGCAAGAAATATGTACTAATGTTTCAGCAAGTCTGAGAGATCTGCTAGGACAGTCCCTCGGCTGAACTAGGGATTGGTTTTTACATTACATGCACACACTGCATGGTTTTGGGTCTTTCAGGATGAATGTACTGGTCAAATAGTTTGTTGGGTTTTTTTCTCTGATGCAACAGCTCCAGTTCATTCAAATCTGTCAACAGTCTGTATTAGTGAATGAGGAATAAACCAGGAAGACAGATTCTGAGATTTCTAGAAGATGAAGAAACACTTTCCTTCATCAGTTATTCTTAGCCTCTTCCCCCATAAATCAGACTTTGTTGGAAAACTTTTCTGAAAAGAATAATTTCAGGGCTTTAAGTCTCCTCATTAAGACCTTAACATCAGTGAGAGGATTAGTTATTTGTTTTAAAATGGAAAAAAAATCTCTGAGAGATTTTCCATTTCATTTCTGTCTCTAAAGTAACATCTAGAAACAGCCTCATCTATGAAATATTTTTTAAAACATCATTTTTCCTATAACCTGCAAATTTCAAAGAAGTGAAAATGGGTAAGTTTTACCTGAGCTCCATTCTCATTTTTTCTGATAGCCAAAATGACATTGAACATACCATAGATAGTAAATAACTATGAAAGTTCTCATCAAATTATGTCTTTGGATTTTATATATAACATTAAAATGATTATTAGTTAAGCAGTTAAGAACTTCTAGAATTAATACTGCATCTGCATGCCCAATTTTTCTCCATTTTTTGCCTTATGACAGTTTTCAATTTTACAGTCCCATACTATTTTTACATAACCACACCAATTAAATTTGCGGGGTAGATGGAGCCTGCTCAAAAGAAATGTATTAATGGCTAGAAACAAAAAAGGGACTAATACATTGTGGTGCTCTGCTTCAACATTTAATGATTTTAATGGTATTTGAAAACTAGTGTTACGAACTCCACTCCTGGAGCTGAATGATTAGGTTAGTCTGTGAGAGTCAGGCACCTGGAACAGAGATCCTGACAAGCAGCACTCTGAGTACTGAGATGCTGAATTAATAAATAAAAAGCAATGGAGAGAACCGGTTAGCTGAAAACATGCTTCTACAGAGTTCTGTACATTTACCTCAGGACTTCAATAAAAATGGAAGTCAGAACTTGAAGCCCTGAGATTCAGTGTTCAGATCACTTTTCTTTTAAAATCATTCAGTACAGCATGGCTCACTGAAGTGCCTGAGTGCCTATGGGATTGGAAACTTGAGTTCTTTTTATCCCAAGAAGTTTGAACCTGTATTTCTAGCACCCTAGATGTGGATTGGGTCCTTTGAAATACTCAGGTTCATAGAGAGCTAGTTTCTGTATCATAGATAGCTTGGGGCGGGGAATGAGGCACCTAGGAGTCAGCCAAGTAAAGACTAGGGGTGTTGATAGGAAGCTTTTCTGTAGTCATCCTACACCACTATAGCTGTTTTGGTGTGATTGGCACAGTATAATGGATCTTTTGTGTAATATAATCACCAAAATCCTTTCTGAGTGGCATTTGCTTTATTGGCCAGATCTTCTGTAAAATCAATACTGTGTAGTGCCATGTACATCATGTTTTCAAAACTTGCATAGGAAAAAATATTTATTTATTTACTTATTTACAATATTTACAATTAGTATCATTTATTCATGTATTTTTTATTATATATTCATTAATATAATTAATTCTTTAAAAAATACCATTGGTATCTTTTACTTCGCAAGGAATCTCAAATGTAACATCCTATACACACACATATAACACACAAAAATTCCTGCAAATAAACCAGTCAGAATGATCAAAAATAGCAAGTAGTGTGAGAGGTGAGGGGCCTGGGTTTTCAGAGTAGCTATTGTTTTTCTTCATTTATCTTCAGAAGAGTGTTCCCGTTCACCTCCTGGAACTGTGAACACTCAGCACTTCCTTTACAGAAAATGTCAAATATACATATAGCAGCTCTTTAGCGTAATAGCATCCTGACAGAGTCCTTTGGCAGAAAATTCACTTGTCAGGTTTTCTTAAAATTTTACTTGTCGCGGTGCTGTTCTTTCATTGGTGTAATGAAAGATTTCTTAGACTCGTGCTTTCTCAGTGCTTTCCTGGAATGAAATGGCTTGACACAGCTGTTCTAAGTCTTGAGACGTACAAGTGACCTCTTTAACTACTTGTAAGTGTTCCCTTTCCTAGAATACCAAGTATGTGAGCAGGCTGGGTTTAGATTTCATGCAGTAGGACATAAAATAATGCAGGCAACAAGCAAGGCAATAATTGTACTTGTATCGCACAAAAAATAAGCAAATCCAGAAAATGGATAATACACTCTATGAACATTTTTGTTTCCTGTAATATTCTCACAGACTAAATCAAATTTAGTCATTGGGATTTCCAGGTTTATTTCCCTATAGCTATGGACCACTAGAAAATGAATAGTTCTTGAATGCTTGTTTAGGTCTGCAGAAGTAGTTCTAGTTATGAATTTCCACAGAAAATGTGACATTCATTTTCATGACAGAGGAGGCTAGAAAGGGAAATAATATATGTAAATATTTTAATGAGAATGGTAAACATCTTTAATGCATGAAAAGATGAAATTGTGTGATGCAACAAAATAAATGTAAATGAACTTTTCTTGCACCCTCCATATTTACCAGTTTAAGCTAACCTGCTATCAGAACAGGCTTCTTAAAATCATCCTTACAAGATTTTTCCCGTTTAACTAATTTAGGAACACATTTAGCTATGCAGGTGCAGCTTCCAAATTAGACAACAAGTAAGCCTGACACCTAGAATTTCTTTTTACTGTTCTTTTCCCATCTGAAAATTTCAAAGTTTGTTCTTAAATTTGGCCTGATATAGAAAACTGAGCATATGCCTTTTCCTTGATTGGTGAAGTTCAAGCAGAGTTTAACAATGTAATTTAGCTAAACATAAAGGTTATTAAATAACTAACAAAGCATTATTTATTCTTTTCTATTAGAAAGACACTAGTTTGTACCTTTATTTTGAAAACGTGCCCTAAAGGGAATTTTCCCTACACTTGGTTCTTTGTTCTTCTATTTAGTTTCTTTATATCAGATCGTAACTCTAATGGAAGACTTCACCACCCTCTGAATATTTAGTGCAAGATAAGATTTAATTCAATCATAAAAAAAGTCTTTCAGGACTCAATAAGCTTTTTTTTTACAATTTAAAATAATTGTACAGCTATGAACTATGCAATATTATGGTCTAACAATTTTATTAGAATTTAAAAAAATATATTTACTATGAAAATGTGTTCTCATCCACTAGTGAACTGTATGCACTCTTTGGTAAGTTTTCTAAGTGTTAATTCTGTCATAATTACTAGCAGATATATAATCACTTACGTAACATGCAAGTGATTACCTAACAGGCTAACAGATTTTGCTACTTGAAACATTTTCCATTTCAAGTCATTAATGAAAATAAGAAATCTTAATTGTATAATATTGCATACCTAATTCAGCTTCTCTTAGTTCTTCATGACATTTTTTTCCAAATATGTTTTAAAATCACTTATCTGTTGAGTTCTGTGGAAGTGAACTTTCACAAGAGAGAGTGTATGCGACTGTGAAAATAGTTGGTATGCTTGTTTTCCTTTATGTTTATTTCTATTTTGAAATCTTGTACTTTCAAAGCCATGTATTTTCAACAGGGTCAGGCATCTCCGTGTTTGGGTGGAGAAGTAATAATGAAGAAAATGCCTGTATGGTACATACATAATGTTGTCCCAGTGGTAGTTCAGATGGCGCCAGTTACTCTTATTCATCCCTGCATTAAAGTTCAACAAAGAAGTTGGGGAAGTAGATGGGACTCACATATGCCCTCACAACTAATCTGTCTTCTTAGGTCAGATGGTATTTCTTTCTTTCCGAAAGATGAGAAGCAGGGGTTTCACCGGGGAGAGGTGTTAATCACTATGATTATAACAGCTGAGAGGTTTTTTCTGTGTTTGCCAAGACCAGGCTTAAATCTTCATCACTTGTGACACTTCGTATGAAAATAATCGTATTCAGTCTAGTATTATGGAAAAGTTCCAGTCTGGGGTAGACCCGCTACCAAATCTGCCCTGATTTTCATGGATTCTCTTCTATTTTGTAAACTCGTTTACGTACCCTTACAGAGTACAAGATGACACAGAGTGCATCCTGTGTCATAGGGCAATCCAGAAACAGTAGTGTTGTTCAGAAAAATCTTGTTTCTTTTTTGATATTGTAGAATTTGTATAAGATTTAGAATTATAATTGTTAAACTTATGCAGCTCTTTCCTCTGAATGTCATCCCCAAACTCTACCATTTTCTTTTGCAATTGAACATGGGTAAATTTTGACTTGATGGAAGCATTCATGGTGCTATGACGCCAATTTGTAAAAATACCAGGCTCAATATTGATTGCATTTTAGCCTTAGCTGTCATTAAGGAAAAAAAATAATATCAGCAAAAAAAACATTCCTGTTAAATGTAACAGTCTGGTTTTATGCCTGTATTTCAGAATTTTCATCAAGAAGTCAAGAAAATAGATGATTCAGAAAGCGTGTTAAGCCTCGACAGTCTTGAGGCTGGAGAACAAAGTGGAAATTACACAACACCAAGTGAATCATCTTTGACTACACCGTGTGACTGTACCCTCTACAATCCAGAAAAATCACAGACCAGGAATAATGGTTTGCTTTATACAGCTCAAAGTACTTCTTCTACAAATATGCATCTAAATAATTGTCTGAGAAATGTAGCTTCGCAGTACTACCACAACTTACCTACTCATGATCTTTTAGCTAAACATAATGTTCTAACTCCTGCTGAACATGTAAACACTTCAGAAGAGGAATCAACTGCTTCTGACAGATCTGGAAAAAATACTGCAGAGTTCTCTGCCTCTGGTAAGCAGGAAATCTCTGTAAGTAATATGTTTAGCTTTCTGCAAAATATAAAAGAAGAAAGAAGCAAGCCGTCTTCTGGAACCACTTACACATTAGCCACTGGTCATCCTGTTTTGAATCCCAGCAAAACCTGGGCCAGCCCTGAGTCTATTCCAGGAGAAGGAGTTCAGGATCTGATGCAAGGTCAGAGTTTTAAAATGACCCCACAAAAAAGAAATGCATCTGTGCAAACCTCTAGTCAACCTATTGCAACATCTAAAATCTCATTTCCTAATCAGGGATGTTCCACTGGCATTCCCAGCACAGCTGATACATTACCAAAGGACAAAAACATCAGTATGGAGTTTTTAAAATATACCTCAGGAAAAACTACTGAAACAAAAGAAGAAAATATTAAAGGTATTGATTACATTAATCCAGGATCATCTTTATTTCAGGGCATACCAAATGCCTCAGTTCTGTGTGATGTTAAGCAACAGAATAACAAAGAGGAAGAAAATGGAAATACGGTTGAAACTGTGTCACTGCTGTCTGATACAGAGTTCAGATCTGGCACTCCTGCACAGCACAAAAACCTGAAAAACAATATTCTTGAAAGAAAAAGAGAAAAGTTTCTTGGAAGTATCTTAAAGAAGGATTGTAAATATGAACCCAGTCATTTCAAAGCTGTGGTTATGAACCACGGGATCACTTTTGGAGTGCAACACATGTCTTCTATAAGAGACAGTTTAGAACTGGCAAAAATTAAAAAGAAAAGTGCAGAAAATGACAAGCACAATAGAAAAATCAAATGGTGTGATCAAATTAACCAGATAATAATGGAAAATAATGAAAAATGCTATGAAGAAAACACCAGTGAAATATCTTCTGCACAGCTGCAATATGTTCAAGCTATAAATAATGCTCCTAAGACTAATTTAAGTATTGTTGCTCAACCTTCAAACCCGATGTTCATAAAAAATCACCAGGAAAACTCTCATATATCAAAACCAAATGTTAATACTGAAGAATCAAATAGAGAATGCACATCTCTGAATATGTTTATGTCTACTGGATCTGTTTCTGCAAAAAAAACCTGGATAGTGTCAAATGATGAAGAAAGTAAACCCCCAGTATGTAGTAATAATTCTAAAATTAATGAAGGTAATCGACTGAAAAATAGGGCAAAAATAACTAGAATGACAATATCTGCAAGACCCCAGCCAAGATTTGTGCCCAAGAAGAAAACAGGCACTATAATCCAACCGCAGCTGGCTGCAGAAACCAGCAAAACTCGAAAATCTCCAGGGAAATTCCTAGCACCTCACCCACCATCCGTACGTCTGCCGGGAAGCAGAAGTGGTGAAAATGCAGCCAGCCCTGGGTGTCAGCCACTCCTGCCTTCAAGGCTTCCAACAACCGCTACAAGCAGGAATGATTTAAATGAAAGGCATGTTGTGTTAGCAGATGAGGTTTTAAATAGAAACGGTACAGAATACAGTCAGAGTATTACTTGTCATTCTGACTTGTGCACTGTGATTGCTACACCTGGCTGCAGCGTGGCTAAGCACGGACCTTGGGAAAAAAATACTTGTTCTGCAAATAGTGTTCAGACAAGCGCCTGTCAGGATCATTCAATAGCCTGCACTGGAAGAAGACCTCTTAACACAGAAAATGGATTACATCTCCATCATATCCCAGCAGCTGGAAAAACAAGTACCTCCTGGCAAGTAGTACATAGTGCCCAAGCTCCAAAAGACGCTACTGGTAAGAGTCATGTTTCTGGGTCTGGGGAGGGGGTATGTTCAGACAAAAAATCTATTTCAGTTACATCATGAGTTTGTTTTCAGTTAAAGCATCCAGACTTTCATCCATTCACACAATATAGCCAGTTTTAACAAGTTTTCACCATTTGTCATTGTTATTTCTATTCTAGTGGTGCCCAGAGGCCCCTCAAACATTGATAGCCATTTTTAATAGCTTTCTACAATATTAAATGAAAAGGAAGTATTTTCCCTGAGATTATATTCCTGACTAATGAGCAGATGTGACAGGTGCTCTAAGTAATTATATAGAAGGAAGTGACTAAGTTTATGAGCAAGTTTTACAAGGTAACTGAGAGTTGTAGCTTCTTGTCCAACAGTCACTGACACCTGAGAGTGAGAAAAGTGCATATCTGCCACGTTTTTCAAATGCTGACACTGTAAATGCCTAAAATCATTACATTTTAGTCATAATAATACAGTTAATGCTAAAAAAAAAAAAATAAATGTAAGTCGCTTCTAACAGATGAATTTTGCTCTGCTACAAAGTTTGATTCATAAAGAATTGTAAGAAAACTGAGGACCAATCTTGCCTTTTATTAAAAGTTAATCTTGGGAACAATATGATGCAGAGATTGATTGGTGAGATAGAGGAAAGAAGCATAAGAAATTTGGGAAGAATAAACTTTAATCTCCTGGGGTTTACATTTCTAAATAGGTTTCATGCTTTTTGATTTGCCTTGTTTCTTCTCTGCCGCCTAGCTGTATTCTGTGCCTTGGGCACTGATGGCACCCTTGTGCTTGTAATTTGAATGTTGTATGCTGATTTGCTTCCTTCTGAGGGCTGCAGCTTGAGGCAGAGCTCCTCAGGGCAGTAGACCCTGCTTGAAGGTAAAGCAGCATTCTAAACCACTTCACCTTACTGGGATCACCCTAAGGATTGGCCATGCAGCTCAAAGGTACTTTCTAGCAAAAGTGAATAATTCCCATAGCTTAAAAAAAACAAACAAACAAAAAAAAACAAAAAATCCAAAACAAAAACCAAACCAAAACAAAAACCAAACAAAAAAAAAAAAACTCAAACCGAAACCTAAATTTAATCTACAGTAATACACAGCTTTAAGTATGGAGCAATTCAAAACAGCTCTGTTGTTAAGAGCAGAGGCAGGTAAATATTCTTGGCCTAAAGCAGGGGTGGGAAATGAGAAATGTTATCTGCTTGTCCATTCCAGTTCAAAGTCAAACAGATGAGCTTAAGATATGCGGGGCTCCAGTTAATACATTTGATTTTACATTGAAAATGAATGGAGTCTTGCATTACCATGCCTTGCCTCCAGCAGAGGTACTTGCCTCTTGATGTCCTTATTTGCACATCAGATAAATGCATCAGGAAATGTACTGGGTCAAAGTTGTGGGCACTACAAATACTGTCTTCACTGCAACTTAAAATGCTACATCCCCAGTGTCACACAGCTCCAGCTCTTTTAGAGGAAGAGTAACCTCTTTTTAAGATTTGGATGGGGAGCCTGCACTCAGTATCTGCTTAGATTTCATTTTGAAATTCGTCTTTATTTTAAATATGCTAATAACTCTTAATGACTTGCTATTATTTGTCCCACTGCCTGCAAATGCACATAGATCACCACAGTAGTTGCCCTGAAGTGCTTGCTATAAGAGCCTGAATGTGGCACTGTTCTTGAGTAAAATACCTGCTGTGGTACTGTTACAGAGTTCAGTGAGGTCTGTGAGGACCCTGTAGAAAATGTGATCTGTTGCAATGCTTGGAAAAATGTACAGAAAGCAAAGGTCAGAACAGGATGAATAAATAAAATTGTCATCCATGAGAATCTTCTTTAATTGGGCTTTAAGTCATATGTCTTCTTGCTGACACATATACTGTATCTGGATGTTACAATTATTTTTAATATCCTTTGGTGTTCAGTCAATAAAGTGCTTTAAAAAATATGTTTAACATTTACCCTGTATCAAATACTAGACCAATTCACATATTTCTAGTTAAACAAAGATAGAATGCTCAGCATCTCATGAACTTAAAGATATTATTGCTTATTATATTTCTGTCTTACATTTCTCAAAGGAGTCTTTTCCCTGGCATAGGTCTATCATGTCTTGAAAACGACTTAAATTAGGTGTTGATGCATATCAATAGAGCAACTTTTAATTTTATTTTTCAGAAAAACATGTGATCATTAATATAAGAATCATAGAATCAGTGAGACTGGAAAAGACCTTGAAGATCAAGTCCAACTTTTACTCTGTGGTGCCAAGGCCACCATAAACTATGTCACTAAAGGCCTCATCTACACGTTTTTGAGCACTTCCAGGGTCTTTGTTTCCACCACTTCCCTGGGCAGACTGTTCCAATGACTGATCACCCTCTCTTTTTCCTAACATCCAGTCTAAACCTCTCCTGGCACAGCTTGAGGCCATTTTCCCTTGTCCTATCACTTGTCACTTGGGAAAAGAGACCAGCCACATTTTCTTTCTCCAACCTTTTTTCAGGTAGTTGTGGCGAGTGACAAGGTCTCTCCTGAGCTTCCTTTTCTCCAGGCTGAACAACCAAAGTTCCCTCAGCCTCTCCTCATCATACCTGTGCTCCACACCCTTTACCAGCTTTGTTGTCCTTGTTTGGACCCACTCCAGCACCTCAATGTCCCTCTTGTAGTGAAAGGCAGAATTTTCTTCTTTGCTTCTTTTAAATTTTTCCCTATATTCAATACAATGTGATCACATTTCTTCCCAGGTGTTATTCAGCACCATGTGCCACATTACAATAGTTCGCATATAACTAATGTCAACCTTTTAAAGCTAGCGTGTCCCATGTTCCCACTGATGGCAGCAGCCATATGACTCTAGTTTCAAATCTGATTCCAGGATCAAGCAATTGTTTTCTTTTTCTGCAAACAGTAGGAATTTTGCTTTATTAAATAGCACCAAAATAACAACAAAGAAATAAAATTCTGTTGAAATCACTGAAAGACCTCTTGGTCTAATTATGAACTGTACATTAAACTGCACATCTAAATATTCATTATGTAACTAAATGGGTAATTTATCTTCCCAAGTATAAATCATGTAACTGCATTTACAAATCAAGTAACTGAACTGAGTTTACAAATGAGAATATAACATCTCCTTGGATATGTGGATTTCCCACTTGCATATGAAAATGCTGATTTACATCTCCATTTATATGCATGAAAGTTTAATTAAGAAATTACTTTTGATTTTGAAACTTGTAGCTTTATTTTTGAAAAACGTATTATTACACCAGACAAAACTGAGATAAAAGTGAGGTATAGTGTCTAGGATAGACCTCTACAGCCAAGGGAAAATGCAACACAGCAGTGCTGTCATGAAAATTAGTACAGAGATGGATAAATTAGCAAGATTACCTGTAGAACCCCAAGATGTAGAAACTAAGGTTTTGAACCATGACTTGGCATTCAAACCACACCTGTGAGGCCACACCTTGAGGACTGTGTCCAGTTGTGGGCTCCTCAGTATGGGAGACATATGGACAGACCAGAAAGAGTCTAGTGAAGGACCACAAAGATCAAGAAGGGACTGGAGCATCTTTTCTAGGAGGAAAGGCTGAGATCTGGGACTGTTCAGCCAGAGAAGAGAAGGCTCAGGGGGATCTTATCAAAGTCCATAAATATCTGAAAAGAAGGTGCAAAGAGAACAGAGCCAGCCCCTTTTCAGGGGTGCCCACTGAACAGACCAGAGGAAAACAGCACAAATTGAAACACAGGAGGTTCCCTCTGAGCATCAGGAAGCACGTTTTTTACTATAATCATGACGAAGCACTGGGACAGGTTTGACCAGATTGGTTGTGGAGTCTCCAGCCTTGGAGATGCTCAAAAGCTGGTCCTGGGCAATCAGCTCTGGGTGGCCCTGCTTGAGCAGGGCTGTTGGACCAGATGACTTCCAGAAGCCCATTCCCACCTCTGCCATTCAGTGATTCTGTGAATCAAATAAACTGTGTGAACTAGTACATTTTCTGCACAGTGTGATCTTAACAAATGTTGAATCTACTGTGATATACAATATAGCATCTTGGCAACAGGCATTTACTGTGTTGGACTTTAGACTTTATGACTGTTCTCTAAATGCATCTGATTTTCTAAAACATTAGGGTTTGGGACATTATTTGATGTTTGTTGTATCACAGTTCACTGTTCTTTCTTCCTCTTACTTGGCAAGACCACTTTGTATTTTTGCACAGACCATCTTTATTATCTGGGATTCAACACTGGCCTTCACTTAACCTGCTTATAAATGTCCACATATAACTCACATCTGTATCATGTAGTCCTATGCTAACTGAAATTAAATACACCTTAGATGTGCCTGTTTTATCTCTTTTCACTATAAGAAAATACATTTAGTGAGATCAAAGGTAAACATACTCAAGCTGAACATCTAAATTTGGACAGAGATGTTTACTCAGCATTATTAGTTTTGTTACTCCTATCTTTATCATGTTTTTACATATTTTTGGTTTTCTTTTGTATGCATGTCATTTAAGGTGTCACTCCTGTTACAAGAAAAAAGGAGGTTTTTGACAACCATGAAAATAAACATAGAGGTTTTCCTGAATACAGAAGACAAAGTATAGCCTCTCAAAGATGGAAGCCTACTCATCGTGTACAGGTAAATATTAAATATGATAAAAAATAAAAAGCTTATTTATCTTGGAAAAGGAGAGAATTTCAGGAATATCGAAGATTTGTTCAGTGTCACACAATTTTGAATCAATGTGTTTGGTCAACTTGCTGTCACTGCTAATGGAAAGAGTAAAACTAGCTAGAATACATCACTATATTAGTATACACTAATATTTTTGCACTTGAAAGCAATTAGTAATATGAAATAATAAATAAAAATATTCAGAAAGCAGTATAGTTACATTATACTTGAAATATTATTATATTTTTAATAGAATTTGCTGTGTACTGTCCAGGTGAGTCCTGTTCAAACTACATTTGATCCAGTACAAAACAGGAATAACACCTACAAGTCTGATGAAGGTATAGTAACACATCTTGCTTCAATTCTTTGTATATATAAAGCAATGATCTAATATATCCACTGCGTAACATCACTTGTCTCTTTTGGTATATCACAGAATCAAAGAATAGTTTGGGTTGGAAGGGACCTTAAAGCTCACCCAGTTCCAATCCCCTGCTATGGGCAGGGATACCTTCCACTCAGCCAGGTCTCTTCAAGCCTCGTCCAACCTTGAGCACTGCCAGGGATGGGGCAGCCACAGATTCTCTGTGCAACCTGTGACAGAGCCTCACCACCCTCACAGTAAAGAATTTCCTTCTGATGTCTAGTCTAAATCTGTCAGCTTAAAGCCATTCCCCCTTGTTCTGTCACTACATGCCCTTGTAAAAGCCCCTCTCCAGCTTTCTTGTAGGTCCCCTTAAGGTACTGGAAGACTGTTATCTCTCCAGAGCCTTCTCTTTTCCTGTCTGAACAAGCCCAACTCTCTCAGCCGGATCTCATAGAAGAGGTGCTCCAGCCCTCTGATCATCTTTGTGGCCTCCTCTGGACTCACTCCAGGAAATCCATGTCCTTCTGGTACTGGGGATCCCAGAGCTGGATGCAGGGCTGCAGGTGGGGCCTCACCAGAGATGAGCAAAGGGAGAGAATCACCTCTCTGCTGGTCACACGCCTTTTGATGCAGCCCAGGATACACTTGGTTTCTGGTCTGTGAGAACACACACCTGGCTCATATTGAGCTTCTTATCAACCAGCACCCCCAGGTTCTTGGGCTGTTCTCAATCCATTCTTCACCCAGCCTGTACTGGTGTTTGGGATTGCCCTGACCCAGATGCAGGACTTTGCACTTGTCGTTGTTGAACTTCATGAGGTTTGCACTGGCCCTCCTCTTGAGCCTCTCAGTGATTCTAAGAAAGGGTAGTTTGTTGTCTAGACTCTTTTTTTTCATGGAAATGTAATATATGGCATCATGTGTCATTATATTGATGGTTTTATAAATGTATTGCAACATATGCTCAAATTTCATTCCATTGCTCTTTGTATCACATGTAACTGTATGAGATGGACAGTTATTGCTTGCCATCATTACATATTTCTGAAGTCGGTAGAGCTTGCTCCAGTGCCAGTTGTAAGAAACATGACTGATCTTAATTATGTAGTTTTCTAACATATCATGCTTCTTGGTTTTGCCACCTTTTTGATGTTTTAATGTGAATTTTGTGTGTTTCACAGACCTATAGTAATGACAGCAAGCAGTATATTTAAAAATCATGAGCTCTTCTTGTTTGAAGTTACCCCTGTAATCTCTTCAGTTTCAGATAGCACCATTCAGTTTCTCATGGCAGAAACACTAGCAAGTGGACCCCTCACAGAGGATGAAATCCTGGCAGCCTTAGGAAGTGTGCAACCAGCCAGCTGGTCCTTACTGCCTAACAGGGCTCCGTGTCCAGGCATGAGTGCACTTTCAGTAGAAGAAATGAGGATTTTCCAATCTCTTGATTGCCTCAATCAAAGGCTACAAAGTAAGTCTGATAATAAAGAGGATCCTGCATCAAGTAATTATGTAATTTTATATTTTGTTATCATAGATTAATTTGAATTGAAAATATGAATGCTATGATAGAAATTTTTTCTTCTATTTTCTTATTGTTATTATTATTTATTAAATGCAGCAAACAGTAGATCAAAGTCATTAAACCTTTCTTAAAGTAAATTAAATTAATTTAAAATAATGATGACTTTGTCATGGTCAAAAAAACCTATTCAAAATGTGACTGGAGGACACCTTCAGAAAATGGCTTAGCCCAACTCTAGCTGTTGTTACTAACAGATGTTTGTCAAAATAGTTCTTTAAATGTTTTTCAGATGTATCAGCCTCACTTGGGAATCTGTTCCAATACTTATCTGTCTCTTTTTTTTTTCAATTATTTTTGCAAATAATTGTCCTTTATATTACATATCTTGTCTTTTTGCAAATGTATCCTTTATAATGAATGGATTTTCATTTTCTTCTAGTTTTTAGAATGTTCATCTTCTCTGTGAATTCTTAAAGATAACAGATACTGAGTTCTGAGATTGCTGAAGCCAAATCTGCGTGTTTAAATGGAGATCACTTGCGCAACTATCTTAAAAAGTCAAACTTACCGAAGTGTTCTCCAGCCTGTTCTTTCCCTTTGCCAGGCTGATTTCTAACCTGCTGTATTCTGGTGCTTTTTACATGAGGTGTCCCTGTCACAGCTTTCATTTTGCTGCAGGGTATGGGGGAAAGCCTGTACTTGTTCTTGATAGTTACTTCTCTCCAGTGCTTAGTTAGCTAGCACTTTCATTTGTATTCCTATTGTAACTAGCATACCCATAAAACAAACTTCTATCGTCTTTTGTTACTCTATCTAATGGTTAATATTTGCTTTGATCTACATGATCATGTGGGTCTTTGATAAACACTGTAATTGATTTGACATAGTTTCTGTATTTCTGTGCTCCATCCTGTATTAGAAATCAGAGGGACCTTGTGACTTAGTCCATGTGGTCTCTCCATTGAACTGCTTGGCTTCCCATATATCCTTGGAATAACTTCTTCTTGCCATTTCTGCAGTTTATGGAACTGCCAACTCTCCTGAATTTTACATTTTCCTTGGACTATTTTCATATGAAATATTACATGCCAATTATTGGAATTTATAAGAGTCTGCTTCCTTGAAGTCCACTGATTTTATTTTATTGTTCTACTACTTTTCCTTCTAAGCTGCACCATTTCATGACCAGATTACCCAAGTTTACCCCCTTATTGACTAGAGTCAAACTAAACCAGGGCTCATTAAGATTCTGCACACCATCCATACATTTCTACATCAAATTTTGAATGGCTTGACTTTGAGGAAAAGTGTTTCAGTTTCCTGTAAACTGCAACAGCAGAGTAAAAGGTTTTTGCAGCTGCTTAGAAACTTTCTGCAGCTGTAGCTTACAATTCCTGTTCCCATCAAAGTGCTTCAGAATTTCATTACATCATAGCTCATAGTTATTGCTTCCAGGCAAATAGAAGAGAAGAATTCTGCCTTTTGTCATTGAGGAGTTGTATGATGTGCTTGGGTTAAGAAAGTAGATATGAAAAGAGAAACACAAGAAAATAGAAAATAAACTGCTGTGTAAATAACAGAAATGAGAAATAAATAGAGGCAAAGGTAAATGTCGCAAAAGAACTGGAAGAAAGAAAGCTGGAGTTTGCAAAGTGTGCAAAGAAAACATGAAAACTGTAAAGAACATGAAACAATGAAAGAATCATAGGAGTTAACTGATTGCAAATGAACTGTGAAAATGAATGTAATACATATATATATATAAAAGTGTAACTCATAAGTTTAATTAGATTTCTTAATTATTCAGGGATTAAAATTGGTAGTAAGAAGCTGGGAAATTTTATAGGCAGACTTATAGGACATGTAAGGACATGTAAGAACATAGCTGTTAGTAAGTAAAGTGTTGTAAGTACTTTCATGTCATGTAAGCACATTACCTTTTTAAACCACAACCTTTTTGAACCCCAATTTTTGGCTTTGTTTTCACGTTACAAATTAAGTGGTGAAAATTGTGTACCTTAATAACGGTCCTTTTAATGAATAACAGTTACTCATCAACCCGTCTAAGTCTGGAATTTTTGCTGCCAGCTTAGGGTGACTGCCATTCTTTTCTCTAGCTTTACATTTTTTTCTACTGACACTAAATTTTATGTTCAGATAATAATATCTATCTGCAAGTCTTAAAAATACAGACACAGCGTATCCTTCAGCAACTGTTGGTAGGGGAAAAAGGAATAGTGCTGTTAAACTCCATTTTGACAATGTTTAGGAAGTTTTGTGTTGAATATTTGACTATGAATCATATTTCTATTGTGTATTTGGTTTACATCATATTTATTATTTACTTTTATGCTATTTTTAGATGTTCAAGAAGCCATTGCTAGAAACCTATCTGCTTCAAATATTTTGCAGATAATCACCCCTTTAGTAAGTATCTGATTTAAGTATGTTCAGCTTTCACTCCTACAAACTGACTTCTTGGCTTATTTTATAAGAAAAATAAAATTGAAAATATTGACTTCAATCTGTTGATTGGGCTGACATTTTCATTTTCATATTTATATTTATATTTATATTTATGCCACAAAAGAAACCAAGTGCATATGAGCTTTGTAATACTGTAAACAGACTTTAGATTTCTATCAGACTGCCTCATGCCCTGGCTTCATTTTCCTTTTGGAATCTGAAGACACTTGCAAAGTCCAGGAAGTTCCAAGAACTTCTGAAGAATAATAACTTAGCATGGTCCATTTAAACTATATATAGCTCATAATTAATTTGTATTTCTTAATAATGTAGGGAGGAAATGCGGAGTGATGCATGGTGGTGTATAAAATGATTGGTAATACAGTGAATTCTGACTTTGACCTGTAGATATGCCATGTTCCATAAGTGACAGGTCTTACCTTTCTTCAGTTAGTGTTTGCATTTTATTTCATATATGTCAGTTTGAAACAAAATAATCATGATATTTAGAACATAAAGAACTGAATAGGCAGATTAGTGCCTGAAGTATAAAATTTACACTTCAAATGTTCAGTTTATAATGCAGGAGTTAGTATTTCTAATTCTGTATTATCAGTCTCCTCTTTTACTATATATTTGTACCAAGGAAAAAATATAGACGGATGACTCCAAACTTCATACTTTATATACTTTCACATATTTCATTTACTGGATAAGCTGTTGCCGAAACTGCTAGAGAAAGTTCTCTTTATACAGAAGGCTTTTACCACTTACTGAGTCTGAGACTGAAAAAAGCAGAAAGAATCCAGGCTTCTACATTCAAAACGATTGCCTTGTTTGAAGTGGGACTCTGAAAAGAACACAGCATATAATTTCCTCTTGTCTTGTGAATCCTAGTATTAGCTGTGATTTAGACCCTCAGCTTCAGCTCCCCTGACTCCTGTCTTTTAAATTTAATTCTTATGGCTAAACAACTTGTGAATTTCGTATTTTTCAGCAATTAGTGTAACACAACTACCTTTATTGGATCTGTGTTTTACTAAAACATTTCCCAGCTTTCTTCATACCCTGTCCTACTTAAAAAAGAGATGTCCCCTCCCCGCACCACCCCCCCACCCCCCCCCAATGCATTTTCCTGGCTTTCGGTAGTCAGACTTCTTGGCTGGCTGGTCTGAGACAAAAGCTTTCTCCTAATTCTTCATCTACAGGATCTTTGATTCATGAATAAGATATAAACAGTAGACATTACTCAGGCTGTCCAGTCTCTGGAAGTGTAAGTTTTCTGATGGACATTTTAATCCCCTTCATTCCCTGCAAGTATATACTTGAGCGTTTAAACTCAACGTGCAGTAATGTATGTACTGGTGTACAGCTGTACATACACTTTCAGGTCCCAGGCACTGGCCTGCAATTCTTCTTGCTGATAAGAGCAAACTATTGTCATACAAGTTCCCAGATGCAGAAAAAGTATAGCTGGCTGAGATTTCATCAAATCTTCTGCTGGGAGAAGCAAGGAGATTTGAAATGTTTACTTCACCAAGAGAGCAACCTGCTTCAGCTCTCCTAATTTCAGAACATCAGCATGAAGTGTAGATACTCACTCAGTAACGTGTGAATGACAATTGTATCCTGTAATACCAACCCCTTGTTATTCTCTGTCTTATTATAGAGCGTTCAGCAGTGTATCTCCTCCCCTTTGGCACACATGGCGACAGCCTCCCGGCAGTACCGCAGTGCCTCAGGTAGCAATCGCCTGCAGCTGTGTAGAAGATTCTGACAGTGTCTGCTCCAGGATATTGCGTGTTGACGTACTTTCTATGTAATGTGTGTACCATCTGACACTATAAAATTAGCAACAAAATAAAGACAAAAGCAGTAAAACAAGTAATGAAGGTCAATTGACTGGTAAGCACTTCTAGGATAATTAACTTTATTATGCACTTTACTGTAAAATCAATTTAAAACCCGTCTGCATTGTTAAGTTGGTTCTAGATTAGAGGCCTTATTTTTAGTTAACTAACATGATACCTAAATCTGTAAAGTTAGTTAGTTGCTAAGGAGTGGTAACTTTTAACTTGCTCTCTTTGCCCTTCCTCTGCTGTTTCAGTACAAAGTAGATAAACATTGAAAAAACTGTAGAAGGTGTATGCAGTGCACAGAATCAGAGAAGCAATAAAAGCAAACTGCTAAATCTCTGGATTTTTAGCTCCCTGTTAGACGCCTGATTTTCTGTTTGTATCTATACAGTAGGAATTGTGAGGTTTGTCAGGGGACGTTAAGGTACTTCGGCCAGGGATACATACACCTGTACCCCACTCAGTGTTGTTGCTAGTCTTGGGTACAGTGTACAGGAGTGTAGGGGAGTTGTATTTCAGGAGCGGGCTCAGGGCTGTATCAGGGGAACGGCGTTTCTCTGAGGAGAGTATACCTTCCCAAAAGAAGCAACTAAATGACTATTAAAACTTTGTTATTCCCCATCATACCAAGATCATCATACCATTATCTTTAATAAGTGCCGCCATTGCTTAGGAAGGAACCAGCCTGTAAAAGGGAGAGAAAAGGAAAATGTGCTCATTATAACAAGACAATTTATCAGGGGATTAGGGCTGGTGTGTCGTATCAGCCAAGAATAAGGTGAATAGCAGTGAATAGTCAGCACCTGAAATTTTACAAAGGAGGGGTAGGATAAGATTGATTTTTTTCTAAACAATGGTTTGAAGAATGGAATGATGCTGTGGTTCTAGTTAGGCAGTGCAACGCCTTGGGAGGAAAAATCTGATAGACTGAAAGCGTCAGACTTCAGTCTGGAGCCTGCTAATATAAACTGTATTTAGACATGAATATTGCAGGAAGTTGTTGCCTTACAATCGCTGTTGCTGTCTGTCCTAACACTGCTGACAGAAAAGGGAAGCTTCAGCTGCAGTCCACGCTCCTAAAGGATTCTGATGGGTGCCAGTGCTTATTGGGACTTTGGTGCTCAAATACACGTAAAATTCCCAGCAAAAGAGATTAGTGTATCCTCAGAGCAAATGAACAAAGGCCTTCTGAGATAGAATTCAAAACTCGTTTGTACTGAAAATACTGAGCCCTTACATCTCTGTTTGTATGCAGTACACTGCAACATTCCAGTACGGCGAGTATTTAATATTTAAATAGTGAGGAAAAGCTTCCCCACAGAGATTAAGAGAGGGGAAAGCAAACAATCCAAATACCAGAGGCCATGGATCAAAACCAGCCCTGCTAGTCAGCAAGCCAGAACACCAGCTTGACCAGGTTTGTTCTCCTGTTACTTGGTTTAGGTGGCAAAAGCAAAACCCATGAGTCAGCTTCTGCAATTACGCAGTGGGACTGTAGTCAAATAGAGGTGCCTGCATTTACTTTTCTAGGAAAATATTTTCAAATTAGTTATTTCTTTTAGGGTCATAGGCTTCAACTCAGAGATAATCACCTTGTTTCTGAGATCACTTTGGCTGTCTTGACAATGCTGAAGGCTAGTTGTTGGTTAGGTGTCCAGCCAGCATCACTCTCAGGCACCAGGAACATGCACTGCAAGAGTGTGTGACCCACAGGTAGCTCCTGAATTCTGAGCACTTGCAAAGAGCCAACAAAGGCTTTTGTTCCCATTAGCTGAGGGTTATTTGGAAATAAAATAAAAGGCTTAATTCTATTTTTCAAGTATGAGGAAAAGTAACTGTTAAAATCAATCAAGTTTAGATGTGAACATGCTAGAATTTGTGTACTTTTGATTTCTTTCAAAAACTCTTTCCTCTGGTACCACTTTTGCTGCCTTTTAAAGAAACTAGTCCATATTCTTTCTACAATGAAATTTTAGTGTGAAAAGAAAGCATGAAAACCAGGTTAAAGTTAACACAAAACTTTAACCAGGTTAAAGCTTAAACACAAAAACACCCACGAAGCTGCTCTAAATGTGCACCATTGTGCCAGATTTTCAACATGACTGAATGTCTGTAGGGATGGTTTCAGGTGAAAGCACACCTCCATGCTTTTACAAGCCAATGATCCCCAGAAATATCCATGTATCTTCAGCACATCTCCTCTCCCATGTGACCAAGTGTACTTTAAGCAAAAGGCTAAAGGCCAACAGGTCACATGAAGTTGCACAGGGAAACCAGAGCACAAACCTGATATTTCAAGGATAAAATTAAACTTTCATATTTCACAAAAACAAAACATGTTCATTTAAAGATTTTACTGCTTTACACTCAGCCACCCTCTTTAGTCTCATTTGCTTCTTGAGCTGCAACACTGAGTAAACTGCCCCATCCATAAATCATGGATTTACAGGGGAAATTTACCTGTGGCATAATCTTTTATTTATATGACTGCAGTGCCCCAGGAAGCTTGATTGTGATGAGCACCGTACAAAGCTGAGGCTTGCAAGCAAGCAGTAAGGCTCCAGGGTCAAATGCAGGCAAGATTTCAGCAGGAGATGGCATCTCCATAGCTCTTCCGTGGCAGGATGGGCTGTGTAATGACAAACCTATTCCAGTTTTACTCAGGACAAGTTACAATAGCTGGGTGTTCAAGGCCAGCTTGGACAGAGCCTTGGGTGACATGGTTTAGTGTGAGGTGTCCCTGCCCATGGCAGGGGGGTTGGAACTTGATGATCTTAACGTCCTTTCCAACCCTAACTATTCTATGATTCTATGACACAAGGCAGCAATCAGGAAGAATGTCCCAAATGGGCTGCAAACGGCAGTGGAGCAGAGCCAGATGAGGGCAGACACTGCCAGGGCAAGGCCAGGGTTAGAAGAAAGGGGCTGAATTAACACCATCTTCACACCCCATCATGAGTTTGCAGGGTGTGATAGCACCCTTGCCAAGGTCCACCTTCTCCATCGCCTGTGCAGCAAAAGATGCCAGGAGGAATATTATCTGCCTCTACATCACAGGCTGACAGCCACCACCCACCCCAGTGCCTGCAGCTCGGTTTGGAGGCGGCAGGAGGCAATGGACCTGAGGCCTTCTCTTCAGGGCAAGAAAAGGCTCTGCCTGCTGTTGGCACTTGAGGCAGAAGTGACTCCATGAGGGTGCTGTGGATGTGGGGTTGGTGAAGCTTCAGCCTCACAGGGACATGTGCTCAGTGCTGGCAGGGACAGGCAGGGAGACATGGACTGGTTGGACTACAGCTGGAGCTGCTACGGCAGCCTGGGGTTTCTGAACAAGACTCTGAATCTCCATCCTCTTCTGGAGCTTTCTGCCAGCCAGGGGCATCAGGCAGCAGGGTCCTTGCCTGTGCTGGTTGTTCTGGTCCTGATGGTCGCAAGAACTGCAGTGGTAATGGGAGAGAAGAGGGGGACTGGGAGAGGACAGAGGCCTTCCTCCTTCAGCCACTGCTTCTGGCCAAGTTGCTTTCATTGGGAAAAAGTATGTTCTGTAGCTACTGGATTCACTGGTTAACAGAACGTCAGCCTTGGGAAGGGATGAAGGCCTTTGAAGAGCCATGGTTGACAGCTGTGGTCCATGTTTCAAACATTTTAAACACTGTTTTGCAGTCAAAAGGAGCACAAGTGGACCTTTACTTTATGACAGCAAACTTTTGTGTGAAATTGCAGCAGTGAACACTGCTGTTCTGTACAACCAGGCTGTTAGGACTGAGGGTACCTCAAAGCATTTGAGACTAAAGGGCTCCCTTGAAATACGCGTTTACCTGCACAAGGCCAGTATTTAGTACACAAGTCTTGAGCTGTGTGGCAGAAGCTGTTGTAAACCTCCTGCTGAGGAGGGAGAACGTGACTGCTGCTGTCAGATTCTGCAGACCAAAGGGGAATGACAATGCACATTAGTAACCAGCAAAATATGGGCAGAGTGAGTAGGAGGACTGCCACCTAAAACATGGCTATCGCTGGGTGGAAATAATCAGCCTCTCTTGTCATCAAACACACTGAAACACTTAAATCTGCTCAATCAAGTATATGGGAGGTTCTGTATCCTTCAGTCATTCTCATCAGAATATCCATAATGGTCTGGCTCATAACGACTCTTGCTCCAACACCACTGCTTTTGTAGGAGGGAATTCACCCAGAGCGAATTTGACCCCATATAACTAGCAATGACTCCACAATGTTTTTGGAATTGTATTTCAAATCATAACCACAGGATTCCTTCAATACTGAATATAAATCCCAAGCCAGCAACAATGGTGGCAATGATCCAGGTGACAGAAGTGGCTGTGGGTGACAGAAATCGACATATAAAGTCTCTATTATTGTATATATTAACTTTGTGTTTATTTTGAGAAGGAAGGAATTGTTCAACATTTTTCTTTAATCTGTATCCAATAGTTCATGTTCTTTCAGAGTGGCAGGAAAAGAAGAAAAGGAGAGAAAAAGAGAAACAGAGGAGAAATAAGAAAGAAGTCCAGAGGAGGGCCATGAGGATGATCAGGGGACTGGAGCACCTCCCGTATGAAGACAGGCTGAGGAAGTTGGGGCTGTTCAGACTGGAGAAGAGAAGGCTGAGTGGAGACCTCATAGCAGCCTTCCAGTATCTGAAAGGGGCTTTCAAGGATGCCAGAGAGAGACTCTTCATTAGGGACTGGGCACAAGGGGAAATGGATTTAAACTTGAACAGGGGAGGTTCAGGTTAGATGTAAGGAAGAAGTTCTTTACTGTGAGGGTGGTGAGGCACTGGCACAAGTTGCCCAAAGAAGTGGTAAATGCTCCATCCCTGGTGATGTGCAAGGCCAGGCTGGACAGGGCCTTGGGTGACATGGTTTAGTGGGAGGTATCTCTGCCATGATGCACTCAGGTAAAAATGCCAATAGAATGCTATTGTCTGTTATTCGATGGTCATTGAAGAACTGTGACATTAAGCTGAAATAAATGAAAGCAATTATTTCTAAAGAAGAAAATGCTCTGAAAATACTTACTACTCAGCAAAGTGTTTTGGTTAAAGAAAAAAAATCATTGAAGTTGAAATATTTCTGTTTGTATTTAAAAGTCTGACATTTTTCTTTAATATAAGGTTTTGAGACTAAAATCAGCTTGATCAGACTAGCTATGTGAAATGTTTTTTTTTTTTTTTCATGTCCATTTAAATGTTTTGGTAATTTCTTGCTAGTAGAAATTATTTCCCTTCTGATTTCTCAGTTTGGCCATATAATAAAAAGCAAAAATCATTTGCATGATCTAAGTGGTCTGAACACTGTTCTAACTGTAGGCAAAGGGTTTGGCCCTGGAAAACATGACCCTCCGAGGTCATATGGTCTGTTTGCTGGAGTTATTTTCTCTTAGCTATCCATGTTGCAACACTGACCTCTGTTCTGTAGCCAGCCCATGCCCACGGACTCCCTTTGGAGAACAGAGCTGTGTGGTGCTGCTTTGCACAGCTGCTGTGGCAGTACCAACATAGATGGTCTCAGTAGCTAACAGCTCGGGGGGGTTCCAGCTGGGAGTATGGTGGGAAGCACAAGTATTTACATGTACCTTTCACGATACTACTCTTAACAGCAGTCAGAACTAGGGAGGCAGACCACAGGTTGCTGAGCATGACCCTCATTCGCTTCCTGCAGACTGAGTCCTACCTGAAATGAACAGTGACTTGGCTGAACAGAGAGCTTGTGCGTTTGGGTTAAGTGTATCATGGCCTACATCTGGTAGAGCCGAAGAGTGAGCTTGGGAATTCTTCGACAGCTCCTAAACCAGAATTAATAGAGTAAGCCTTCCCCCTTTTTCTTGGATTGCTAGAAAACTGGATGAAAATATGAAAGCAATTATGTCCTTCAGACCTCTCGAAATTACTGCACCATCTGCACCCCGTGACTAAGTCCCTCTTTCTGACTGTCTGTGACCATCAGATGGGATCTGCTTTCCGAAGCAGAATGTGCTGTAAGGCCTTGTGGGAGAGCAGAGGACTGCATGCACAGTATGCCTCTGCAGACACAGCTAAACCTTACAATTCAATGATCTTGTTACACACATGTGTGCTTGTCTTCTAAATGGATGGACATATATCGGGCGTATATAAACAAATTCTTGATCCTTAGTAATTAGCGCTGCTTCTGAGAGTGACAGACACAATAGCTTTTGTTTTTTGATTTCAGGATGTGGCACACTATAATGCAAGCTTCTGTGCTGCTGCTGCTGCAAAAATACCCTGCTACAAAGGGGGGATTTGCCTTCATTTGAGAGGGGGTTGTAGGCCAAATATGGCCCAAGCCTGTTTGATAGTTCTCTTGTAAATGAAATGATGACAATCCTCTTGTGACTAGGAAACATTCCAGAGCCGGGGTGTAGGGTTACACAATGGTACAGTGTCTTGCCCCTGATTTATAATTTGAGAAGCAGATTGCGTTCAGACAGAATGTGAGTTGAACAATGAGGTTTCTAGTCCTGATCTCATTAACAGAGATTTATACCAAGAGGCTATTGTATCTTGCTCTTTTGGTTTGCCATGCCAGCAAACATTCATAAAGTTATTTAAAAAAGAAAGCTTCTGTCACACACTTAGGTCAGAAAGTTCTCAGGAAAATAGCTAGTCAAACATAGAGTGGTCTCAAGCTTATGTTTCTGGCCTTAATAAGTCTCAAAATGATTACGGGATCAAGCCTCACACTCAAGCTTATTACACGTAAAGATTTGTGGAGGCACGGCTTAAAACGCCTTTTCACATATTTACGTTTCCTGACAGTTGAGTCACTCTTAAGATAGCTTATTATTTGCAAATAATACATAATCACTGAAAGAATGGTCTCTGAGTGCAGAAGAACCTTTAGTGGGTGGAATAACAATAAAGTCCTGAGAGCTGCTTTTCCTCTCGCTACCCCAGAGCCTCCCTGCTAAATAGAAGGATGTAAAGACATGGCCCGGAACCGGCTCTTCACTGACTGGGTAGTCACCGTGCATGCAGAACATCAATTAATATTTCAATAATGCTGCTGGACAGTTTGGCCTGATCACCAGTAAGAAGGAAATAGAGGTCCTTTTCCAGTCTGACCAGTAAAAAACAGGCTCTGAAGCCTGCAGTCCGATTCTGCTGCCTCAGCAGGAGGCTGTCTCCGAGTGTCACAGCAAAAGATGAAGTCACACAGAGCACAGCAAAATCCAGCACAGCTCTTAGGAGATTAAAGGACAGCATATCTGGAATACAGGAGTCTTCTGGCTTCAAAGTCACTAAATGCCACCCAGCTGTCATCACCGCTCTTTCATTCTGCTGTGAAACATGGACAGTTTATCATTATCAAGGCATTTGACTTCCCAATTCCACCTGCAGTGACTTTTGTGCTGTTGCTGGTGTAAATAAGCACGCAGTGCAGTTAGCCTGTTATTCACAGTCCTGTCAAATATTGAGTGCTGTAGTAATACTCCCATAAGCTCTGTTCTCCCAGACAGCTGATGAACACGTCGGATGAGAGGCTGCTCAACCCCAGGGTTGATGGCCAGTTTGCATTTATTAAACAGCTGAGAGTAGGTGAGGAGACAGGGCAGCAGAATCACGTCAGGCAAATCTTCCTATGGCAGCCATCATGGCAAATGCTGCTAAAGAGCATCGACTGTTGCAGGGAACCTGATCAGCCACATCATACATAGAAACAAAGAGAGTAACACCGTGCAGAGCAGTAGCATGGGGGAAAGTGGGTGTTGTGAAGATTGACAGTGATGTCTTTGGTATGTTTGATTTATACTGTGAAAATAAGATGGTTTCTCCCCAGTAAAGGTACAACAGCTGAGTCTTTTCATGTTGAATTAGCAACAGAGATCATCCCTCTGTCCTGTTGTGGGACTGTAGCTAGACTGGTCTCCTCTGCCTGAACCCCTTGTAGAGATTAAAAGAAATAATGCAACATCTTTGCAATCAGCTCCTGGCCTCTCTGTTATAGAAGAGCTGCAGAGCTTTTTTTTCTTTGCCTTGATTTTTTAAACGGATTTTGAAATGGATTCAGCTGCATATCATGTACCTCCGCTCTCTGGTGAGTCTGGGGAACTAGGAACGTCTTGCTCACTTTTTCTGTGCTATTCATTGTTTTGTAAGCTTTATCCGGCAGGGTTCAGACTGCGCTGCACTAGCAGCTTTTCTATCTTGCTAATGACTTGCTGCTGAATGCCAGACAGCCCAAATACGGCATAATTAGGATAGAAATGGATGAAATTTTCTAAGGCAATATGTGAATGATAAGCTTTAACCAACTTTGGCAGTCTTCTTCTTAATCCATACCTTTTTCCCTTTGGCTGAATGTTCAGTGTTAAGTAACAGAAAAATGCAAACCTTCCTCCCCGCCCCCCCCCCCCAATTTATTAACTATTCTTTATCCCCCACAATAGCCACACTTCCCATAAATCTTCTTTTCCATCAAGCAAGTTCTCCTTTACAAGTTTCCTATCCAAGTGCTATTGATTTCTATCACTTTACGCTTCTTTTGGTATAAAGAGCTAGAAGACACAATCAAGAGTTTGTCTGTTCCAGCTACTAAAGCTCTGTCAAAGTGCAATGATCTGAGGAAGCAATGCTTGAAGCAATGAATCCTATGTTAAATCTTTAGAATAAAAATATGTTTTGTCCTCTATGTTTCCCTTCTTGGAAAGCTCTCCACTCATACTACTGCAGCACTTACCAGCTGATCACCAAGCCACCCTGATGATAAGTGCACTTTCCATGTTTCTGAGGCCCTATCCCCAGAGTGGGAAAAGCAAGGCTAAGTTTCTGCAGGAGGATGCTATGCAGAAACTTAAGACCTTAGCTTTGGAATCAAGCTTCACAACGTGTTTTCATAAATCATATTTTGTATTCACACACTCAACCAAAATTATAAGAGCCATGTTATCAGATCCACACACTTTGATTGTGAAACATATAAACTTGCAGAAAGAATCCTATTAGTAAAAGCAAATTGTTACAGCAAACTCAGTGTCTGAGAGACTGCTCTGACCATTAGACCCCTACACAAAAGGCAACCAGGGCCACCTCATCTGTGCCACCTTGCTCTGATGTGTGCTCCATGTTACCTCATCTGTTGGGTGTACTTTAAAGGTACCTCATTTTTTCAGAGCACATATATGCAGGGACATGTAGATTTGGGCTCTAAATACCCTAGACCACTTAAAAAGTCACAGGCATCATCTGTCCATCCTCCCTATCTCTGGAGATTTACATCCCCATGGCTCAGCTCTACTTCACAGCCCAGATAGTGTTAGTTAACGCCCTGGGCTGGGACCTGGCGTACCTCAGGGCTCTGACTCACAAGCCTCGTCCTGGGTAACACTGGAAGTAAAACCACAGCAGTGCTGTTTGCCAGGCTGTCCTCATGTGCTGTTAGGGCATATTCAAAGAAGTAATTGGATAGAAAATGCATACTTGCACAAAGAGAGAGCTCTGGTATGCTCACAATACCCACCCACCCCCACGATTTCCACAGACCTGGTAGATGGTTTATGCTCTTCCTGGCTATGAGGACATGACAGGAGAGGAGAGGAGATGGCACTACAATAAACACCACACTGAGGCCATTTCCAACGAGGAAACTGCATGTCAAGACAGTGGCTACACAGATACACAGATGATGGCTATTTAGGTGAATATGTCAAAAATTTCTGACTGCTGTTAAAATAAGCTTGTTTTATTTTCGGTTTAGGCCGTCCCTGAAGGCACAGGGTTCAAAGTCCCAGTCATTTTAATGGAAATTGGGTGTCTACGTTCCAGGTGGACATAATATCTCAGGTAAGGTTTATAAACCAAGTACAAACCCAGTATTTGAACAGCACCCAAAAAGAGCAGTAACTGTACAGAGCACATTGGAGCAGACCAAGGTGAATCCAATGGAAATGCGTATTTCAGTTCCTGAAGAGCAAAGTGTAAATCCTTTCAGAAGTCATGCAAAAGAGAGTTTAAAAAATAACATAATTCTTATAATCATACAGATTTTCCCTGTCTGCCTTGTTTAAAATTCTCTCTCAGGGGTATGGAGCCATGTTACCCTTCCCCTGAGAGCTGACTACAAACACATAACTTTGTGGCACAGCACTTACAGCCCTGAACAGTCCTATCAATTTAGCTTGGCACTGCATACAACATCTGGCCTATAATTAAGACAGCATTTTAAGATCCTTCTGGTATTATTACATGCAAAATATATTAAACCAAATGAGTCCAGAAGTTACTCTTGGGTTTGCTGGCTTTTGTGGGGTTTTTTGTTTTTCTTTTTTTTGCTAGGCAAGAGAAAAACTGAAGTGGTAAGGAAGATGAAGTTATTAGTGTATTTTAAAAAGCAGAAGTACTAGGTGTGACATCTCTGCCTGTTCCTCAGATCTCTTTTGTCCTTAATAAGACAGCACTTACACATTAGCATGTGGGGTATCAGATGGCCCTTTTGTGCTTATTCACTTCCTATAAAGAATGTAACTACCGTGGCTGCTCGTGTTTCCTTTGGCAGCTGGGTAGCTGGAGGTTTAACATGCCGTAAATCTTCAGCTGTAGCAGAACCCAAGTCCCACCAGGACCTGGCCACTGTGTTTTCTGGGTGCCGAGGAGGGCCCCAGCTGCCCCCAGGCCACTATGTGTCACCCACAACCCATCGAGGTCTTCACCTTCACTGCCTGGCCACCACGAAAGCTTCACCTTGGTGGTCTACTGCTGCTGTGTGTGGATTGATTCAGAAAGTTTGAAGAAACTGTTAAACGTCATTGTTCAGTACCCTTGTAGGCTGAAGAATTAGAAGTTTTTTATGTCTCCTGCAGATGTGGAGAAATTTTGTGTGAGATAACTGCCATGTGCTTCCTTTATAACAACTGGAGAGAAGCAGACAATTTTAAGGTACAATTCATCTGCCCCTACATAGCTAAAATAGGTCAGATGAATCAGTCCCTAAAAGTACCTATGTGTCTCTAATGACTTGAAAGAGAACTTAGAGACTAGCTCAGACACAGGCACTGTGTAAAAGGTAGATGACCTGTGGGCAGACTCAGAAGAGGTCCACTGACTTCTTTATCTCTTGGCATACTGTTGTGCTGTTTGAGGGGTTTTAAGCTAGATCTTAGGATAAGATTACCCAAGTTACCTACAAAAGCATGTATAACATGAGAACTTGATGTTCCCCGAAGCATATGCACCTATGGCATATCCTGGCCAAACTGGCCATGTCCTTTTAGATACAACTGTGTTCACTTAGAGTCAATTCTCCTTTATGCTAGTAACCGAAGCATTGGGATTCCATAAGTAAATGTAAAAAATCTGTTTCCAAACCTAACCCAAGGAAGTCTGAAATCTCTGCATTTGAATTCTTAACATGTCCACTGGGTATACAGAAGCTAAGCTGACTCTGCATACATCAGTTTGGGTACATCTTTTATCAGTAAATAAAATAGACCAGAGCCAATTATCTAGCTCCAAAAGCAAGTGGCATTCTACAGCTAAACTCTCTTTCCACCTAGAGCAAGTGGCTTTGTTCACGTTGCATTTGGGAAGAGTCTCAGGACTGTGCCAGGACCTCGGCTGGGCTTGGACATTGTCTGGGAAAGGGCTAGCTGGCACAGCCTGTACCACATCAGGGACTGTGCCTCCAGTTAAACTCTATAGACTATTCACAGCTCAGTGCCTTAGCCCATTCCCTGCATTACTGCATGTTTCCAGTGTAGCTGTAGAGGTGGTTTAAAAGTCTAATGAAATATATTGGCTTAGACATACTGCCATGTGAATGTGGGTTACGGTTTCTATCAGGCAGGCAGATCATCTCTGTGCTAGGACATGGTTTAACATCAACAAAGACAATCTGGCCATCAATATTAGACAATTGGCTGTATTTCAGTATTATATCACACTATGAGCATATCGAGTGAAAACAATATATTGCAATAGCATGTTCAATATTAAACTGGACTGGAGTTCTGATATTACACCTTCCTAGTCTCTTGACTCAGTATTTCAAGGCAGAATTTTCAATGTTATCTAAATAATTTCCCCAACCCAACCTCACCAACACTGCTACAAAGGTTTGGGTTACTCTAGATAGAAGATATAACACATAGGAAAAATGCTATCTCAAATTTAGGAAACAAAAATACTGTCCTGTTGCTGTCTGCTAGAATTTTGTGCCCAAGTCTTATCTCCTGAATGTCCCTGCTGCATAAGTGTTAGTTCACCCTCCAGCTCCATTCCGGAGCAAGCTCAGTTGCTTCTGGCCTGGGAAGAATTAGGCAGAGGCTGAGATATGGCGTGTGCCAGTGTCCCACCCCACACTGCATGAAGATACAGTATGAGTGTGATTCATGTTGGATTTGGCTTCTCCCAGACTAACCAGGATTTCAGATAGATAGCCTCATATCCTAAGCCGCCCTTGGTGTTACACAACAAAAAGACGTATCTGGCAGCCTGTGAGGCAGCTTCCTAGCAGCAGTCCAGGGCAGCATCTTAAGATTTCTTAGCAGAAATTTAAAATTATACTGGGTGCCATAGCACAAGCTGCTTTTATACAAGCTGGAGAGCAGTGATGGTTCTATTTCATATATCGATCTGTATATCTATGTTGTGTGTGTATGAATTTTGTCTCACATATGTATATGTGTGTGTGTATACACCTGCAGGAGGAGTAGCCAGCCATTGGGTACAGGTGGGCATGACTTATAGGCTATGCCAATGTATATCCTTGATGTGATCCTTAAATGCATGGCTGCAGCAGAGTTCTTTGTGATACATGATTGTTGTGACCATGATCTTGAGAAATAAGTCTCTGCTTTGCTTCTTCAGACATAAATATTACTGAAAATCCTAGAGAGGATCCCTCTTCCTAGGCTGTGACAAGTACCTCTATTGACTCACACATCTAATGGATTCATCCTCACTGTTGCTCTGGTTGCTTGTTTTTGAGTTTTCACAGCAATTTGGTATTTTTTATTCCAGAGTGTATCGATACTGCTCAGCAAAAGAGGACCAGGTAATGAACTCAGACATTCACACTTAATGTCACACTGCTTAATTCCTTCTCTCCTTGACTCTGCTTTGGACCACTTCAGTTGTCACTAAGAGAAGTCAGCTGTAGAGGGAGTTGACCCTGTGGAGTGTGGACACAAGCCAGTCAGTGCTATTCAGCCTCGAGGCTTGAATCAACTCAGCAGTATAAACACAGCCAAGCAGTCTGTATGTTCAATGAGATGAAAAGGAGCCAACAATTCTGATTTCATTTAACGCCAATTTAGGGCTTTTAACTTCGCCTTTCCCACAAATCAAGTATTGTCTAACTGAGGGCTTTTGTCCAGTGATAGGATGAGAGCTTGAGAAATTTGTCTGTTCTGATAATGCTGCAAAGAGTGTTCAAGTTTACTATCAATGCTTCACTAGGATGTAATCAACATTTTGGTAAAAGTCTGCAATAAGGAAGACATTCAAAATAAACAGGAACCTAAGAAGGGCATTCACTTTAATTTTATGTTTATTTTTCCCCAGAGGGGAAGAGGTAGAACTTGCCAGCCTTTTAAGTTGCTTGCTAACTGCATAATGAATGGGGATAAGTTAACTCTGACTATTTTTTTCAATTTCCTTAGGGAACTAGATGCCAATGAGTTTGAAATTTTTCTGTTAACATCTGAATACTTCAATGCAGGGGCCACTTTACACATCTAACATGACCTTCAGTGCTTCCAACATAATCAAATTTATCTTATAGAATCCTAGCATCCTAGAACAGTTTGGGTTGGAGGGACCTTTAAAGGCCATTGTGCTGGTTTTCACTGGGATAAAGTTAATTTTCTCCATAGTGGTTTGGGGCTGTGTTTTGGATTTGTGCTAAAAAAAGTGTTGATAACACAGGGATGTTTTAGCTATTGCTGAGCAGTGCTTACACAGAGTCAAGGCCTCTTCTGCTCCTCACCCCACCAGTGAGTAGGCTGGGGGTGCACAAGTTGTTGGAAGGGAACACAGCCAGGACAGCTAACGCCAGCTCACCAAAGGCATATAGTCGCATACTATATGGAGTCATACTCAGCATATAAAGCTGGGGAAAGAAGGAGGAAGAGTGGAAAGTTTGGAGTTATGGCATTTTGTCTTCCTAAGTAACCGTTACACATGATGTAGCCCTGCATTCCTGGAGATGGCGATGGGAAGTGGTGAGTGAACAACCCCAACTCTCTCAACCTGTCTTCGTAGGAGAGGTGCTCAGTCCTCTGATAATTTTTGTGGCCTCCTCTGGACCCTCTTCAACAGGACCATGTCTTTCTTGTGCTGAGGACTCCAGAGCTGGATGCAGTAATCCAGGTGATGTCTCATCAGAGAAAAGTAGAGGGAGAGAATCACCTCCCCTGACCTGCTCCTTTGCATATAGCACAGGAATGGCCTTCTGGCCAATTCCTTGTCTCTATATTGGAGAGACATCAATTTGATATCCACTCAGTGGATAAGGAACTGGCTGGAAGGCCGCATGCAAGGAGTTGTGGTCAATGGCTCAGTGTCCGGCTGGACACCAGCAACGAGTGGTGTCCCTCAGGAATCGGTGTTGGGACCGGTCTTGTTCAACATCTTCATCGCTGACATGGACAGTGGGATTGAGTGCGCCCTCAGCAAGTTTGCCGATGACACCAAGCTGTGTGGTCCGGTTGATACGCTGGAGGGAAGGGATGCCATCCAGAGGGACCTTGACACACTTGTGAGGTGGGCTGATGCCAACCTCATGAAGTTTAACCATGACAAGTGCAAGGTCCTACACCTGGGTCAGAGCAATCCCAGGCACAGCTACAGGTTGGGCAGAGAAGAGATTCAGAGCAGCCCTGTGGAGAAAACTTGGGGGTGTTGGTTGATGAGAAAATGAACATGAGCCGGCAGTGTGCGCTCGCAGCCCAGAAAGCCAACCGTATCCTGGGCTGCATAAAAAGGAGCGTGACCAACAGGTCGAAGGAGGTGATCCTGCCCCTCTACTCTGCTCTTGTGAGACCTCACCTGGAGCATTGTGTGCAGTTCTGGTGTCCTCAACACAAAAAGGACATGGAACTGCTGGAACAAGTCCAGAGGAGGCCACGAGGATGATCAGGGGACTGGAGCACCTCCCGTATGAAGACAGGCTGAGGGAGTTGGGGCTGTTCAGCCTGGAGAAGAGAAGGCTGCATGGAGACCTCATAGCAGCCTCCCAGTATCTGAAGGGGGCCTGCAAAGATGCTGGGGAGGGACCCTTTGTTAGAGACTGTAGTGATGATAGGACAAGGAGTAACAGGTTAAAATTTAAACAGGGGAAGTTTAGATTGGATATAAGGAAGAAGTTCTTTCCTGTTAGGGTGGTGAGGCACTGGAATGGGTTGCCCAGGGAAGTTGTGAATGCTCCAACCCTGGCAGTGTTCAAGGCCAGGTTGGACAGTGCCTTGGGTGGGATGGTTTAGTGTGAGGTGTCCCTGCCCATGGCAGGGGGTTGGAACTAGATGATCTTGAGGTCCTTTCCAACCCAAACCATTCTATTATCCTACGATTCTATGTGCCTTAGCGTAGCTTCTAGGAGGATCTGTTCCATGATCTTCCCCCTTAAGCACAGAGGTGAGGCTGACAGGTCCATAGTTCCCAGAGTCCTACTTTCTACCCTTTTTTAAAAATGGGTCCAGTGTTCCCATTTCCAGTCACCAGGGACTTCAACTGACTGCCATGACTTCTCAAATACAGCGGAGAATGGTTTGGTAACTGTTTTAGCCAGCTCTCTCAGGACTCTGGGATGCATCTTGTCAGGTGCCGTAGACTTATGTATATTCAGGTTTCTCAGGTGGTCATGAACCTGATCTCTTACAGTGGGAGGGACTTTGCCCTCCAAGTCCCAGGTCTTGTGGTCCATCCACTTGAGAGCTGTGGGAAGAGAGATTGCCAGTGGAGACTGAGGCAAAAAAAATTATGAATACTTCAGCCCTTACCCTTTCCCTACTTGTGTCTTGAGTATAGGCTTGAAACCCCTCAACACCTCTTCTTCAGATAGCAAACTCTTTTATTGTATGCACATGTCTGGCACAACTAGTCTATATTTTAGCAAGGATATCTTGGTCCATTGTTATACAAATATTTTATCTAAATGTTGCTTCCCTGATACATTTTTATTTACCTAAGAGAGTCTTAATATCCAAACATTTACCACTCTAGTCTAAATATTCCTCTGCTCAACTGCAAAATGATTAGGAAGACAACTGCTGCTTTAAAGAAAATAGCAATGATACTATTGTTCCCTCTGTGAGCCAGACTAGGCACTGCAAATCATGTGTTCTTCAGAAGATACAGAGCTTCTGTCAGGACTTCTGATTTTGAAGTTTGTAAGTTGAAACCTTTAGCAATCACTTCTTAGTTCAAATGCTGGCAAAAAAAAAATAATATTTAATTTAGACATTGAAACACAGAAAACATTAAAATGAAAAATAAAATGTTGCCACTCGCCTTTCAGGCTTATTGCTAAGGAATAAAAGCAGATAATCCAGTCATGTCCCAGCTGAACAGGAAGGACAGTGCAGTTGCTTTTGTGGGGGATAAAACTGATTGGTTTTCATAATTTTGCCTGGTTTGTGGCTCAATTTGGCTCCTTTTTATTCCAAGTAAAAGGCATATATTCTCGGAAACACTTCAAGAAAGCATTTGCATATCATTTTATTCAAATGATACTGTTCAGAATAACAAACAAGTGAGACTCTTACTTCTTATCTTAGAAAGAGCTTGTCATTTCCTCATCAGGACAGTGTTGCTTTAGTAACTGAGCCATATGCACTCATTTGGAAGGCTAAGAGGAAGCTTATCTCTTTCATACTGATTCTTTCAGAAAGGAGTGGAAGGGAAGACAGGATTGACTCTGACATTTTAACTACGCAGCATGATTTGTAAGACCCGAGGACTGAAAGGAGATGGAAACACCTGGTGGGGAAGACAGCATAAGGGCAGATCCTAGAAGAATTTTTTGCACTTGCAAATTATACTATCCTGCTGTACTTAGTGTGGATCTGCAGCAGCCTTTTTGTTCAATTGTTTTGCAGGCGCAAATTTATTCTTACCAGATAAATTACAGAAGCAAACTAGTGTACTTATCTTCTTATCTAGGGGCATCTGTAGGCAAAATGGTGAGCTCTCCGGTTTGGTTACATGCACAAGGTTTAGGCCACATATCTCATACCCATGAAAAAGAGCTTCACACTCCCCGCCGCCTTGGACCTGCATCTGGAGACAGAAATTGCTTTCTTCAACATGGATTCTGAGGCATTCTACTGTCAGGAGATCAGTATTTAACACTGCACAGCAAATCACACAGCATCTTAGAATATCGAATAGAGAAGAAAACCACCAACTGGTCCATAAGGAGGAGTTTGCAAAGATAATGTAGCAATCACATTCCCTGATATTTTATACTGTTGTATAACTGGAGGTTTTGGATAAGCAGGTTTTCATTAGATTATCTCCATCTGTATGAACCAAAACAAACTCCACCAAAACTTGTGCAGAATTCTAAATAAAACCCCTCCTGGTTTCCTGCCACCAAAACTCCACTGCTTGGTAGGATGATCAAGTATGGTCTTCCCTGGTCTGTGAATCTAAGTCAGGTCTATTGTGCAGGTAGGTCTGGACTTCTAGACTCTATATTGTTTGTTGTCCCCAGAGCCTGAAATTTCTAACTCTAATGAGGGCTTCACACTGGCAGTGAGGAAGAAGTGTGGATACTTGGTGACCTCCATCATAAGTTGTGGAATCCAAGTTTTAGACTTTCTGCTCTGTCCTGGGAGACTCCATGGTGTTTTCCTGACTACTAGAAACCCTGTAATTTTTTAAAATACTGACGAAAAGCCCCATATTCACCAACAGGCGAGAACTAACTACAGACTTGCTGGCACTCAAACCAAAATGGTTACCTATTTCCAAACCTACTTCCTGTCTCTTCTGTAGGACATGTAGAAATGTCAGGGTTTTTGTCAAACTGGCTGACAGTTTTGTTTTGACAACACCAGTGTTTCCTAAATTGACCCTATATTTGTTGACTTCCGGCTGTTCTGCCTTAATGCACCCAAAATAGATAACCTTGAAAGCCTGCCCTCACTCTTCAATTAGTCCTGACTGCTATAGTCTGTCTCTCAGGTTGAGTAGAATAACAAGAACCTTTTGTTTCAGACATTTACATGGGTGCCAATCTGTTTCCAGGTACTTATTATCTGTAGGTCCCTAGACATGTTTGTCTGTCCTAGAGTTCATTTTACAGGGGTGAACAAGGACAGTCATTATGCCTGATGCTTAGTAAGGAACGAATTGTCACCAGCTCTCTGTCAGAATCTGAACCTCACTTTGAGTAAATCAAATTGCATGAAACATCTCTCATACTCTGCCTATTTCATGACAGGAGGTACTGGCATAACTTCAAGAAATAAATGTCTTGGCCAATAGTCTACTGGCTGCTGTGGAAGTCATAATTGTGGAGGAAAACAGCAAAACAGTCAGCTGGAAAATTTCAAAGAAAGGAAAAAAATATTTTTCCTCAAAAAGACACTTTTCTTGGTATTTATTTTCATGGACAAGCTTACAATGACGTTAATCTTGACTTTGTGAAACATCTGTCTTACACCTAAACAGCATCAGGATTCAAATTGTTGACTTTCCTCTTTTATGTGGCTTTCCAAGCCCAATTGACTAAGCATTCCCTGAACTGTCCTGCTAGACAGAATCCTGAACAAACCAAGAGAGACAGTGACTGTGCTACCCTTATCCTTTCATCTGTGTGGGTAAAGCTGGATTTTACCCATAGGGGAAATGTGTATTCATGTATCACCTTTCAGAACTTCCAGATCACAGGGCAGTATAGGACAGATGTCCACAGTCTCCGTTGAAACTATCTATCTTTGCATAGAAACATAACACTTGTTGGCTGAAGAGCATAAAAATGACTCTACAACTAGTGTCCTGAGTATTCAACTGAAAGCAGGGAGACTTCAGTGCAAAGGCACACTTCAGTTCTCATAATTCATAGTTCTTTTGTCAGATACTGTTTCCTGTTGGCTGGTTTAGGCACTTTTTTGATTAGAGCGAGCTTTTTTTTTGGGGGGGGAAACTATTTGCATTTTGAAGTGGTAGCCTAGATATATAACCAAGAATCTGGATCTTGATGGGCATCTCAGCCCAACAACATTACCTTCTATGTCCTTTGTGGGTCTTGTGCTAAATTACTTGCTTAAATCGCAATAGAAGCTTTGTGGTCATATTGGGAACTGACTTCAGTTCTCCAAAGCCCAAAAGAAACAATTCACAGTGCAGATCATCTTTTCCTCCCCTTTCTAGGAAGAATAGAATAGGCTACATTTTCTTACATGACCAAAAACAATAGCAAGAAAAAATCTGCATAGGAATTTAGACTAAATGGCTTAAAATAAACCCCCCAAACATACGGCATTTTATAAAGGTCAGGGAACAAATATTGCAGTTCAGTGAAGACCTCAGATTTTTAGTAAACAAATCTGAAACCAGAGCAGCTTCTCCACCCTCACAGACTGGTTCAGGGTTTAGGTTACCAGTCCCTCAGATGGCCAAGGTTAAGATCCGTGATTACGCAATGAAGGATGCTTGTCAGACTGAATGGAAGACAACATTCGGGTACCGTATTTTATAATGCTTCATAAACTTTGTTTAAACAGCATAAACAGCAGACAAAGGAAACTGGATTTTGCAATAAAAACTATTCTTATGAAAGCAAAAGTCACATGACGTCTTTCCCAGCTTTTAAGAGAGCAATAGAACTTGCTTTGCCTGCCAGCCCTGAAAAAAAGACTGAATTTAATGTCAAAGACAGAGGTCTTGTTAGGCAACAGTGCTACATTCCAAATCTTACATGTTTATAGCCTTCCTCCTTGCCTTAACCCCACCTTTTTCATGAGAAAAAAAAAAAAATCAAGTGGGTTTAACCCTTCAAAGCCTTTGACTTTGCAGCAGCTGAGACCACTCTTTTCACTGGATAAATTTTTCAAAGCAAAGTATATTGATGGTTAGCTTGCACACATGGGACATGTTTGTAAACACTGAGCTCATATCCACTGCAGGAAAGAAATCAAGGTCTCTATGGGTCCTAAATATCCTAATTTCAAAGCATTCATGCCCATCTACATTGAAATTTATCACCGATGCATCCCTCTCAGTGTAAAATCAATACTGCAGGCAAGCCTTTGTTGTTGCTTGCTAATTTCAACACTTATACATTTCTCCAAAGTCATCCTAGAAATATTTTTGGTAAATATACCCTGCTGGATAACCACATTCGGTTCCCTTCTGAAATGAGACTTTCCTTTTCCTTCACCAAAACCTTTTAGAAACTTCTCAAATGCAGTATCACTCCGTGTAAAGCCCTCAGACTGAAGTTTGTATTTGATAACCCCAAAATGGAAAGCCCATAAAATCCCAACCAATAAGGAGAGCCAAGTAACATCAAGGTGAATAAGTAACAGAATAAGCACTCAAGGAATATACATTAATAGTAAGCTTATAGCTCATCTCTAATTCACAAGTCCAATATAAAATATGCAGAAACAATGCTTTTAAATATAGTAACATTATCATATATAGCCCTTCTAGAAGAGAAGAAAAAATGGTGAAAAAGACAGTGATGTTATTTCTGTCCTCTATTTTTAATGAAAGACAACAACTGTCTTGCTTTGGTATGTACAGTGAAGGAGCTGTGAGTGAGACACAAACACTACGGCACAGAGAGAAGCATAGTATGCAAAGATCTCTGATGGTCAGTGACAGAAGGGACAAAGTAACCCAAGATTGGGTACAACATGCCAAAGGTGGGAGGGGGTGAGGGAAGGTGCACAGGAACTGGGATCATGGAGATAGCTGAAATGTGCTCATAAGCATGGAGAAGTGGGGCATAACTGGGATGTACAACATACTGGTGCGGAAGGTAATAGTCTTAGATGCTTTATCAAGAGTACAGGTAGAGAAAAAGGTATACAGAACTAAGAGGGATAGTGAGTAAATTTACAATAAAAGGGACAAGTGTGCTTTTTCAGTCACTCACCCAGCATCTCCACAGCTGGCGTTCATCCCTGTATCCTAACTTTAGTTCCATCTGAGACAAAGCAGAGTATCACTTTTATAGAGCTGGCAGATATATCATTACTTAGAGTAAACTCAGCTCTAGCTGCCATTCCAGAAAATCAGAAAAGAGGTATCTGGGGCAATCTGAAAGGTACCTCTAGTGTCCTCAACATAAAAAGGACATGGAACTGTTGGAACAAGTCCATAGGAGGTCCATGAGGGTGATCAGGGGACTCGAAAACCTCCTGTATGAAGAAAGGCTGAGAAAGTTAGGGCTGTTCAGCCTGGAGAAGAGAAGGCTGCATGGAGACCTCATAGCAGCGTCCCAGTATCTGAAGGGGGCCTGCAAAGATGCTGGGGAGGGACCCTTTGTTAGGGACTGTAGTGATAGGACAAGGAGTAACCGGTTAAAATTTAAACAGGGGAAGTTTAGATTGGACATAAGGAAGAAGTTCTTTACTGTAAGGGTGGTGAGGCACTGGAATGGGTTGCCCAGGGAAGCTGTGAATGCTCCATCCTTGGTGGTGTTCAAGGCCAGGTTGGACAGTGCCTTGGGTGACATGGTTTAGTGTGAGGTGTCCCTTCCCATGGCAGGGGGGGTGGAACTAGCTGATCTTAAGGTCCTTTCCAACCCTAACTATTCTATGATTCTATGGAATTAAATTGAGATCTTGATCTACCCTGATGATAATGGAAGCTTAGCTGACCTGTAAACATTTACAAGTAGACATTTAGCACAAAATCTCTGAAGCTGAAACACACCCCCACATCTCAGCTCTCACCTCTAAGTCTAGTGCCAACTGAAATGTCTATCTGACCTCCAGCCAGCAGGTCTCCTCTAGGTCTTCCATTATATCTGACAGCCCCATGACGATGTTCCAGTCCCTTGAGGGCTCTTAAGTGGCAGCAGACACCAAGTTCAAGCAACTGAATCATGCCTCCAGCATCTATACCTTCACTTACTTCTGCAAATACCCTGATCACTGTCCAGAGAAAAACACCACATCTGGTAGCCTGGTACTGATGTACTCATGCATGTAGAAGGTAGAGGAACTGTTATAGTTTAAAGGAATTTGGTTTTGACACAGGAGATGTGAGCATCAAAAATCAATGAAGACAAAATCATGTATATAGGCAAAATTTATTTCTTAATATATATGTAAAAACTGTGCTGGGTAGCTAACAGAACACCTTGAAGTGTGGCTACACAGTTGTCTACAAATAACAATGAAAAACTGCACAATTAAAATCTGTAAAAAGCATTTAAACCAGGATTGCCGAATAAACTGCATGCTTAAATCTAAGATTCTGTCAACATTTCATAGCAGCCAGGTAGTGAGTGGACAGGCCCCAGAGTTGCTCCCTCCCTCCTAAAGCCCTAACCAAGAAGTTGTAGAGACAAATTCATGTTTATATTTTCCAGCTACAATAGTGAAATATTAGTTTCTATACAGGGAACCAGTTTCTGAGATACAATTACCCAGACGCCTTGTAAGTTTTTGTATGCAAATTGTGTATGGAAACTACATAGGTAAGCTGTGTGGTTTTGGCTTGTGGCCCTGGAAGAAAGAAGGTATAGTGCTGAGCTCTCAAAGCACAAGGTGAGCCTGAAACTGGGTATCTCAATTGCTACCTGTGTATGTGAATTATGCCCGCATTTCTTAAAGAGAGGAATAGCAGCTCAGTAACCCTTTTCTCTTCTGCTGGGTTTCAAAGCAATAACAACCAGTACCTGATTTACAGAAAGGGTGTTCAGGCACCAGCCTTCAAAGGAGAACTGTAAGGCAGTGAATCTCCAGGGGAGTACGTGAATTGTAAAAATACAATAATAGTTGTATTAATACAAATCCTCTTTGTTTCCCTCTTAGACTGGCCTGGATGGTGTGCTGAGTTTCCTGGGCCTCATTTGAATTTTTACCATGCTTCAGCATCTCATGTTTCTTTTTTGAGGACCAAAAAGAAACGTAGGCATTGCATTGCTTGTTGTTTTGATGCCTAAGCTGACTTTTGGTATTTAGCCTCACACATTTTCTTTACTACTTATCTCTAAATACTTTTTGTGACACAAATTGTAAATTATCTGTTTAGGCATTGCTTTTTGAATTAAGCTTCATAATAGGCTCTACTGCATGTGTAGGGCAGCATGTAACATGGCCTTTGAAAGCAGAGGTTATTGATGGAACACTCATTCAGATATGCTGAGTTGATTAAATGAAAAGAGGCAACACAGACAAATCTAGCATAAACATAATCATCATTTTACCACAGACAGTGTCAGGTATAAGCAAGAAGGGGCTGCTCTGTAAACTGGGCTGAGCTGGGAGCTGATGGGGACAGTGAGGATAGTAAGGCAGTGCCCTCCCTGGCACAGCCCCGTCCCACAGCACCCTAACCAAAACAGCAAAACAGGTCTGGTGACAGTGACCACATTCAGCCACGAGTCCAGATCACCAGGTCAGTCCATAGTGATGAGACAGGTTGAGCCTGAGGTCATGCTCAGGATAAGTGGACTCATGGCCAGGTGCAGGCATGCTGTCCACGCAGCTGCAGCAAGAATAGGGGCAACAAACACAGCTCCCAAGCCCGGAGGATGACAAGACTGCCACTGAGGTGCCTTGCAGCTCTGTCCCACTCAGCTCTCCTCTCAGCTGTCTCATCCAAAGTCACAGCAGAACCAGCCTTAAGTGCAGACGGCCACACTACTGGGAAAAAGTGGCTGCAGTAACTCTGCAGCGTCCTGACACTGTGACGCAGAAATAAGCTTGCTAGGGCAAGCGTAAAGTTAACTCAGGGGACATGACAGCAGCCCTAGCAGATGAGACACTTTAGATGTTAAAGCTGCGAGCTTGGACTTCCTGATGTCAAAAGAGGGTAAAACCCAGATCTCCGTTTGTTGCTTTTGTTGCATAGTATGAACCAAAGGGCTCACATGGCCACCCTAAGCCCTTTGATTGTGTTTTAAAAGAAAACTTCTGGCAGTTCTCTCCAAGCAGAGATGTTGGTACCTGTCTTCACCCTAAGGATCCAGAGCCTGGCTCTGGAGCAGACAATGACTCCTGCTTTGCATTCTTCGATTACTGAATGGTAACACTCATGGTGGACGTGGAAAAAAGGGGGAATTCAGATACACCACAGTCCTTCCTATTTGTTAATTTAGAGATATTTTTAATTACTTTCTGTCTCTCCCACAGAGTTGAACCTGGAGTCTCTTATTTGTGCAAGTGTCTAGAATTGGACATTGATACCCTATAAATCTTTTGTGGGATCTGAGCTTCACCAGAGTGTACAGTGCTTTCTGTTCTGGGGGGGTCCTTACTATAGACTATTGTCCTTACTATGGACAAGGATCTGGATTTTAATTTACTCCCCATCAGGTTTTTCCTAAGTACTATAACACTGGAAAGACTAATTTATTCCACAGATGTATACCAGTAATTATCCTTTTCCTTTTCAATTCAGCTAATTCATGTGGCTTGACTCAGCGATGCTGAAAACTTCTGCAGGAGGCAGGGAGGAGCTGCTGTTTAGGTTCTTCGCTACCTCCCTGACTGGAACAGGCTGCTGCTCTGTCACCAGCTGACCTTTGCCTTAAAGACTGGTGCACTTTGCAAAGGTGCAACAGGGCTGGTCCTCTGTAATTTGATTTTTGTTTTCCATGGAAAGGCTGGTTTGTTTGCTTTGCACTTAAGGCCCGCGGTTTATTCAGGACTGTAAAACTCTTCAAAATCGCATATAAGTAAATATGTGGAAAACAAACAATGCTGAAAATTACTCTGGTCAAAAGTGAGGGACTACTTTTGTCTGAGGGACAGCAGAAAAATGTATCTTCTACTCTCCTAGTATCTTCTATGAGACTATGAAATCCTTATTTTGTAAAAAAAAAAACAAGTTAAATGTCTGTGTCTAAAAGAGTACTGTGCCTGACTTTCTGCTTCAGGCTGCTGTGAATGATATCAGAGAATGGTCAGTGTGTAAGCTTAAAGTCCCAGATTAAATTTTATTATTGGAAATTGCTTAAAACTGGAAATGTTGAATTATAAAACTGCGAAAGGTAGATGGCACAACATTAAAGAAATTAATTCCATAGTTTAGAGGTTCCTGTCTTGAGTCTCCTGACACAATCCTGATGTCCTTACTCATTTTGTTACTCCTGATTCATCAAAGCACTTAAACGCTTTAGATTTCAAAGGGATTTAAGCATAAGCTTGTTGATTCAACACTTTAATCAGAGAAAATCCTCACTAAATTCAGTAGGAAGTTTTGCCCTAAAAGACCTAAAGTTTCACTCTTTTTATTTATTTTTTTTTTTTTTATCCTGTATTTGAGTCTGCATAACTTGACATGGAGAATTTATTTGTTGCTACGCATTGCTACCTGCCCAAACCAGTTCTTTCACTGTGGCCATTTAATCTCTGGCTAGTAATATTAGTGGCAAGAGGAATTTAACAGAAGGGGTAGTGCTGGAGTAGGTGGAGACATGTTGATAATAAGGTTATAATAATGTGTTTCAGATCGTATTTAAATGCTAAGAGAAAACGCACACTTTTTCTTTATCCCCTTTTGAACTTTCTCTACCATTTAAACATCTTGGAAGTATAGCATGCCTTATTTTCTATAATTTTTTAGTTGCAAATAAAATTTTAGTGAAAAAACAATTATGGAAGCATGTGGGAAACACTTGGAGAAAACAGAATGGAGAATATACAGGACTATCCTGTATCTCCTTAGTCACCTGGCTGCTCCACAATTACTTTGTCTGCTGAACTGCAGCCCACTGGTGTAAGCACTCTTAGAAAATTTAGTGACTATGTAGTGAGCAATGAGTTCTACTGAAATTATGGTAAAACAGGGTTTCTCAACAGGCTTATGATAACTATTTCTTCTGGATTCCTTTGGTACAAGCCTGTTTGACTAACGTGTCTTACAAGTTAAATCTGTAGGACATCTTTTAGAGGCTGATGAGACAAGGAAGTGCACATTGGCAGTTCAGCTTTGCTCCCCGCTGTTACGGCACACTGCACCTTTCCTCTGCTTTCTAACCAAACAGAATGTGATCCAGCTTAATTTCTTTTTTTTTTTTTTATTGGAAACATACAAAGAGGCTGCTAAACTTCTTAGAGACGGGGCAGCGGCCTCGTGGGAAAATCACATTTTTGGAGATGCGCAGCAAAGAGAGAGCTGTTTTTGGAGGGCGGTGGATTGCTGAAGTGCGTAACGTGAGATGTGCAGCAGCCTTCACCTCTCACCGCTTTCCCTGCAAAGGGCAGGAAATCCCCCAAATTTTGCAAGGTGTCTCTTGCTTTACCAGACTTTTAAAAGTAAGTAACGACGTACTTGCCTTAATTTGCCACTGGGAAGAGTCTGAAAGCATGGCCCTGCTATTCCCACATAGCCCAACACCCTGGGAAGCAAGCAGCAGCCCTGGCTCACCCGAGCTCCATAATTCATAACCGTGCTTTTCATTATTCGGTTCGGCACTGTGCTCTCAGGGGGGGCGTTGATCGGGCCGGCATTGGCAGTCCCTCCTTTTGCTCGCCGCTCCGCTAGGCTCTCCCTTGGCAAGCCGGGGTTTTCCCGGCGCGCAGGCAGGCGCAGCGGGAAGGGGACTGCTGTTCTACAGGGGGTTTATAGCAGCAATCGAATTAACCCCCTCGGAGCGGGGAGCGGCAGAGCGCGGACGCGGCGGGCAGCGGAACGCTTCTGAGGGACCCGAGCGCGCGGCGGGAGCGGGCCCGCGCGCACCGCCTGAGCGGCTCCGTGTCCATGGCAACCGCCGGGCCGCCGCCGGCGCTGGAAGATGTCTGCCGGGGATCGGCGCGGCGCGGCCGGCTTCGCGTTCCGCCCTCTGCCCCAGAAAGCTTTCCCCTGCCTGGAGGACAAGGACATCCGGGACCGGCTCCTCAAATGGTGGGAGGGGGAAAGCCCTCTGCGAGAGGCGCCTCGGTGGGGAGCCGAGGGAGGCGGGCGGTGCTGAGGGCTGGGACCGCCAGCGCGCCCTGAGGCCGCCCGCTCTGGTGGCGGCAGGCCAGGGTCTCCCCTGCTTCCCTCTTCCCCGCCTTAAATTGGAATTTTCCTCAGCATTTTTCAGGCACGTAAACTGCCTGGCCCTTGTCTTCCAGGGCTAGCCAAGATGCACCTCAGCCTCGCAGCGCAGCAGCTGGGCTTTCCCCGCCTCTCCAAGGAGGGGCGGGAGCCGGTTATAAGCGAGATGGGCAAAAATGAAAAGTAAAAAAGTATAATTCTTGGTCAGAATAGTATTTTATGTAGTGTACCTGTGGAAATCTACAGAGTGGGTTAGTACCTATTATGTCTGCAAAATTTTTAATCTCATTTTATCGTTTCAGGTCTATGCAAGGCAGGATCACAGCACAAGCGTTTGGTTTTGACCAGCAGTTTAAACCCTATCAAAAGGATGAATTTGTTATGGTAGTTCTACGTTTTTATATTTTAGGTTGACATTTTCCCATTAAATTATAGCCATTGGAAAGCTGAGTAGCAGCAAATATTATAGCAGAGTTAGCGCGCTATTCGCTTTCTCACTGTCCCCTTAAAAGTAGGTGATTTAGGTGTGGTGCTCAAGACTTACTTTGTCGGTTAAATGTATTGTCCAGTACAAATATTTTAGTCTGTACTAATATTACTCTAAGAGGAAAGAATTTAGTAATTCAAGATTCCCAAGAATGGGAATCTGAACTGAATGCTGATCTTGGCCACTGCATTTAATGTTGGGAAGTCCACCCAGGGAGAGACTTTAAACAGTGTACATGCAGCTGGCACCTTGCTCACAGCTGTTACTGCTTTATCACAGTAAATACACTGTGCAAATAGATGTGCATATGCAGCACATATATGAAAATGCAAGAGTTTAAAGTTTATTGGATACCATTGCTTTACACTGGAATTTTGGGCTTTCAGCTTTCTGGGACTCAAGTCTTTTGCTGATTTTGTATCCTCCACTTTTGTTTTCTGCAAAGTCAAATGTGTTCATATGTTCGCAGACAGAAAAAAATAATAATCTGTGTTTTTAAAAAAACCCATGTTTTTAACATATGTTGTTTTAAAAACAACTCTTTGATTTGTTGTACATCTACTTTATATTATCCTGCATAAAGAATCCAGCCTTTTTCCATTTTAAAGAAATTCACGCAGAAGTACACCAATGTTTAATCTCCCACCGCTAAACATTTCAAATGATTGAAATTTACAAAATATGCATTTGCCTTCTCAATGCTTGTCTCTTTTTGAATGAAAAAATGTAAAAATATCACTATGAAATGATGAACTCTGAGTAGCTGTGAATTAATTGAGAACAGAGGGACCATTATGTTATATAGTCTGACCTCTGTATTACAGAGAGGTGGTAAAGAGATTTGGTGTTGCAGAAACTGAAAAATTCAGCATTTTCTTAGCAGCTTCTTCAATAATTATTTACTCTGCTTGTATGCATATATATATGTGTGGTTTTCTTAATCGGATTACCTATCATTTAAACTTGTCAGCCACCAATATTACTATATATGTCTCATTTTTTTAATTGATAAATCATTAAGATTGAATACTTCAAATCTTACTGTGGAACATATTCTCCATTCAATAACTTACGGATTTTTTATGCATCTGTTTATTAATTTTTGCGTGTCTCTACAGTTCTCCAAGCTTCAAATTTATTCACAAAATGTAAATTTGATGATCATATATAGGTGTTGGGTTTTTTTTACTTCAACAACATTGAATGCAGAGATAGAATTTTGTCATATTTTCTTCAATTTTCTGTACCTCTAAGGATTTCATGCAACCATTTTGTGTGTTGTTGGACTGAAAGTGCTTTACTGTAAATACTGCATATAAAAATGCATGAAGGTATCTTGGATATGTAAAAGACACTGGCTACACAAAGTTACAAACCCATGTATTTGGTAGCGTGATATTTAGTATCCAAACTGAAAGATCATACAGAATCTGCTTACTAATTGGACCCTTATAATTTGCTTTGGAAGTATCCAAGTCATTATAAATGATGAACTTATGTTCTACTTACTAATTGGATCCTTATAATTTCCTTTGAAAGTATCCAAGTCATTATAAATGATGAATTTATGTTTCATTTCACTAACTTGTATTCTCTTGTTTGAATATTATAGGCATTTTTTAATGATCAAAATGTGAACTCTAGCTTGAAGTTGCTCTCAGCTTCAGGACAATGGACTACATTGGGTAAATTTAGAATAGATTAATCTTAAATAAAAAGGTCTGTGTTGTAACTATTCTCCTCTAATTTACCATTTGTAATAATGACAGTTCTTACATGTGTATCTTTACCTGGTTGAAATATTTTAAAGAATGACTTCTACTGAAAAATAAGAAAATATTCTTACCTAGTTTGTTACTAAATTATCAGATGTTACACTTTTTTTCTTGACCCCTGCATCAATCCATAAACCAAGCTACTAGAATTGATTTTAATTAGTCTGTGTCTGTGAGAAAGGCACTCTTCTATAGAAGAGAGATCTGAGATTATTGCTCTGTTTCAAACTGAAGTGGAGAGAGCAGAAGATCAGATAGAGCACACTGCTGGGCTTGTGTAACTATGCTATCAGTACAAGAGTGTTCCAGGCAGGAAGAGCCCTGTCATAGGTTACTTTAGTTGCAATTGCCGTGTAAAGTTGACTTCTAGTTTGTTGCCATATCGTTAACTACTTACCACACTTGACTATGTCTGTAGATGGAGATAAGACACTAAAGGAAAATTACTAAAAGCAAACAGTACATGATTTTATGGCACTACTTTGAAATTGTATTTTCGATTATGTAAATGAAACACAATTTCATGTAAATTGCTTGTTATATTGTAATGGGATTTATACATAATGTGAATTCTGGTGATTTTCTTTAATAGGCATACATTGAAAGAGCACGGTGGGAAATCTTCAGTTCTTTTCATTTGTCTGCAAATACTTTACTGTGTGTAAATATTTAATGAACTTTGGGAGTTTTCTGCCTTTTCCATTTCAGTTCTCTGGAATTGGCATAGGTTTTCCCCACTATATACAGCAAGAATCCATTTTCCAAACATGGTATCCGGCTGTTAAAACAATTGAAATATGTAAGATGCAAAATATATCTCAAGTCAAGTCCCATGTCAGGTATCTCTTTTTCATTCTGGCAAGCAGAAATAAAATAAATGTATTTCAAACTATGGGTAAACCTTTTCCTGCTTTATGCAGGAATTTCTTTAGGCTATCTGTCTAGCCTAGGACTTGCCAGTCCCTGTAAGTGCAGGTCAGTAGGTTACATACCTTGCCTAAAGAGCAGAGTGTCCCTTGCCAAGTAGCCTCAGCTCAGCTCCTGATTCTGCTCAATCTTCTGCAGCACAGAAGTAATACATTTTGTTCTGAGGACTGGAAGGGTTCCCTTCCTAAATCCTGAACAGCTGGTATACCCCATTTGCTCTTAAAATTTCATCTTCCCATTCTTTGCCTATTTTTGGTGAGGAATGTTGGCACATTTTTCTATACTTAGTCTTCATGTGCATTTTTTGAAAATATAGTAAGAATTAGCTTTGAGTGGGAGGAGGTAAAAGATCATCTTCTAGTATTTTCTTCTTCAGACATGCTTGTATATTAATCCAAATACACTATTTACTTACAACTGTAGAGTAACTCTTTTATCATGTTCTTGAAAGAAAATACTAGAAATGGGATTATTTTACTTTTCAGAAAATATGAAGAAAATTAAATAATCTAGATTGATTCAAATATTTGCAAACAAAAATGCTAGGGTGGTTTTTTTTTTTTGCAGGGGGAAGAAAATTTGGGTGCATAATGTAAGTAGGATTTAGGTTCTTAGAAAACTCCCTTCTCCTCACTATGAGTTTGGGCAGAAAGTATTTATGGGCCCACAGAAAGATATCAACATTATATAAGCCATCAAAATAATATTATTTTATGAGAGTGTTTGTTTTCATAATCCTTTTTGTCTTTTCCAGGCTGTGGCCCCCTTTTACCTTCTCCCTAAGAATTTGTTTTTATTTTTCTTTTTAATTCAGCAGCATGGTTTCACTTTTATTTCTACCTCTTCTCTGTTACTTGTCTATCTCCTTTTCCTAAAACCTGTTTCTAAAAGTTACTACTTTTTTCCCCTATGTCTAATCTCATTTTCTATTTCTTTTGGCTGCTTTTCATCCTCACCTTTGTATTAGCAGACCATAATATCCTCAGTCTCCCTCTGTTAGATTAAAAGGTGGCATAGAACATGATGTCCCCCATTAAGGAATGCAACATGTACCTCCCTTCTCAGCTGCCCCACATGTTGGGATTCCTGGTGGAATCCCACAATAGTACATTGTCTCAAGGACTCCAGCTTTAACACTACTTGAAATACAACATTTTAGGTAAACAATACACAAGGGTATTCTCTAGTGTACTTAATCTGATCAGATTCTTAATGACCTATTCTCATACCACACTTTTTTGTCTCTTGTAGTAGTGATATTTTTTCCTCTCTTCCTGACTGCTTGGCAAAGTACCTGATAGTTCTGCCATGGGCTTTAAGCCCCCACCACACTTCCTTCATCTGTTACTCTCCTATTTAAAAAACAGAAGCAGCAAAAAGAACAAATTTGATGCATACCAACTTATGTCTTGAGATTTGTATTTTTAAATAGTTGCAGTGAAAACGTGTCGTTTTTCCTTGGACACATACTAGCCTTGCACCTGTCAGCAGTCTTGGGGAGGCAGGACTGTATCTGCTTAAGCTCAATTAACACTTGAAAAGATATCTTCAAAGGGATAGGGTTACTGTCTTTCTGTGCAAATAAAACAGTGTTTGCCTAAGGATTCTTGAACTGCCATATGTACTCGAAGCTCTAACGATTGCTGTCTTTGGAATGGGGTTTTAAAATCTGGAAGATAATCTTAAATCAGCAGGTTTTTAGACTAGTTATAGGTTATAATTTGCAAAAATTTTAGATGTCATTTGAACCTATAAATCGGCAACCTGCACCTTTTAATTTTGAAATACCATCTCTTTAGTGCAGAACACTGAATGTGTATTATGTATGTTTTATATAAACTGTTTTGTAAATAATAAATTGCAAGATGTTTCCCTGAGGTAAAAATCTTTCTTAAAATTTAGAGGAATTCTAAATATACCTAATTTGGGTTTTATCTGCCACATACTAGTTATGCAACGTGTTCATTTAAAAATATACTGGAGGCACAGATACTCCAGAGCTAGCTGTTATAAGAAGCTTAAACTGCTTCAGTACTTTTCAGCTTTGTTTTCCACTTGCAGAGTTCTCAAGGCATTTCTTCTTCCTATTTTATTGCTCGCTTTTACAGTATTATTAAAACAGGTTACTCTCTTCCAGGAAATTCTAAATCTGCAATTTCACATCTCACCTCTCAAATGGAGACTATTCTCCATTGTGTATTCTAGTGTATTTAAACCTTTCCATTTATAGTTTGGTTTTCTGAACTACTGAATAGATTACAAGGTTCTCGATTTATTTTGTTTTACTGATGAAAGTTTTTATAAAATCTTGTTTCAAAGCACAAGTGTGTCTCCTTTCCTCCCCCTCCCCCAGTAAAATCCTAACAATTTGAAGGCCTCTGAATAGCTCAGTTTCTTATACTTTGAGCTCAATAACTGGGAAAATGTAAGATGTCTCTGTTTTTCTTACGTTATTTAACATCTGATTTTTATTAGTCTTGACTCATGGAGGTTTTGATCCATAGGTCTTTACCAAATAATTTCTATGTTAGAGGCTGATTCAGCTCTTATTATATCTCTTATAAAATAAAAATCTTATCCCTGTGAAAGAAAGCTGGAGAACTGGAAGTTAGAAGAGTCTGAAAGTGAAGGGGTGGGAGGAAGCACAAATCAATCAATCAATAGCAGTCTGTGGTTTTTTTCTTAGGCTGTGTGGCTGCATGCCCTGGGTTTTTTCTGACTTGTGATTTTTGTTACATAGTTTGATTATTTTTTGATAGTCACTATGTGGACAGGTAGGACAATGTTCTATACCTTTTTTCTTTAATAAATGGTACCCTTTTTCATAGTCATACCTGCAGATGTGAAGCCAGGCCATTAGATGCCAAGCAAATCTGTAGCGAATCTCTGTAGCGAATTTTCTTTACATCACATTGGCCCAATAAAATAATTATGAAGTGTCTTGACAGTATTTTTAGCTTAAGCAGACACATTTTCAAGCCATCAGTTTGTAACGTCTTTTTAAGTATTTTCTTAGTGTTGCTGAGGCAGGTGGTACAGGCTGCCTGGTGTTAGATACCAAAATGCTAGCCCTAGTTAACCTATGAATAAGCAGTCTCCATGTAATAATGTATGGGAGAAATCCCAGAGAGGTTTTTCTGGGGGAAGAGAAATTTGTTATGCTACACTTGCAAAGACTAGGATGAGAATGAAATGACATTCTGGGAAGCATCATCCCTTTTTTGTCATGTTTCTGTTACTGAAATACTGCCATCAAGGATGAAATTTGAACATTTCCTAAACACTCATCTTTAGTGATCCTTCAGGTCAGTTTGTCAGGACAGCTAATTTTATCTTTAACTGTATGGTCAAAAGCCTTTTGATATTGTGATGTTGGTGACCGGTCTCCCATTAAGGGAACCTACAGCAGAGAAAACTCATGGAAAGATGTAATGCTGTGAATATTATCTCTGCTGAGGCACATTGCCCTTGTGTTGCATGCTCACCTGTGTTCATGCTCTCCTATGCTCCCATCTGCTGTCCAAAAGCACTTTGAAGGGTGTTCAGGGTGACTTGGAGATGAGCAGAGAATGTGTTCTAACATTTGGTCTGAACACTTGGACCAGTTGAGATCAGATGGAACTGGACTGAGTCCAAAGTTTCCTAAACATGGAATCAAATGCTATTTGAGATGCCATAAGTTATCCAACACCACACATACAGATTTGTAGATGTAACACTGTATATAAAGAAGATAAGTGCCCTTATGGGCTAATACCTCACTAAGGAAAATACTGTAGGGTATCTCAAATCCCACTAGATGTTTATCAGCAACAGGATCAAGCCTCGGATCACTTGCAAGCACAGAAAACAGAAAAATGATAGAAAAATGTACTCAGCACTTAATGAGTACAGAGATAATACTCCAGATTCATACAAAAGGTGTTGATAATACCTTTTTCATCTTCTGAAATAGCTGGTTAGTAAAGCTTACAGTAGCTACAGCATAACTTTTTAAGAAGTTCAGATATAATACTTAGCAAACCAAAAATTCATCAAGGCTGTGTTCACTTTGGGTTTTACTTTGTGGGGTGCTGTTAGCAGCTATTGACTTTTGTACTGCATCAGGCTGAATTTGGTATTTGTCCTCAGATTCTTTAAGGCTTAAGCTGTGGAATGTGATTTTCTAAGGGTGTGATCTAACATGCTGTTGAGTTCACACGGTGTTTCATCTCTCTCTTGTTCCGGCTGATAGTATTACCAACAGGGGGAGCAGACACATGAGCCTTAATGGAAAGTATCATTCAGATGAATTTAATGTTTTCTTTACGATTGTTTCTTTCTTAGCTTGCTTTGTTTTCTGAGAGACTCTGTGATTGAGTCATACTTATGTGATCTGAACTTTGTTTACAGAATATCCCACGCACAGCCATTTAGAGAAGTTGATTATTTCCACACTGTATCAAATTACTGTAAAACCACTAGTACATGGAAATTCTCCCATTTCAATTATTGCAAGAGACTTGGAGTGAAGCCTTCTTGTATATTGCAGGTTCCAAAGTAACAAAAATTGAAGCTACACTGGTGCCCTGTACAGAGATTTCCATGTCATTTTTTGATCGGCTCTACTCTGAAGGAATTGTTAGAGAAACTGGAGATATTGTAAAATGTTATGATGACTATTACGATGATATTCTCATCTCTGATGAATTAAGAAAGGTCAGTATAGCAATGTATAATTTCTTACAATTTTTCATATTCTATTAGGTACTATAAGGACACATTTTTTCAGTGGTTTGTTTTCTTTTTCTGACTATATGTATTTTCCATGGTAAAAATGGGCATTGAAATGAGTAAGGCATTGCAGTGCCTAAATGTGTGAAAGCAATGCTGGTTTCCAGGTGGACCCTTTTTCCTTTTTAGGTAGGAGAAAAAGGTAAAACCCTCTTCTGCTTGCCCTTGTCTCAAGTAGTCAGTGCTTAGTGGGGCGAGTGTGGGGAATGCAGCTACTCATTTGCCTAGGAGGGGAAAACTAGTGGTGCCAATGGAAAGGTTCTTTGATACGCAGAATTGTGGGTTCATCCAACCTTCCAGGTAGTAGATGAAATTGAATGTACTCGATTGATAGCTACATCCAGAAGCATTCCTGGTCAGGAATGCTGATGATATTGTATGTGAAGGCATTTAAGGAAAGTCATCTTCATGTCTTTTCCCTGAAACAAAGGAGAGAAAATCATGGGAAGGGAATTATTTTTCAGTGCACACTTGAAAAGGACTAAATATAACCCCTGAACAGGCCTGCAAAGTAAATCCTGTTTGTTATACTCCGGTGGAGGTGTCAGAGAGCAGATTATTCTGAAAAAGAATCTCTCTCTCAGTGGCACCTTCTTAATCAACGTGTCTTCCCTGTGTTTCTTTTTACTCCATAAGTAAAACAATTTTTATTTTTTTTTTACTTATGTTTGTTTAGCATTAGCAAAGCATAGTGTGGGAGAACTGGATTTTGCTCTTCCTTGTATATATAATCAACATAAGCACCTAATAATTATAGAGTTGCATTCATTTGCACTCGGCAAATCCTTTGAAGGCAATGTATTTGAACCAGTGACACTGGTTACAGGATGTGGCCTGAAATACTGGTCTGTCTTGTAAAGTTCTGGGAAAAGGAGAGAACTCAAGCTCATGTTTGAATTTCAGATGTGGTTTGTATCCTAGCAGTTCAAAATACTAAGTATTTATTTGTAAGTTGGATACATGTGAAATGTCTCTTGAAAATTAAGTGTATTGGATGTAGGAAAGTTAGAGGCAACATTTAAAATAAGAAATAATTGGAGTTTCAGTCTCTTTCCATTTTCCTTCCCTTGGAAACAATGTGTGTTTCTGCATTTGCAAGTTGAAGGATTCACATTTATTTGAAATAAGTGTGATTCCTACTTGTAAGACCTAAGATGGCAGAAAGAATTAAGAGTCAAAATCTTCCAGGAACGAAACTTCAGTCAAAACCTGACTGACTCAGCCAGCACCATGGGAGGGCAGACTGTAGGGGGCAGAAACTGTCTGCTGCTGTCAGGGTGGCCCTCTGCTGCAGAGCTCCACCATTCTTTCCTACCTGCCATGTCTTCTCTTGCTTCAAACCAAGAAGGGGGGTTGGGATACCTATGAAGTGGCCATCAGCAACAGTTTCTGCCCTGACCCCTTTTAACTCAGGTTGTGTAGTGATGGTATAAAGAGGGCCAGAGAGCAGTGAGCTAATGTCTGGCTTTCACCTGTTTGCCTGGGCTGGCATCTGCAGTTCAGCTGATGTGACTAGAAAGACTTGAAGCCGCACTAAGTTACAACTCCTGTCCACCCTTACCAGGGTGTCCAGTTGGGGCTAATCTAGCATGTCCTCTGTGTTCACATAATATTGCAGCAAAAGGCAGGTGAGACACATAGAGGCAGCTGGATATCATGTCTGGTTAATCCAGGCTGCAGATAAAGGCTTACTAGAGTCTGCACTAAAGAGTGGTGTGAGTTTGAGTGATCCCCCTGAGAGATCCTTGTGATTCCTTTACAAATATGAGATAACTGAAAAAGCGAAAGTAGGCAAAGTTATCAAAGACAAACTAAATGGCAGTAATTGACATGCCAAATCTTTTTCTTTGCCCAAAGAAGTGGTAAATGCTCCCACCCCTGGCAGTGTTCAAGGCCAGATTGGACAGACCCTTGGATGACCTTGTTTTATTGTGAGGTGTCCCTGCCCATGTCAGTGGGGTTGGAACTAGATGACCTTAAGGTCCTTTCCAACCCACACCATGCTATGAAATATAGGTAGTTCATTTTCAGATTGCTGACTGTTTTGTTAGCATGATGAGCAACAAACCAGTGAAAAACAACTCTTGAAAAGATCTTCCCTTAGGTCTTGTGGGCACACATCTGGCAGTGATTCTGATTTATATTATCTATAAATTTTGGACATAACTGTATCATTGGAAGAAGAATTTAGACAGGAGTACTTATTTATTTCCACCTCTATTGCATTTGTTTTATATGGACAGAAACTCTGTGACACACAGCAAAGTAGTTGCATTGTTTATAAACTTAAATAAGAAATTTTCATCTACTTGACCTCCTTGTTATTTTCTTGTTCCACAAGGTCTTGCTTCTGGAAGATTCAGACCATTATGACATATTCAGTCCATTGGATCGCCAGGAATTTCTGTTCTGTCTTTTTAAGCACCTTTGCATTGGAGGAACTCTTTGCCAGTTTGAAGATGCAGTTGGCCCATACTTAGAAACTACAAAAGCATTTTATAAAGACTTAGTTAGGTAAGTATCTCTGTGTTATACAGTTGCATATGTATGCACTGCATACATATGCATACACATAGATACTTTGTGTCAATTTGTGTAAGTTCATTTGCATTACTGCTTCAGGAATGGGGCTGTTATCTAATCAATCTGCAACCTTATTCGTCTTCAACTATCAAAACAATGTGTGACAGCGGTTGTAGTTCAGTGCCAAAATCTATGCAATTTTAATGGCATATGTGCCACATAAAACCTTTTCTTATATATATTGACATTGGTGTTTTATAATTCAATCCCATTTCAAGGATTTTTGTTTCTGTAATTATCTACTGAAAATACAGCATGGCACTGGAACCAGATTGTGTTCCTACTGTCACTGATAAATATCAACAATTAAGCCTTGGATGTATAGTCTTGGGCTACATTCAATTTGCTTTTGTCTTAGGATTTATAAATTGAGATGCTTCAGTCAAAATTTTAAGTTTTCTATATATTTTATTACAACTAATTATTTATTTTTTTTTAAAAGCATTTGGCTTTTGGTATTCTTTATTCCACAAATGCACTTCTTGCAGCATAAAGCTAAGGGTGATAGAATCATAGAATGGTTTGGGTTGGAAGGTACCTTAAAGGTCATCTAGTTCCCTGCACTGCTATGGGCAGGGACACGTTCCACTAGACCAGGATGCTCAAAGCCCCATCCAACCTGGCCTTGAACACTGCCAAGGATGGGGCACACAGAGCTTCTCTGGGCAACCTGTGCCAGTATCTCATTACTCTCCCTGGATGTTAACAGGACGGTTAACATGACACAGTGGACTTGACTTACACACATCTTCTTGGCAGGTCTGGTATATAGAATTATTTGGAATTTTATGTAATTTTTTTAATTGAGATTAGAGATGATTGATCACAGGTTCAAATTTGGGGAAAAGAAGGCTTTTTTCCCCCTGTTTTGATATATTCATATCCTGACTTCTCCAATTGACAAAATTCCTTCTTTCCTGATTAGTGGGAAATGGAATGTAGTTATCAGTTATGCAAAGACTCATTCCCAGCTGAGCTAATGGGAATATGAAGATCGTGAATGATACTACCAAATTTGATATTATATTATTATTTGCCACTCATAATAAGTATTTGTGGGATAGTAAAAAGAACAATATTAACCTGAACAATGGAAAACAATTGCAGACCTCTGAAATGAGAGATAGCACAAGAACTCTGCTAATACTAGGTGATGCACAGCAATGTACACTACAAAGGCTTCAAATTACTTCAAGTAGGAATTGCTATTTTTCTCCCTTCTCAGCTGTGTTTGGAATGGTGTGATGGCCAATTGCTATTTCATCTCCTATTTTAAGATTATACACATGCATATTAGGGAAAAAAATATGTAAGATGCATTCATCATTAAGTCTGTTCTTAAAATGTCTTTGGATAAACTTAAAACTTATGTCTGAACGAAGATACAGTGAAAGGATTAGAGCCAGTGATTCCTCATCACCTGAATATTTCTTTACTTCTGTAGCACTTGTGTATAGATCGCTGTATCCAAACTAAATATTTAAAACAAAATATTTGGCTGGTTTGGGGATTTTTTTGTAATACTTAACCAAAGCAACTTACAGATGTTTAATAACTTCTAAGTAGCTTTCAGATCTTTTTAATGGTCAGTACTTTTCAGGGTGCAAGTTGATTTAGTCACATGCTGTTCCCCAAGCTTATCAAAAATAAGTGATCAAAGTAGCAGTAGAATAGTTGATACTTTTAGAGAAACCACTGAAACTGAAATGGAATGTTAGTGATATTCCAAGAAGATGGTTTAGAAATAATGAACTTAGATTACTGCGTGTATGAGTTTGAATACTGTGATTAGTCACCAGAGCTTTCTTATCAGTCTGATTAGTTTTGATATTTCCATATCACATGTAGATGAAAATCAAGTGAGTTCCTCAGAAATACAGAATATGACATAAAAGGATCCATCAGTACTCCAACTCTACCCTCCCTTTCCTTTTAAACAGTGCACCGCACTAGGAACAGGCTGTTTGTTACTCTAATCTGTGGATTTAGTTGACTGCTTTGACTGCAGCTGTTTCTGCTCTTGTGTTGTTGAATTGACCTAGGACAAAGCACAAATCCAATCAGTTCCTCCACTCTATTGCTCCACTTTGCTGTTGAGTTGTTTTCTCCTCAACTTGTTCAAGTTTTGTGCTAAACCACTGCTTTTCTTTACCCCCCTATTCCCTTTCTTTTTCCTTTTCCTGATGTAAAATTTGGTGACAATGTCAAGTAGTACTCATCACTTAAAAAAAATTAAGAAATCTGCCAAACCCTTCCCAACGATTTCAGGCTGCTTTCAAGGTTTGCTTTTTCTATACCCTCAACTTGTTTCCTATTGGCCCTTTATATATTTCTGTGATTTTTCTCATGTGCTGCTACTTCTTTCCAGAGCCATTCCTCTGTTGTTTTGGTAAGTGTTTGGGTGTTTGGTTGCTTGTTTTCCCAATTGGCAGCTTGCTTATTCTCCTGAGTTCTGAAGTACATCTACTCAGTACATGTGACATAACTGATCTTCAGTATCTACCTGCCACGTGTCTCTCCATTTCTGTGTTTATAAATGCCTGCTGGTTTCTCACTGTCAGTGGAGGCGGCATTAACACTGACTACCAGTTGAAAAAGAAACTCACAATTTAATGAAATCTTTCTCTTGCTCCTTTGTTACTACTGGACCCGTGGGAAAAGCTTTTGATCTTGACATTTTGGACTTTCCCTCCCCTTCACAATCACTGTTGTCTCTTGCTTTGTCTCATTTCTACCTGCCCCCAATTTATCCAAAATGATGTTGCTGTTTTATTACCACCATCTCGAGAGAAAAGGCCAGTGAAAGCATAAGCAATGCAGCCCTGAAGAGGGACACTCATGCCACAGCCTTTATTTCTAATTTCTAGTCCATGCTGTGCACTGTTACTTCCTTTTTTGCACAAATTATGCCAGAAAACAAAGCAATGACAATTATTTTATTATGGCCTCTTATTTTCAGTGAGCAATTGCTAAGGAGATCAGTGATCTCTTAAATTCTAGTTACCAAACAGATCACCTTCAAATTTCTGTTGAATACCAACTATTCTTTAAATAATTCTTTTTTTAGACTGCTGTCCTCCATCTGTTTTCTTTTCATCTTGGATTGCAACTCCATTGGATAGTTTGTACTTATTGTAGAGTGGTATTAAATATTTCTCATGGTATTAAAAATTCTGTAAAATGTACTCTTCTTAAACTTTAATTTTTATGTCTTGAGGGCTCCAAAGCCTTGGTGAAAACCAAATGGATAGTCCAATAATTACTAACTGCTAACTGCATTGAAAAATTAGCCCCCACAGATGAAATATATCTAAGTGATATGGTTGTATAGGTATAAAACATCCCTGTTTGCTTCTGTAACAGTTTTCCTATGGAAAAGAGCCTTGGCACACATCCACAAAAGTGTCGTTGGTGCTTGGGAGTGGCAGACCTGGTACAGGTTTCCCCCCACTTCTCTTACAGCCTTTTCTCTGGCCTTTCCTGAGTTCTAACTCGAAGGTGCAAGTGTTCAAAATAGTGACAAAAGATTTAAGATTTCATTTTATTAAAGCAGGTCCATGTGTAGTGCTTTATTATGAAAGAATGCAACAATCTTTTGAAATTAACCCTTCTGGATATTTTACAAGCCCAGCTGGGGACTTCCAAATACAACTGTTAAATGGCAGACATTTTCTCCTTTGTAAAAAGAGTAACAATTCCTTCCTAGTGAATTAATACACAACCTGTAGTCTCTTACAAATCCAGTAGTGATTAGTCTGTGACCAGTTGAATTCATACAAAACTTAAGTGTCATAGAATCATAGAATAGTTAGGGTTGGAAAGGACCTTAAGATCATCTAGTTCCAACCCCCCTGCCATGGGCAGGGACACCTCACACTAAACCACGTTGCCCAAGGCACTGTCCAACCTGGCCTTGAACACCACCAGGGATGGAGCATTTACTACTTCTTTAGGCAACCTGTTCCAGTGCCTCACCATCCTCACAGTAAAGAACTTCTTTAACCTGAACTTATCCTGTTTAAGTTTAAATCCATTACCCCCTGCCCTATCACTACAGTCCCCAATGAAGAGTCCCTCTCCAGCATCCTTGTAGCCCCCCTCCCGATACTGTAAGGCTGCTATGAGGTCTCCATGCAGCCTTCTCTTCTCCAGGCTCAACAGCCCCAACTTTCTCAGCCTGTCTTCATATGGGAGGTGCTCCAGCCCCTTATCACTCTCATGGCCCTCCTCTGTACTTGCTCCAACAGCTCCATGTCCTCCTTATGTTGAGGACACCATGTCTTGTCATAACTTGCATAACCTAAATAATTTCAACATCCTTGTCATAGTATTTTGGTTTAGTTAAAATACATCTACATGACAAAAACTTGTTAATTAAAATATAATCTGCCAATCTTTGTTGCTAAATCTTATTTTCTGAACTTAACCACTGATTTTTCTGGCAGTGTCTCTCCATGGTGACAGCTGCTGCAGTATCTTGTAGTCATTGTCCTCTTCTCCTTCCTTCTGTGCCATCTCCATGCCCTTTTCCCCATAACAAATGAGTTTATTTAAAGAATTGTTATTTTAATGATTAAAAGCCTAATAAAATATTGCCTGTAAGGTTAAGATATAAATAGAACCCAAAATTAATTGAGAGACCATGAGGAAGTTTGCCCTTCATAAAAGGAGAATAGATGCACGTTAAAATGATGAATGAACCACCATATTTGGTTAATAGTTTAGAAGTTAACAATTTGAAAGAACAAAGTGGGGTATGAAGGCTATTTTTAAGGCAACACTATCCTCAAGAGGACAAGGTAGTGTTTTCTAAAACCTTTTAGAAAAAAAAGTAAAGAAGAAATAAAGCAAGTAAGTTTGTCAGAGGCAACATCCTGGTTTCTCTCAAGTCAGCAAGGGAAGACTCATCTGATTTTGGCAGATACGTTCTTTTGCCTTAAGAAGTACTAAAAATAAACAGTCTGAAAAATGACTTACAGGAAGCTAACCATAAGGGGAAAATTTCTCAAGGCAGTAGACTAACTAGGAAGCCTTGCTGTTTGTCACCCCTTACTTTAGTATCCTAGATACATAGAACATAAAAATTAAAAAGCCAGAAACTCCAAACAGGAATGTGAAGCTGGAGTAACTTAAATGCAACTGTATCTTTTGGGGTGGTGATACATGGTAGGAAGTGCTGATCCCATTTATATACCCCCTTTATACCTTGTCCTGAAAGTTGTCACTCCTTCAGCAGAGATGGTTAAAGACCTTCTGAACTGCTGTGGTTTACAGCCTGATAGGTTAGCATAAACTGACATCCCTGTTAGTTTATCTTAATATGCTGGTCTGTAAACTGCAGCTGAGTCATAAGCCTGTTGAGCTGTTCCTGCTGGGAAGGCAGTGCTTTCCGAGGGGTAGTAAAGCAGACAACGGGGGTCAGTATAAGCTTCAGCAATGCTGTCTCAATCCACCGTTGAGTATACCAACATGCCAGCTGCAACAAAAAGTTCTGAGAAAGCCTCCTTACTGACTCACCACAGGAAAGATCAACTCCACAGTAGAGGCTTAATTCATACATGACTGTGTCATTACTCTACAGATGAAATCAGTTAATCAGAGAGTCAATTTCTTTTATTAGTTGGAGAGATTGAATCAGCAAAGGTGATGTTGGTTAATTTGGGGTTTGCTCCTATAAAAAGAAGCTTTGCGAAAGCAGTGGTAGTAGGGGACTGCTGTCGCAGACAGCTTTGAGCTGGTGTGGTGTAAACTGGGCTGTGTTTAACACACATACTCCAGCAACTGGGCTATATTGGGACTTTCTTGGGAACTGAACCTGTTTGTGACAAGGCAGATTTTGAGCTATGCATTTCTTGGAACTGTGCAAGTTTGGCATTTATAAGGCTCAACTGCTCCACAATGCATTAATGTAAATAGGGATCTGTAAAATGAGATAAATTAATAGAAGTTACATGATGTAATTTATGAAGAAATGTAAACATCACTTAAACCAGACCCAAGGAAAAATTACACATTTAAAAATGCTTAAGTATAAGATATGTTGAGATGCCTGGATGTTTGCAATAATATCTTAATGTTATTAGTGATGGTGATGCAAGAAATGGCAGTCTTCACAACAAACAGTCTAGAAATGTAAAAAACTCAGAACTAATACCATCCTTAGTTGCACAGCTATCTATATATACAACATTCCAAAGGAGGAAAAATGAGCCCAAACTATAATTCAACATTAATTCATAATGAGCTAAAGTCTGGATTTCTTCACCCATACTGCTGCTAATTCTTGTGCTCTGTATTAAGATGCAGTTCACTGGGTTGTGGGTTTTTTTTTTCCTTAAAGAATATGTGAAAAGATTTTCACAAAATGTTTAGCTGGATAACTTCTCATAGCTATCAAAATGCAAACTTTATATTGGAGTCATCTGGGCCTGGCTAATACTGCTGTGATTTAGTAGCTGAAAACAATAGAGCCAATTCAGCTGACAAGACACATTCAACGGTTTTCAGTAAGATGTCAGGATATCCATGTTGTCTAACAGTGGCCAGCACTGCTTTCCTGGTCAACGTGACATGAGATGAATTTTAACTATTGATCTGGATCAAATTTGAGCAAGAACACAATGCATGCAATAAAAAAGTATTTATTAAATGTAGTATTTAATAATCAGTGCTTAGTGTGTGTATTAAGTATATTATTTCCCAGTGTATGTGTTAAGTATGTATTATTCCCCTGTGTTTCAGTGTTCAAAAGAATCCTGAAACAAAAGAAATAAGCATTATTTCTACAGTCTTCAGAGTGTCTGCATATGTAAGTATTAGTAATTTTTGATACAAGACTTTACTGGAAGTAACATGCATAACATGAAGATACACAAAGAAATCATAATATTCCATATTTAAGGGATATTTTTCCATAGTTGTTATTTTTTATTCGTTAACTCTTTCCCTGATCCCATCCTGTTTTCTCATCCCCTTACTAACTTTTCATCAATAGCCACTAAGGTTTTATTTTTACTCACTAAAAATAGGTTTACTGGATTACACTAGAAGTTATAATAGTCACCTATAAACTAGTTTGCGGAAAAAAAAAAACCACCAAAAGGTCTGAGTAATTCTGAGTTTAGATCTACTTGAGATAGCAGTGAGGATTAAGAATCCACTCTTGACTTTGTATAGTTCTGATTTTAGGAATCCTGCTAGAGCTTTCAAAATAGCTTGTGTCGCATCTGTTTCTGTAAAGACTTCAGGGAAGTTTAGCATGCAGAAAGGCTGGGGTTGTGAGATGACTGCTCACCTCTTGTTCCCTCCCTTGTCAAGTCTCATTCCTATCTGTTTCTCTTGCAAAATCATACATTTACCATCAAGATAAGTCTGAGAACTGTCTGCTTGTTTACTAGATTCAGTGTATCTGTCATTTAAGTGTTACAGTAGGATGAACTCCTCCAAATTCTTCTTGAGTAACCAGAGTATGTAATAATTAAATGTCAGATAATGTACCTGCTTTCAAAAGAACTAGCTGATGTCATTTCAGGCTGCACAGACTTCCCTGTAAGCTGTCAACAGTGCAGTTGTTCACCTGTGGGTCATGGTCTGTTAAGTTTTATGTGTGATTCATAAAAGGCTTTTGAAAGGTTTTTGAAAATAAGCACTTTATGGAAGTAGCAAAACTTACCTTTCTTCTAGGTTGCAGACTGTAATAAAAACAAAGTAAGAAAGCAAAACACTGGTAACTTGGTGGTCTTCTATTACTACTGTTGCCTCCCCATCAAATCAAATGTATTGATGTGAACTTTGCAGATTTTTATGCCTATGTAGATGAATAGTATTTTTCAAGAGTTTCCCTGTCTTTGCCATACCTTAAAAATCATCAGTACGAAAAAAAAAAAAAAAAGAGGAAAGGAGAAGAGGAGAAAAAGAAGAGAAAAAAAAGAGTAAGAGGAGAAAAAGAGAAGTGAGGAAAGCAAGAGGAGAGGAGAGGAGAGGAGAGGAGAGGAGAGGAGAGGAGAGGAGAGGAGAGGAGAGGAGAGGAGAGGAGAGGAGAGGAGAGGAGAGGAGAGGAGAGGAGAGGAGAGGGAGAGAGGAGAGAGAGGAGAGAGGAGAGAGAAGACAGATTTTGGCAACTTTTTGAAATAAAACCATGGATGGACAACAGAAAATCCAGTGTAAATCCAGAGCAGGCTCTTCTCCTTGTGGCCCTTGGGGAAAACTGGGCTTTTCTGCACATTCTGAAAATTTGTGAGATAAAGGAGAGTTGTGAAATTCTGGTTTCCATTAAGGAACATCCTGAAGAATTTTCTCTCAGAATAGAGAAAGGCTTAAAAGGGTATGTCTAGATTATGTGGTAGCTATGTGGATCAAAGTTCTTTAAACCCTACTTGGAAATTACAGGAAGGGCACCTACTGGAGCACAAATGTCATGCTTGTGATGAAAAGTAGATTTAGTTTTTGGCTTCTTCTGGTAAATAACTGTAGAGTGTGTTATTATAATATGAACGTTCATATGACAATTTTTAAAACTGCTTATTGCCTTGGTTTGTATCTGAAAGAAATGGTCATGCCCTCTTAGTCTGACAGAAATAATAAAAAGCTCTTCTGGTCAAAGTGACTTGAGCTGCTGAGAAACCAGAACACACATTTTTGCAAGCTGGATTGATTAGTGGACAAATATATATACTTGCATATTTGCACAAGTACAAATGGAATTGGAGATTAAGAACTGTATGTAACACAACCCTGAATACCATCCCTTCCTTTTCATTTTGTTCTTAAGCTGTGGCTAAGAAGCCCTTGTGTTGGAAACAATATCTAAAAAAGGCTGCTATAGAGATGTAAATATTTCCAGGTATTAAGGTGTAATTATACATGTCTGCAGATCCATTTAGCATCACAACCTGATAGACCTGAGCATCACAAGAGAAAGAGTTTTAAATCTTTTGTCCAAGTACTCTGTGGAACTCCAAATACCCCTTAGAACTTTGGGGCTTGCATATAATGAAAGAGTTTCTTGAAACGCCTCATCACCAGAACCCAAACTGACATCGGTCAATTCCATAAGGACTGCAGGAAGTGGATCTTCAGTAGCAATGGGAAAATGTTTAACTAGCAACCACATCTTGACATTGGTCTTCTCTTGCTCCTTTTCCAGTCTTGTGCATGAGCTTAGGCTAGTTATGGATCAAGGCCCAAAGGCATTGCAATGCTGACTACTGTAAAAACTTGCAACTTGCTCTCCTTACTGCACTTGAGAATCCACTGTTTGGTTTACATGTATCCCTAGAAAACACCTCTAGAGAGCCAGGCATCTTAAAATTGGAGCTACAGAGCTAGTGTGCTGGGTTGCTTAAAAGCAGCATGCTATTTCTAGCTTGCAGAATTTGACTACCATCAGAAAATGCTGTGAATAAGCATTGTCAAATCTACTTGTCTTAAACAATGCTTGTATAGTGGTGCATACCTTAATTTAATATTTAGGATTTTGAATAGTCCCCCAAAGGGAGATACCAGAACATACAGAAGGAAGATCATCCTCTTTGAAACACCAGGAGATAAAACGGGGTGTCAGTAACAGCTACGGGATAAAATTCACCATAAAAAGTAGCTCTTGGGGTATAAATAGGAACCCAGACCTTTTCCTTCTAAGCTGAGCCTTAACCTTGGAGAGATGTTACACTTTGCATGTTTCCTTGGTCCAATAAAAGATGGATTGTTTTATGCAAACAATGTTCTTCAACAAAAGAACGTGTGAGATGTGCCTCTAATATGGAATAGTCATTGATCTGGGAGTTCAAAATATTCCTGGAGAACATAGACAATACATGCAACGTAGCTATTTCCCTCAGGCGGAAAAGTGGAGCAGAACCTGTATTTTTTCAACTGCTGTATGAAGCTGTTGGGGAGCAGGAGATATTCATGTTCTAAATGAAAGGTGTCAGCCATGCATTTGTTGATCTTTCAGATGTTCAATTACCAGACTAAATGTAAACCCTCCAAAATTCCCCCCATGTAGTCATTGGATCCCGACTGGATTAGGGGCGTGTGTCACGCTGTGCTGCCCTATCAATGCTGAAGCTTTTTTTGACACGTGCAGATGTAGGGCATGAAAATAAAGAGCCCAGTTCTTGCTTTGGTTGTCAGCTCAACGTGGTTATTTCAGAATGAGGATCTGGGAGCAAGGTGCTGTGCCTAGACTCCCTCCAGACCCTTTCTGAGGACTGGCATACAGAATGTTTTCAATAACGGTTCAGAGTTGTTAGTAAGAGCTGTAATGAGGGCTTTTCTTAAACACAAACATTTGAAACTGAACAGATGCAGTAGCAAATGTTCAGTGAAAAAGAAGTACTCATAGACTCTTAGAATGGTTTGGGTCGGAAGTGACCTTAAAGCTCATGCAGTTCCAACCCCCTGCCACAGGCAGGGTCACCTTCTACTAGACCAGGTTGCTCAAAGCCCCGCCCAACCTGACCTTGAACACTGGCAGGGATGGGGCAGTCACAGCTTCTCTGGGCAAACCTGTGCCAGTGTCTCACCACCCTCACGGTGAAGAATTTCTTCCTGATATCTAATGTAAATCTCCCCTCCGTCAGTTTAAAGCCAGCTTTACAGAATTACTTTTTTTTTTTTTTTAGCTTATAGAGCAGCTTTATGTATTGAGTTCCTAAATCTGTTTCTTTTTAAAAGGAAACACGATTGGATCATTATATCATCTGTATTTCAGGCTCTAATTGTGTAAACACATGCTTACATGTTTACTTTTATATTTTACATTTTATATTAATTTTACATTTACCTCAAGGTAACTGGAACTATTCAGACAGAGCAACTGTGCACTTTGTAGTGCCAAGATCCTCATGGAGACATAATGCTGCTGAAATAAACCATGGTGTATTTATTTTATTCTGCCATGAAATAAACCGTTACAATTGGAAGAAAATGATAATTTCAGTTAGATTTTATGAACTTCCCATGGGTATCCACGTTGTCACTAATACTGTGGTTTTTTCCCACTCCCTCGCAGGACATTAATGGCCTGTGTTACCCTTCAAGCAAAAGCCACAATCAGACTTTTGCCTACCTGGTTGTGGACTCCTGCAAGCGGCACGTGAACACTCTGTATCACAGCTTCGGTGGAGGCTTGTTTACAGACTAGTTACAAACCCGACCGTCCTCTGGTGTTACAGTGCAGGTAGGAACTGCCCAGTTGCCCGGCGAGGAGGGGCCGCTCCTCAGTTACACGATGTGACTGCGGTTAGTGATAAAAGGCTCTCTGTATTTAAGAAGCATAGTTCTTGAAGCTGTTTCTTCGGCAGTTTTGTCACATCTCCCTTCACCCGTCTGATCTAATAAAAGCTTCTTCTCTAGATGTCTTGTCCCTTCGTGACCCAAGTTTTAAGACCAAGACACACAAATGCAGGAAGAAGCTCCAGAGCTAGTGAAATCCCCGATGAAAGTCTGTCAGGCGGGCAGACATCCATCCATCCCTCCATCCCTCCGTCCATCCCTCCATCCATCCCTCCCTCCATCCCTCCCTCCATCCCTCCATCCATCCCTCCATCCCTCCCTCCATCCCTCCATCCATCCCTCCATCCCTCCCTCCATCCATCCCTCCATCCCTCCCTCTTTCCCCGCCTGCTGTCCCTCGCCCCCAGCCCATGCTCCATCCCGCGCGGCAGCAGCGGCAGGAGCGCGGTGACGCACCCCGCCGCCGCCAGGTGAGGCGGGGGCCGAGGGCTGCCAGGCAGAGTCCGGCCTCCCTTCGGTCCGCCAAAGGCCGGGCCCAGCGGCCGCCCTCGCAGCGGAGGGAGCCCCGGGGCGGTGACCCCGGCTCGAAGCGCACCCCCGGCTGCGGCCGGGACGCGCGGGCGGGCGCAGCCCGTGAGCACCGGCGGGCCGTGGGGCGGGCTCCTGGCAGTTGGGATAGAAGTTCGGGAAAGGAAAATAAAAGTTCTGGTTGGCGGCACCACTGCGTGGCGGCGGAGGGCGGGCGGGCGGGCCTCAAAGAGGGGTGCCGGGGTACCGGGCGACCGCGTGCGTAAGGCGGCTTCGGCGTGCCCGCGGTTTGGGGGTTGGCGGGGCGGGCAGCGCCGGACGGCGCCCGGACGGGAGGCGGTGCGGGCGGGCGCGCATAGGAGGGCTGAGCCCGTGCCGGGCTGCCTGGGTCGGATACGGTGCGGGCGGGCTCAGAAGGGGCGGAGCCGGCGGCGGAGAGTGATCCGGGCGGGCGTAACTGCGAACTTTTGTTTGGAGTGTTGTGCGAGTTAGTTTCCGCCGCCGGGACAGAGGCGCCGGCCGGGCTGGGCCGCGCTCGGGAAAGAGCCGCACGCTCAGAGTTGTTTTGCCAGTTGCTGCGGCCGGGTCGGTTTCCCTGCCGAGGGGCGAGAAGCACCGAGCGCAGCAAGGACGAGACGCGGCCCAGGGAGCGGGGCATGCGGGGCCGGGAATCCGGGCTCTGAGCCGCCGAGCCCCGCCAGGAAAGCGCCGGGGGGTCCCGACGGAGCCATGGATCCCGGGCAGCCTCAACAGCAGCAGCCGCCGCAGGCATCGCAGCCGCCGACCTCGCAGCAGGCACCGCCGCAGCCGCCGGGCGCGGTGTCGGGGGCCCCGTCCGGCGCGGCGCAGCCCCCAGGCGCGGGGCCCCCCCCGGCGGGGCACCAGATCGTCCATGTGCGGGGCGACTCAGAGACCGACTTAGAGGCGCTGTTCAACGCCGTGATGAACCCCAAGGGCGCCAACGTGCCGCACACGCTGCCCATGCGGCTTCGCAAGCTGCCCGACTCCTTCTTCAAGCCGCCCGAGCCCAAGGCCCACTCCCGCCAGGTGAGGGGGCGGCCCGCCCGTGCGATCGCCGTCCCTGCCGCCGCCGAGCTGCTCCCGGGGGGGCGCGTGGGGGAGGGGGCCGGGGCGGGCATCCGCCCTCCGCGGGGCTGAGCGGGCGGGGGGCGCCGGGCGGCGCGCTCGCTGCCGTGCTTCCTCGCTCGCCTTGCGGGGCAGCCCGGCCTCCTCCTCCTCCTTCTCGCTCCCCTCCGCGCGGCCCCTCGCCGCCCGCGCCTCAGCACGCTGAGGGGGAGCCGGCGGCCGCGGGCCCCAGCCCGGTCTCCGGCGGGGCCTCGGACTCCACATCCGCTCCGTGGCGAGTCCCGGCTGCTCTCCGGCCGCTCCGGGGAGGCGGCGGTGGGGGAGCCCCTAAAGCTGAAGTGAAAACTCTAAGCTCGGAACAGGGGGAGGGTTTCGCTGTGAGGTCTGAGCCTCCCGCGGCGCGGGGCGGCCCGTCTGTTGAGGAGGGTATCGCGGTTGTGCCAAACTTCTACACCCCCCCCAGCGCCCCGTCAAACAATATGGATGGAGTCGTTCCACCATTTCATCGCTGTGCTGGGCTGAACGGGATTAACCCCCCAGTACGCACATTAACTTGAGGAGTTAACTCCCGAGCGGCCCGTCGAGTGCGACGGCGTAAGGGTCCGCACCCTGGGCAACAGCGGCCCTGAAGAGTGCCGCCGGGGGCGGGGGGTGCGGGGCCGGGCCCAGAGGGAGGCGGGGGAGGGGGGATGCGGGGCCGGCCGGGGCTCGGTCGCCGGGAGCGTTTGGTCTTCGGCTGGGTGACTTTTGCGCCCAGACCGAAGTGTTGGTGCGAGTGCGACTGGAAGTTAATGTTTAGGCTGCAGTTACCAACTTTTTGGAAGGAGGCTGTGCCTACTCGAGTGTTTTATGAAGTAATGAACTTTGTTGCTAAGCTATAAAATACGTTTTATTATTGGCTATTGTCGCTTTGTCTGTGTAGCCAGTAGGAGTGAAACTTGCTCTGTGTACTGGTCCCCTTGTTGTTAAGGGTCTGTCAACATTTCCATTATTAAACTTCTGTTTTGAAGGATTTATGACTTGGCTTCAGAAGTTCACTTCAGACTGAACCTTTGGCACATACTCTCGGCCTAGGAGTTAATTCATTTTCCAAATACTAGAAAAAATCAGTCTGGCCTTCATATTGCAAGACTGAAAAGAAAATAGAACGGGGAGGGGCTGAGTTGCTCCTGTAGTTTTGTTTGCTTCTGAGTTGCAGGCCTTTAATAGCATACTGAAATCCAGCAAGGAATAAGGGTATTTGTGTAGGGTTTTTTTCCTAAGTTGTGCAGCTCTTACCACAGTTCCGTTGTGTACAAATGTGAACTCTGGTATATGTTCAGCTAACACTTGGTGCTGTGTCAAATACAGTAACTGTAGTGAAATAGCTATTGTGTTTGAAATGCACTTAATGTGTGTGACATTAATACACCTTGTACATTTAAGCTTAGCGTTCTCTTGCTTGTGTATGGTTTTCTTCATCTGTAATGCATGTTTAGTTGGATCACTCTGCCTTGTAACAGTTGGTGGTTCCCATAACATAAACTGGAAATTCGGCTAAAGCCAGAGAATAATTTGCTCCATTGTGGACTTTTAAAATACAACTGTTTTCATTTTCTTTTTTGGTTTAGTTGTGCCACAAAAGTATTCTGTTTAACAGAAAAAGTATTTAAGTTTCTGTAGTTTGCCCTGTTTTTCAAGAATTTGTATGCCTCAGATTCAGTTGATTTACAACTTGTGTGTTTTGTCCAAATGTAAATGTAAGCTAATTCGTTCCCAGTTTAATATATGAAACTTCGCATGTGCTTGCATAGATGTGTAGTGAAACAGAATTGTCGGTCTCTGTAGGAATGCAAGTGGGGCCTTACATGGTGCAATACCTTGAGTAGAGAGGTGTGGCTAAGGCTGTGATACATGCATCTTATTATAGGTGTCCATGTAGCTCTGGTGTATCTACAAAATTAATTAGTAAATATACAAAGAAAACTCGATATTGCTTTAACCCAGTTTTCAGAGCTGCTTTTTCTGTTTCATGGTACACTACGGGCAGGGAAGTTCTGTGTACTTATTGCTGGTAACTGGCGAATGGTTTTGTGAGTCACTTGTGATTGACTGGTTAGACAGTCTGCTGAAGCTCTGCTTTGGTTGAAGTATGGACAGACTTTAAAAGCTCCCTATACCCTTAAAAGCACAGTTTGTGTGCAGGTTAGGAAATTTTGTCTTCAGTTTTGTGGTATAGGTGATTTGTATGGTTGAGTTTAGGAGTCTTCTCTAATGGATCTCACTGCTGTGAGTTGGCATTTCTTTGTTACTTTTCTGCTTGTGGAACCTTTTAAACCCTTGTAGAGGATGTATGTGTGGGTGCCCTTGACCCCCATTTCAAAAGGGAGAGTTGTGATCATCAGGACTGTGGGTGCGATGGGAATGGGTGGTAATGCACCATGCAACGTGCTGCATGAGTGCTGACTGTGGGCAAGCTTTTCTCTTAACCCTGAAACAGGGAGTAAGAACTCCAGTTTTCAAAATAAAACTAAAGGCACTTAGCACATACTTATAGTTAATATTTCTTGACTTACACGAGGGCTTTTGTGATGCTAATTTACTAGCCTACTTGGAGGCTCTCTTCACCAGCAGTAACTGGAAAAGAAGTAGAACTTTAGAATGATGAACTTGTGAATTTCTTCTGAAAGGCTCATTTAAAATGAAATGTCGTCTGACAGCTGCATTTCTGATGAAATATGAGAGTGTTAATGGGAATAATTTCACTCCTGGCAGGCCAGCACTGATGCAGGGACAGCAGGAGCCCTGACCCCACAGCATGTCCGAGCTCATTCCTCTCCAGCATCGCTGCAGCTGGGAGCTGTTTCTCCAGGGACACTTACACCCTCTGGAGTAGTGACTGGACCTGGAGCTCCAGCCTCTCAACATCTCCGCCAGTCTTCATTTGAGATCCCTGATGATGTGCCTTTGCCACCAGGTTGGGAGATGGCTAAGACGCCATCTGGACAGAGATACTTCCTTAAGTAAGTAAAACTTGTCTTCAGTTGGCTGTATCTCTGATGCTTTTTTGTTGTTGGTGGTGCCTTTTTTTTGTTACATTTTTTGTTGTTTGTTCTATTTTATAATATTTGAATTTTAGTAGATTTCATTGTGTTTAAAATACATATTTTGAAAAACATGCTCCTGACTTTAAGTAGGAGATCCTACAACTCCAGTATTTCTCCAACATCAGCTCTCTGCTGTTTCTGAAAACTGTATGGTACTCTGTGAATATTTACCCTATCTTAATCTTAGCTGAAGAATGTTATCTATTATGTTGTGTGCTAAAAATCAGTGAAATGCACACAGTGATTTTTAAACAATGTGAGTTTTGTATTTGCTGAATCTTGCCAGAGTTGTTAGGCAGGTCAAAGTACATTTTACCTCATTTTTGTGATCCAGATGTAAAAATACAGAGTAACTTTAGAAACTATTGTAGTGAGGCTATATCGACTACCTCATTTTTTCAGTAAGGACAGTAGTGTAAGTAAGCAACGGAAATGTTTTTGCCTGCTGTCTACTCATGAGGAAATGAATGTGTGTGTTTGATTGTAGTAGTTGGGTTTGTAACTCTGAACTGGTCCACATTCCCTGCAGTGAAAGGGAAACTGCAGAACTTTTTAACATCATTTCTTGTTCCTACAGTCGTAGCTTTTTCACACGGTGAAATTAGTATCACCTTTTCTATAACTGAAAAGAGGTTACACATGCCAGCCATCTGACACCTATTCCATCAGGAAGCATTTTGTTTTATGCTGAGTAGTTTTCTAAAACAGCAGGAACTTGTCTTTCTTTCTGAAAGTGTGCCCACCAAGACATAGAATTGGCTCTCAAATATCTTGACTATATTTTGAACAGTTAATTAAACTGCAAGTCTCTAAATAACCCATTACATATAATTTTCAGGGCCAGGAGAGAGGAGGGGTAGCAGAGTGTTTTATATGAAACTTTTCAGCCAAGAAAAGCATCTTGATCCCTACCTTTCTTGCTAAAACATTGTCATTAATATGTGCTTTTGATTGCAGTGATTGAGTTTGTAGCTTCAAAAACAAATTTGCAATGAAAATGGAACTTGCACGACTTCTTAAAACTGTTTCTTGCTCATGTATCAATGGTGTTTCCATACAGAGAAATTAGCATAACTTTTTTTACTGAAAAGAGTTACTATTTGAGCATGAAGGTTACTTCTTGAAAACAATCATTCTGTATTACGAGTGTGAAGATGAGCGTTAGCTGTAGATCTTAAATAATTGTGTGTGTGTGATGTTGAACAAATTGATGTGTTCTGGAATGTGAGCTCTTCAGCGTGCACAAATACAGGTATTTTGGAACCTGTAAGTTTATGCCATTTGAGAACTGTAGCTCACTGGACCTTGAGGAAAGCGCAGACTGAGTCTGGAAATGAAAAGCAGACTTTGTTTTCGACTGTGCTAGTGAGAGCTCTTAAAGAGCAGCCTATGAAGTGTGAAAAATAGATACTTGATTTAAACTTTTACTGTCACAAATGTTTGTTTTTGATAACACTGCTAATTTTACAGGAAGTGGAACAATTTGAGATGCAGAATGACTTCACACTCTTGCAAAAGATTTTTCTTTAATTTATGCTTATTCAGGTAAAATTAGTGAAAGATACTTTTTTTTCTTTTTCCAGAAAGCTTTTCTGTAGTTTCACTATTGCCACAAAACTCTTTTTAGCCTGCCATTTTTTTTCCCCTTTTTTTTGTTCTTTCTTGGTGTCCTGGTATCCATTTCAAAGGGTCAGGTTTCAGAAAGAACAATAAAGAGCCTGAAACTGGAAAGTATACACAAGTCTGGCAAACTCATCTGCATGAGCAAGATCATTTGTTCTCAAGCAGACATCCAAAGTAAATGATTGAAGGAGCTGCTAGCTGTGAAGGATGTATCTTGATGGGGAAAGGAGTGGAAACAAACCAGGTTGTTAGGAAGAAAAATAAAGGCTGTACTTCTTGAACCTCTCCCTGCTGGGTCACATGCTGACCTTGGGAGATTTTAAACAGCGAAATGGGCTGTTTTCTTTCTGCTTTCATTGGGTGATACTGTGGGATGGGAGAGTCTAACAAGGATAGTTCCGAAGGCTCTGTTAGTGCCTGAAGAGCATTTGTTGTTCCTAAAAGTTTGCTTACTAGTATCTACAGGTGAGATCCACCAACTTCACTAGAGTTACGAAGATTTGGTGAAAGCATTTAAAGTACTAGCAAAATGTTTGCTTGCATGTTTAAGAAATCCAAAGAAATGTGAGAATTATTTTTAAGTAGCAAGTTTGTATTTCAGGCGCTTTTTTCAGTATTGAGTGGTAAATTCTGTCTCATCTCTACAAGCCTGTTGAAGCTCGCATCATGTAGTTATACCTTAAACATTTGCTCAGAGCTTGAGTGCTGAGATTCCTGATGCTAAATACATTTAATGTGGTTCCTTCTACCATATGCAGATTTTTGGTGTGTCTTCCAAGTATTCAGCTTTTTTTATTGGATTGGCTGCATTGCTCTTTGTTTCCATGTACGCTGTTCTGTAGCCACTCCATGAACAGTCTGGTAATCAGGCTCTAGAAAGATCTTTGCAGAATAGGTAACAGTATTAGATTTTTTCCAGATGTCAGTAAGCCTTATGGTTATAGTTATCATAACATACTACAGTGCAAACAGACTAATATAAAATTGAGTAGTGCACTTAATATTGACCGGAATATAGTCACTTCTACTAATCAATAGGTCAAGGACTGCAAGCGTGGTAGCTTGCACAAAGAAATGAAAATAATACATATAGGAGTGAAAATACTTGTCTGTATATTTATATGCATGCACAGAGTTATTTGGCCAGGTATTTTATATACACACCACACGTATACATACGCATTACAAGAGGTTGAGAGCGGTAGTGTAGGGTCTGAACCAGAGCTACTCTTGCAAATCGGTCCATCATCTTGACAAATAGACCCCTCTGTGTGGGAATGCCCAACATATGATTTGCCAGAATTCCAGTCATTAGTGTTCATTTCCCTGTTGTAAGTAGGATTCTGCAGTATAGTTTTCTATTAGTGAAATACAGATGATTTTGGCCAGTGAGTGAAGACACTCTTGCTAGACAGTTGGTAAAACCAATACTGTTTCTTACTGAAACTGCTACTTAAACAGAACTCATAAGCTAAGCCTTGCCTGGTTAGTAAGTGGTCACATCTGAGTCATCTCAGCATTGCTGTGCGAAACACTTTAGCCCCATTCTTAAACATGCAGTAAAAAAGATGTGCTTGGTTTGTGTGGTGATGTCAACCACATTGCTTTTAACCACTTCCTGTTAGCCAGCTGCTGGTTGACATTTCAGTGAACTATGGAGAAAGATAGGGGATTGCTCTCTAGGCAAAAGATAATATGCCATGGGAGTAGCAGACAGCAACTTGCAGAGAGAAAAAGTTTTGTTCTGTTTTAGAATTACTCTTGTATTGTTTTAACTTTGTGTTATGCTTTTAATTCTTACAAAGCTTGTGTGATACTTCTCATTTTGTAGTGTGAGGAGAAGTTAAATGCTTGTCTAGCAAACAAGTCTTATAATTATTTTTCCTACAGGAAGTAGTTCTTGCAAGCAGTTTATCAACAACTTCCTATTTTTTTTCTCTGAAGTGTTGAATGACTTCCTGAAGGAGGCCAAGGTGGTTTTCGTTAGTATCTGTGGGTGTGTTTGAGGTGGTTACCCATCTGGCAGAAACCTTAAGAATAGATTGTTGTTACACGTTTCTTATGTGCTCCATCAGAGGCATGGCTTTGGATGTTATGCAACCAAATAATTTTAAGATAACAGGGAAGTTTGTTGCTGTGCCTTTTTTTTCCTCATGTCACACATGAAAAATAACCAGCAACGCCATTAGATTTCTCTTGGATCCCATTTTTGCCCCAGACTAGAACCACCCACCAACAACACTGCTCCGTTCCTTCTCTTCACCTTCCCCCCAACCCCCCCAGAGTAATCTGAAGTCTCCCAGGGCAGAAGATGTGTAGAGGAAAAACTGCTGTCACAGTTGCATATTTTATTGAATACTAGGGAAATGCATGTTCAGAACCATCAGTTCTGAACATCCTGTGTTTACGGCTCTACAGTTCAGTCTAGTTTGTCATTAAGAGTTGTATTGTAGGAAACCAAAACTTCTACCACTGCTCTTAGATGAGTTTGTCCACTTTTTTACGCCTTTTCTACTAAAAAGCAGTTGAAGACTTTTTGTATGTTAAAATTTATTTGTAATATGTCAACTTAATTTCATTGTTATATTGATGATTTCTGTGTGTTTATGAAAACATTCGTAAGATCCATGATCTGGAGAAAAAAAAAAGCTGTGAAATCTGTGCAGGGGCAAACGGGCACTGTCAGTTTTAGAACATAGTTGGAGGAAAAATATTAGTTAAAAAACTTCCACAGTAAAACATGCTGTTGGAAGTTTTTGGCAACATCAGGTTTGGTTTTGTTTTGTTTTTTTTTTTTTTTGTCTTGGAAGACAGTACTACTAAGTGCATATCTTTTCTTCTACCTCTTACTTTTGAAGAGTCCTGCAAAAGAACAGTATCTTTAAACAGGCAGAGTAAGGGCAAGCCTGCCTTGTTTGTGTTAGCGCTGAGCCTGAGCTGGGAGGAGGATGAAAGTACATAGTCAGCCCTCTGAGTTCAGAAAACTCATAGCCAGCTTAGTGGGTGGGCATCAGTGAAAGTAATGGCACATGGTGCTTTTTGTGTGTTTGGTTTTGTTTTGCTTAAGAAAAATTGCAGAGAATGATGTCCATGCCTTCAGTACTCCTCTACTGTACAAGGTGATTTTATGCGACTATTCCAGGAACAGTTTAATAGATGTGGTTTAAGGCAGACCAAAAACATGCCCTGTAGTGTTCACTACTGAATTTTACTTATAAGCATATTGGCATTCCTTATCACTGGGGATTTTTTTTCTTTTTTTTTTTTTTAAATCAGCTGTTAATCTGCACCTTTCTTCCTCCTGCAGGTTTGGCCTTTCAGTATCTCTCTCATAAAATAATCCTTGTGCTTCATAATGTCTGATTTGGTGCCTGTCAGAATCTTCCAGTAAACTCTGAAAGCTAATACAGTAGGGGAGGATGTACCAGCTGTAGAATGTATAAATCTTACAAATCTAAATAGAATCTGAATATGCATGCAGTGGAGAGAGAAGGTACTGTCATGCTTGGAAAAATGGGTTGTATTAATTAAATGTTCATTAAGGTTGACTTCCATTATGGAATTGGTCGAAATTACATCTCATTTAGCTGTTGAGAACACTGGTGTAGTTTTGGTTTGTATACTTTCTTATCTCCTGAATCAAATTTGTGAGCAGCTTTATCTTACTTGTAAGTCTGTAAACTTTGTATTCTGTTGAAAGCTATAATTGTGATAGTCATCTTATTACTAAGTCTTCTATGTAAGAAAAATCTTAGTCTCTCTGATCAGTAATAAGGGGCTTCTGATACAAGTTTAATCGGAATTTTATGTTTAAAAAAGATGCTTCTGCAATTATGCTTATTAAAGATTTTGTCAGGTTCTATTTGGTTAAAAGTAGTAGTATTGAGTTCTCTGGGAGCAATGACACCACTATGGAACCACTCTCAGGTTTTGACCTCTTCTAAAGACAAACAAGAATTTGATCTAAATCAAGATGAGTGTCTTCTGGACTCTTTCTTATCCTTTAGCTTTTCTTCTTCTGTATGTTGAAGATGGCAAAGAATTACAGTTGCGTTCTTTTTAGTAGTTGTCTGGTTTGTAGCTTAGGGTAATCTGCAACCCATCAGTCAAATGGAAATTCCAACTTGATAGAATGCAGAAAATAATAAGAGGATGTTAATTTGAAAGTTCCTGTGAAAGTAAGACCAGCACTACCCGACCCGCTTTTGCAAAAAAATACTTTCAGTGGGTAAATGCAATTGAACTGATCAATGGCATATGTGCGTAAAATCATACCTACTTTTACAAAATCCATTTCTCACTTATCTTTCCTGTTCTGGAAATGAATTCCAAATAGAAACCCTCCATTTATAGTGTGCTCAGTTTGCTCTGCAGTTGTGGTGCAACAGCTGCGAAGCTTTAAAAGCTGTCACAGAGCAAGCCAAGTGGGTTTTTCACCCAGCCTATGCATTTTTACAGTAGACTCCCAGAGAAAGCAACTTCCTAGCACTGGGGATGCTGAAATACTGAACTGCAGGACCAAAACTGGGTCATGTGTAAAATTAAAATTCCTGGTTTGCTCCCAAAGAAATATTTTCACGTATCAGACATAAGCAGTTACTGGATGACACCCAGGAGATCAAGATGTGTTACTCAGGGTTGAAATACAAGATTAACTGTTAAAACTAGTCCGAGATTAACTACAAGCAGTTTCTTTTAGGCTCTTCATTAAGACTAGACACCTCCCCCCACAAAATGAGGTAAACAGCTATAGAGAGCTGACAGCCAAAGCTAGAGATGTTTCTCTTCTTTTTATATGTGGCCAGACCACTGGATGTGTTTATCTTCACAGCTGGGAACAAATTCAGATGATGTAATTAGATTTAGTTTAACCTTTTGAAACTGATAGTTACTTGCTTCTATTTGTTTTGCATTCTTTTATTTTGATAAATTCCAACGTATTTGCATTTATTGTTTGTACAATCCAAGGTGCATACACAGTAAAGCTCATTAATGGTGGAACTCACTGTCTTTCACTATTTGTATAAATATTATTCCCTCTTTTAATGTGTGTGTGGGTTATTTATTCCTTTTTACCTCCCACCTCTCCCACCCCACCAGCTGTGAATAATTTTGTAAACCCTAATGTTGAAATGATTTAAATAATTTTAAAGAAATTCAGTTTTCAATTTTAAATCTTTAAATTTTAAAGAAAAGTTCACTTGGCTGAATGCAGGAAATTCACAGGAGTAGCAATCCTCTGACAGGTGCCCCCAGGATGTGGTCAGGGTGCCATGTAGTTGACCCAAAAGAAAGACAGAATTGTCTGTAGGGGAAATGTGACAGCCTGGGGGTATATAGCATAATGTGAAATACAGTTCTTGGGAGGAGGCTGCGTATTGGAATGTTAACAGATAGATGCCGTGTAATGGCAGGACATTCTCTCAGAACCAACTTTTTAAACTTAATTTTGATGTTTGGGAAATGTACCAGCTAAACTATATATTTTTTTGTGAAGTATTTAAATAGGAATCTAAAGCAGTATATCTTTATTATGAAAACTGTACTTGATAGCTTTTTTTTTTTTTTTTAAATAAAACTTGTGTTTTATTTGGAGAACTGGAATTTTTGAAGGGTGTGACTAGCCTGTGTTGCTGTCTCATTGCCTCCTGAAGTGCTTCTTGGAGTCTGTTTTCTGGGATTCACTCTGCTGGTGTTTTATTTGGCTTTTAATTAAGTTACTTCAGGCTGTGTTTGGGGCAAGTATAGCTAGGTTTTCCAAATTGCTGGTTAATTCAAGCTAATAATATAAAGCTGCCTTGTAAAGTAAGACTTTTACCAGTATAGTGCCTGCCAGTCATGCCAGTTGCTAAGGAGACAAAGCTGTCTTGAAAACAATCTTGGACTTTGGTTTAATTTCACTAATGAGACTTTGCTGTGTCATAGTGAAAGACCAGATCACTTTTGTTGAGCCTCTGACATGCTGTTTGGTAACTTAGATCAGTATTAGTGGTTAAGGTTTGTTATCGATTATTACATTGTGATTGTGAAGCCATTTTTTTTTTTTTTCCGCTGAACTGTTCTATAGGAAAGTCAAAGGTCATTTACTGTTGCTAGTTTATCTCCAATGGGTTCTGATTTATGGAGAGCTTTGTGGGAAGCCTGTCTGCACTACACAAGTTTATTTAAGTAGTGTTACTGCTTAAAGGATGCCTTTCTCTTTCTGGTTACCTTTGTAACTGAGATGCTAAGTAAACTTTTTGCCTTTTCCAGGCATGTTGTAAAATCAGACACTTATGACGTAACAAAACATTATCTGAAAGTAAACAATCCTTGGTTGTAGAGGCAAATGGAGTCCTTTGGGTAAAGGAAAGAAACAACTCAGAGGTATATTTTCTCAAAGGACCTCACTTTTCAATGTGTTGGGTTTTTTTATTTTTTATTTGTTGTTCCTATTTGAAAAGCTTGATTGGCAACTCCTTTGCAATTACTTTCATTCTAACATTTGTATAGTCTCTTTAGAATGATAGGAAACAGAATAAAAGAGAAGTTTCTTCTATATTTACTAACTACTGATGGTATAGTTAATATAACTATGTATGTGTATAAATCTAAGTATCCAATGCACACATAATTTGGTGATGATTTTTAATCCTTAATTTCCATCTGTGTATGTCACTTAAACTCTTCTAGCCAGTGAGTGTGACATTTGGACTGAAGTAAGGGTTACCCTTTGTAACTGGTCTTTCAGGTTTTCACTTACTATGTGAATCTTATTCTGAAATTATTCTAAAGCAGACCTAAGATGTTGGCACCATGTAATTATTAGGTAACAGAGGACAGGAGCTTCCAGATTTGTGGTATGAGGTGAACTGTTATAATCTGTATGCTTGTGAGTTTTTGGTTTTGTCATTTTTTTTTTTTTCTTTTTTTTTTAAGCTGTAATGACTAATAGCTGGAAAAAAAATCTATTGGATATTTCACAATATCCTGATGATTTAGTCACTGGCCTAGGCATAAGGAAGAGAAAAAACAGACCTTAGCATAAACAGTTATTTAAGAATTAGCATTTTAGCATCCCTATTAACAACATCAAAGGAAGTCTTAATTACGTTCTTTTAAAAAATAGTTTACAGTTCAAATTTGTGCCCATTTTCTACTAGGCTGTTAGATGGGTCTTGACATGATGAGCTTTGTATTGTATTTGTTAAGGAACTCGGACAGTTCATTGTTTTAATGGATTAAATGTCAATTGTAGGTGGTGATGTTTACCTGTAACTTTGTAAAATCCTTTAATTAAAGATATAAGTGAACTTACAATTTTGCTAATGCATGATGCTTTTACTTCATAACTGGTGAAATAACTAGCTTCTTAACAATTTCTACAGATAACTATGGTTGAATTTATTATTGCCCTTACCTGCAGTTGTGGTAGGAAGTTTATGAGAGCTTAGAATATAAACCATTCAGTTACATACGCACTGCTGGTGAAAGTATTCCAACCATGTGTAGGTAGATACTTGTATACTTTGTGTCTTTTCATTTAGTCAGACTGTAAGATACACCTTCTCTAGTAATAGGTGCACACATTCTTTTACTGTGTAGATTCTGTTCAGTTTTTGACTTCTAGCTTGTCTGTCTTTTAAGCAGCAAAATGACATGCAAATTCTTGTAAGTAATTATTCTATCAAAAATGAAAAGTCTAGTGGAAGATGTCCCTGCCCATGGCAGGGGGTTAGAAGGGACCTTAAAGATTATCTAATTCAAACCCAAGCCATTCCATGATTCCATTAATATATACAGACTGCTGTGCAGTATCAACTGGTGCTGTTGCATTGTGCTTCATAAAGTAGTCTTTTAATTTACACTTCATTAGGACTAGTAGCTTTTCATTTAGGTCAGTGTATCACTTCTGTACTGTCTGAGGCAGTGTTTCTGCCTCAACCCATTCATTTGTCAAAGCTGTTTAGCTTGTTTACCTGCCCAGCATTTGTATCAGCTGAGAATTTCCTAGCTGTTATCCTTCCAGTGGCTCTTACAGAACCAGTACCTGGCTTTTGTCAGACATAGCAAGGCTGAACTGCAGTATCAGATGATAATGCTGTGTTGTTTCATATAGATAACTTTTTACGTAATACATATTAGGTATACTTACAATGACTAGGTGAATGAAAAAATTCAGAAAATGATGTGTGGTTGAACTGGAGGCAAAAAACAGGAATACTGGCAGGAAAAGTAGCAATACTGTTCTCCCAAAGTCCTTATCTGCTGTTCCTGATAAGATGTTCAGTTTCAAAACCTAGTGATTGCTGGGCCCTGCTGGCTTTGCTCTCGGAAGAGAGCTTGTTAGCAGCATCTTTAAACTGCCCATATTGATTCAAACCCAGTCTGTCCAGATCAGTATCTTGTTGCCAGAAGTGGTCATGAGCAAATTTCTTGTAACAACTATGAACAGTGCAAGCATATGTGATACCTTGAGAACTGTTCCAGCTTCCAGCAGTCCTCCAAGACTTGTGCTCTCTTCCCTCGAGGCCACAGAAACCTTCAGCATCTGCTGCATGCTTTGGCAAAGAATCTCACTGGTTGTCGATCCAGCACATGAAGGAACGCCTTCGTTCTGTTTTAAGCTTGGCTCCCATCAGCTTCATTCAGTGGTGCCCAGTTCTTATTTTGGAAGTGACAATTAACAGTTGATGCATATTTGTTCTGCTCAAGATTGCTATCTTTTCCTCTGGAAATTACCTCCTTTGAAAGTTGAACGAGTCCTAACGTGCTGGGTCTTCTTAGGGTAGAAGGTTTCCTCAGGGATCTCTGCAGCCCTTTCTGTAAGCCTTTTCCAGTTTGTTATTTTTCAGATGAAAGGTTAATGTCTTACAACATCCACCATTTTGATCCTTTCATTTAAAAAGTAAAAAAAAAAAAAAAATCACTTTATTCCTTCTGCTGCTTATCCTTTTATTCTCTACACTTTTTCCCCACTCAGTTCTTTGCAGTTAGCAGTTGACCAGGAGTAAATTTGTGTCATGGCAAAACTCTGTGGTGCTGCTTCTCTTTCTTGTATAGATCCCAGTGTATAGGCCTCTGTGGAAGCTGACCATACGTCTAGATCTGGTGCCGGAGTTGCCAATTTCCCCCCTTCTGTTTTGGTTTCTTAATTTCTTACTGGTAACTGTTCGTCTCATATCAGGACCTGTCCTTATCCTGTAGCTGCTTATTGTTCTTTTTTAAATTAGGAACAGGAAGTGTTGGGTTTTTTTGTTCAGATCTTCTAGTCATCAGTTTCTGGAACACGATGCCTGCTATGCTTACTGTGTCTCCAGAAGTTGTGTCTTCTGTATGAACTTTGGGGTGCAAATACTTCTGTTGATGCATTCGCCTTGAAAGGGAAAGGTCATCTGCGCTTGCTTCCAACTTACATCTGGGAGCAGCTCCGAGAAAGCAGGAGTCTGCTGGTGTGATAAAATGATGTGGTGGATGTCATTTGAGAAAAGATCCAAGTGAGATGCATTTCTAGAATAAAATTTCTTGTGACTGATACAACACACATATGTAGGTTTTGGATTGAATGGATATGTCATTAGAGAAGTAAGCAATGTCAGGGTATCTGAGAGATGGGTTGTGTTTCTTCATATACTTGGTTCTAGCAGTGCTGAAAGAACATTGATCTCAACCTTGTTTTGGAACTGTTTCCTATCATACTTTTAAGTTTAGCTACAAAATAGCTTCTGTCTGTACCATGCTGTCCTTCCCAGTATCTCAGTATCAGATGTTTACACCTTATTTTAATATGCCATGCAGTGTGTCTGTATATCACAACGCTTCAGTAGCTAGAAGTATTTGGCTCTCCAAATTTGTGAGATTAAGGTTGTCAATCTGTAGTAGATTTTGTGATACTGAATATGTTGTTTCAAATGTGGCATCAGTGAATAATCAGATAATGAGGGACAGTTGTCTGAGAAAAAAGCTTAAGTGGTTCAGATGGGTGCTTTCTTCTCCCAGTGGTCAAGGTTTGCTGGCAGGACTTGTGGCCCTGTGCAGTCTGTTCCTGAAGGACTGCACCCCATGGAAGGGACCCATGCTGGAGCAGCCTGTTCCTGAAGGACTGCACCCCATTGAAGGGACCCATGCTGGAGCAGTTCATGGAGAACTGCAGCCCATGGGAAGGACTCACTTTGAAGAAGTTCATGGATGACTGTCTCTTGGGGAGGAACACCATGGTGGAGCAGGGGAAGAGTGAGGAGTTCTCCTGAGGAGGAAGGAGACAATGCATGATGAACTGAGCACAGCCCCCATTCCCTGTCTTCCGGCATGCCCCCTGTTTGCGGGGGTGGATGTAGGGAAATTGGGAGCGAAGTTTAGTACACGAAGAAGGGAGAGGTGTGGAAATTGTTTTTAAGAATTGGTTTTTATTTCTCATTATCATATTCTGATTTTGTTGGTAAAAAATCAAACTAATTTCCCCAAGTCAAGTCTGTTTTGCCAAGTTTGTTTTTTGTGATGGTAATTGCAGAGTGATTTCTCCCTGTCCTCATCTGGAACTATGAGCCTTTAAGTATATTTTTTTTATCTCTCCTGTCTGTCTGAGGAGGGAAGTGATAGAGCAGCTATGGCGGGTACATGGTGTCCAGCTAGGGTCAACTCACCAGTCTGTTTCATATACATAAGGTAGTTGTGTGTGGTGACATCTCACATTCCGTCTTGCATCGAATAAGTTGTCCGAATGACTGTGCGGTGCTTTGCAGTACTGTATGTGCAGTTATTCATACAGGACTTCCCTTCTGGAATGCACAGTTGATGTATATTGGTTCTCTAGGTTATCGCTTACTGTTGTGATCATATTTATGCCATTCCTTTTAACTTTGAAGCTCTGGCAGGTTACTGGATGTGTAACACAGTAATTGTATTTCAGCTAGGATGTGACATGGCTGCTTGAATGATCTATATGCTGTGTGTTAAGTCATAATAGCAGGGAATCCTGTTCAAAATGGAAGAAATTGCTGCTTGTCTCTGAAACCATCCTCCATATTTGTACTGTTGGTGTTCTGTAATTACGGGTTTCCCTACACGATAGAACAGAGAAGAGAAAAGAGAGAACTAGATGGAACAGAGAAACATATTTCCATTGGGAAAGTGGCTCCTGTTTGTAATGTAGTTTGATTTTGAAAAAAAGTCTTAAATCACTTCACAGCTGATTCAAGTAGTGGACCTATAATCTAAGGAAACCGTTTATACATGGGTGCAGTTGTTTCATCAGCAGTGGTACTTTGTCTATTGCAGGTCCTACTCCCTGCCTCTTATTGCTGCAGTTACTCTTCTAACTTTTCCCTGCAAGTCAGCTGTTGGAGAACTTACCAATGCCATGGGATGGGAATAAGGAAGCTCATGGGAAGAGAGCAGGGCATAATGAGGTTAAAGATTTTTTTACTTAAGGATAGGTTGGCTTTGAGGAGGGAAAGCCAGCTTCATTTGTAGACTTCGAGGCAGCCTGAATTTGATAGCTGCTGCTGTGCTGGCATAACTACTTGAGTAGCTGTGTCATGAGACATATGCCAATTTTTTTCTGCACTGACTTTTTTTTATCCTTTCAGATGGATCCATTCTTTGATCCAGTTCATGGTGTGACTCCTTAGAGGAGGAAGTAGAGATGGACATTGCGCAAGAATAAATTAAGCCTTAAATCAGTGATTTAACCACTAAAAAGAGAGATGCATGTGGAGTCCATCCATCTGATACAGGAATCCAGTTTTACTTTTTTACTCAAAACAAGCCACTAATCTGTAAAGTACTGTGGATGTGTTTTAGTATCGCTAATCTAAAATTCAGTATAATCAAACACCAAATACTTTGTTCTTAAGTGTTGAAATAATTTGTACAGTGTTGGTGACTTTTGTCAGAGAACTGTACTAAATGATATGAGCTATTAAAAAAAATTATGTATTCCCCCCACATTTATAGTGATATTTTCCTAGAAGACCAAATACAATTTTGGAGGCAGTAAACCAGTTTTGATTTACTCTTTGGGAAGTATTAAATAGATTTTGAGGTTTAGAGGATGGGTTTATTGATTGTAGGGTGTTTTTTGTTGGGGTTTTTTTTACTTTTTTTTTGGCTTTTATATTTTAATTTGCCTATATTTTACAATTACTGTCAATACTATTCTCTGCAAAGCAAAATCATACTGTTACCATTTCCTATGGACAAATAGGTGCATTCTATATTGCTCTAACCTGGCAGCATCAGACAGCATTTGATCTATGTCTGTTGTCTTCAATAAATAGGTTTAACTGAAGCCTGTTTTTACTCTTCTATCCTGTGACTTACTCAAGTAATAGTTGAATAATAAGACTACATTTACAGGAGAGATGATGTATGTACTTAAAAAAACTATTGAATGTTATGTTGTAATTCTTGACTCAAGTTTCTAAGCACTATTCTTTTTTCTAGTTGCAAACAAATTCATGGTGAATATTAAACACTCTTTTTCCAAGAGTAAGCCCTGTAATAATGTATAACATCTATTCTTGTCTTCTTTTAATGCAGATTCTATTATGAACCTCCAGAAAAGAGGTTTCTCAGTTAATTTCTACCTACATCCTAGCAGCTATGATGATGCTCAACAAAACTATTCTCAGTCTAAAATTCAAAGAGCTGATTAACTGCAATACTCAAGAAAATTAGCTTAAAAGTCTACAAAATTCTACTCTTTATTTTTTGAGACATTTGGTTAAAAAAAAAAAAAAAAAAAAAAAAATTTAGGATTGAGCTCCTGTAGATACACGATCAACATCTTCTGTTGTGGAATTTGCACATTCCCATGCTGTTTATAGAAGCACAGATTTCATTGACTGGAGTAATCTGACATGTGGTGCACGATGACCTATTTCACTATCTTTAACAGAAGATGTCAGTCTTCTTTCAAGGAGTATGTGGTATGTCAGTTGCAATTGTACCAGCAAGTTGGTGAAACATCATTGGTCTGGATGGTGGTTTTTTTTTGGGGGGGGGGGGAGGTAGTGGCTATTGGAGTTTTGTTTGTGGGCTTTTTTTTTTTTCTTAGTAAAAAAAAAAAAAGCCATGCATTAATATGTAGCTTAATATGAACTTAAAACCTGGCAGATAAAATCGTGAGGAAAAGCAGTTCTTAATGAGCCTTATATGGGGGAGGGGGAATTAAAAGTGTTGGTGTTTGGACTGTAAACTGAAACTGAAGAAGTTTTATTGCAGACATCTGTGTAGAGTTACCACCTTCCTGTAGCACAGAAACTGAACTAAGGTGACACAATGGTTCTTCTAGTTCCACCAATACACATCTTAGGACTGGTAATTAAAACCAAAATAAAACCCACACAACATATGTAAAGTTGGCTGTGCTGCACTTAGAAATTCGATGTATGAATGAGATTCAGCTGAAGTCAGCAAGGGGGGAGGTGTGTGTGGTAGTTTTGTGGTTGGATTTTTTTGTCTTAGGTTTGTGGGTTTTAATAAAAACGAAAATCAAAAACTGTCTTGGACATTGAGTTGAGCTGTTGGCCAGTATGATGTGTTATGTTATTGGGGATAATATGCTAATAATGCTGTTTTGAAACAAAATTTTGTTGCCTTTGTATAGAATGTTTTTTCTTTTTTTTTTTTTCCTTTTTTCCTCCTGTAATTTATCTGTGCAAAAAACTCTTGACTGGAAGATCTGAAATACTGTGGATTTGCGGAAAAGAGTTGGATTTTTGTCACTGTGTATAAGTGCTTAAGCCTACAGGCATTCAGCAGAGTTTCCACCTGTTCAACAGGTTGCTAAAATCTACACAGAACTAACATCTTAGTGTAGGCAAGTTTTAATGAGATCAGAGTATTAATTTTAGTCTATTAATTGTAATAAATTTTGTACACCTGGTATTAAAAACTTACTGCAAGAACAAAATACTGAGCTTAACTACTGACTGATCTACGAGTGACTCTTAATCAGACAATCATTCAGGTTGGAAAGGACCTTGAAGGTCATGGAATCCAACCATTTACTCAGTGCTGCCAAGTCTACCACTAACCATGTCCCTGAGTGCCGCATCTACACGTCTTTTAAATTCCTCCAGGGATGGGACTTTACCATTTGCCTGGGCAGCCTGTGCTAATGCTTGGCAATGCTTTTGGTGAAGAAATTTCCTAATAATCCAATGTAAACCTTGCCTGCTGCAACTTGAGGCCATTTCCTCTTCTGTCACTTGCTACTTTGGAGAAGAAACGGACACCACATCTCTCCATCTTCCTTTCAGGCAGTGGTAGAGAGTGATAAGGTCTCCCCTGAACCTCCCTTTCTCCAGGCTAAACAACCCTGGTTCCCTCAGCTGTTCCTCATAGGACTTGTGTTCCAGACCCTTCACCAGCTCCATTGCCCTTCTTTTGTCTTGCTGTGAGTCCCTGTAGTGAGGGACCCAGAACTGAACACGGGATTCAAGGTATGGCCTCTCCAGTGCAGAGTACAGGGGGATGATCACTGCTCTGGTCTTGCTGGCCACACTATTTCTGATACAGGCTGGGATACCGTTGGCCTTCTTGGCTGCCTGGCCACAAGCTGGCTCATTTTCTGTGGCTGTCAGTCAGCGCCCCTCTGACAGGTACTTTTCCTCTGGGCGCTTTTCTGGCCACTCTTTCCCAAGCCTGTAGCATTGTGTGGGGTTGTTGTGGTGCAAGTGCAAGACCCAACACTGAGACTTGAACTTCATATGATTTGCCTTGGTCCATTGATCCAGTCTGTCCAGATCCCTTTGTAGAGCCTTCCTGCCCTCAAGAGAATCAACACTCCTATCTGCAGACTTACTGCAGGTGCACTAAATCCCTGTGTTCAGATTGTTGATAAAGATATTAAACAGACCTAGCCTCAATATTGAGCCCTGGCGAATAACACTTGTCACTGGCCGCTGACTGGGTTAAACTCTGTTCACCACCACTCTTTGGGCTTGGCCATACAACCGTGTTTTTTTTACTCCATGAACAGTTCTTTACCCATCCAGTCCATGAGCAGCCATTTTTTCCAAGAGAATGCTGTGGGAAACAGTGTCAAAGGCTTTACTAAAGTCTGGGCAGATAACACACACAGCCTTTCACTTATCCACTAAGCAGGTCACTTTGTCACAGAAGGAGATCAGGTTGGTCAAGCAGGGCCTGCCTTTCATATCCCATGCTGACTGGGCCTGATCACCTGGTTGTTCTGTACATGCTGTGTGATGGCACTCAAGATGATCTGCTCTATAACCTTCCCTAACAAAGAGATCAGACTGACAGGTCTTCCTCCTGACCGTTCATGTATATGGGCATCATATTTGCTGACTTCCAGTCAACTGGGACCTCTCTGCTTAGCTGGGGCTACTGATAGATTATGGGAAGTGGCTGAGTGAGTACTTGTGCCAGCTCCCTTCTTACCCTTGGGTGGATCCCATCTGGCCCTACAGAATTGTGTGTGTGTGTAAATGGTGTAGCAGGTCACTGACTATGTCTTGTTGGATTATGGGGGCTTTGTTCTGCTTCCTGTGTTCCAGCTCAGGGGCTGAGTACCCCAAGAACAGCCGATCTTGCTGTCAAAGACTGAGGCAACAAAGGCTTTAAGTACCTCAGCCTTTTCCTTTTTTTTTTTTTTTCCCCTTTCCTGAGTTCTAGCCAAAACTCTGTTCAGCCAGGCCTGTTGAATTCTCTGCCAGCTTGTCTTTCAGCACATGGGAGGGAGGGCCTGCCTCTGCACCTTTAGGCTTTCCCTCTTGAAGAATGTCCTCCCTTCCTGGACTCCTTTGCCCTTCAGGACTGCCTCCCAAGGGCCTCTTTCAACCAGGCTGCTAAACAGGACGAAGTCTGCCCTCCAGAAGTCCAAGGTAGCACTTCTGCTGACCACCCTCCTTCTCCAGGAATGAAAGACTATCATTTCATATTCATATACATTCATGATTTCTGTGCCCAAGAAAGCCTCCAACCCATTGCATCATGCAGAAATCCTGTATTCGCAAGTAACAGGTCCAGCGCCTTCCCTAGTTGTCTCCCTCACCAGCAGTGTCAGGAAGTTCTCGTCCACAAATTCCAGGATCCTCCTGGACTCTTTCCTTATTGCATTTCCAGGAGACATCTGGTAAGTTTAAGTCCCCCACGAGAACAAGGGCTAGCGATTGTGAGACTTCTCCCAGCTGCTTATAGAAGATACCATCTGCCTCTTCATCGTGGTTGGGTAGTCTGTAACAGATTCCCACCATGATATCTGCCTTGTTAGGACAAAACCATTCTCAGTAGTAGTTTGACCAATGGAGGAAAAAAATGCTTTTACAAAGGCAGAAAATAATGCAGAATTGGCATTGTTATTTGTCCCTTGTGTTGAGACAAAGTTGTTCCACAAGAGCAATAAAACGAGTATTAGTTTCAAGTAGTAATGATAGTTCAAAAGGATAAATATGTGCCTATATGATACAGTTTATTACACTTTTCAATAACAAAACTAGCATGCTATTCCTTTATTTCCTGTAGTCAAGTTAGGCTTGATACAGAAGCATAAGAGGAGGGGTAGGCTTGTTTTATGCTGGTTTTTTTTCTCGGGAAATACAGGTGGATGCTGCGTTTGCCACAGGCAAAGGAAGAAGATGAAGAATACTGACTGACCAACAGGAGTTGATGTGGGGAAACAAGAAAACAAAAAACATGCAAGTGCAGGTCTGCTAGTAAAGGAGTTTGTCATGGTTTGTTCTAGGAAGAAGTGATACTAAGGAAGAATTCAAGCCTGTACCATTGTCTGTCTTCAGATATTCTACTAAACATTTAAAAGTGTGAATAAACTGTAGTATTTTATAAATTTTCTAACGTTTTATACTTTAAAAGAATCTCCTCTTTAACTTTTTAACTTTAAAAGTAGTTACTGCAGTTATGGTTCATCTCAAACACCAGAATAAAAAATGAAGCTGTTCCTTGCTACACACAGCTCCTTTCTGATTTATGACTTGTTCTTCCAGTTGACCAGCTTGGTTTAACTGCTGTGCTGTGTAAAACTTAAGTAAACTTGAATGCTTTAATTAACTTTCCTACTATATGATGATAGCGCAAATAGTTTCAGCGTATGTGCTCATTACAGAAAGATGTAGTCAACTCATCTGAAAACCTTTTATTCACCCCTATGTATACAATCAGTTACATAAACCAAAAGGCATACACAGCTTTATTCTAATCAAAAGTCAGAATCACACAAACACATTTTAAGGAATAAATGTCATTAAATTCTCAGTGCTCAGTGTAGAATTTCAGTGATTAGCACATCCTTGGAATGAAAAGGTATAGCAGTGCTAGATTTGATGTTGTGTGAAAATCCAGTCAAGGACTTCGTATAGCATGAAATTGCAGTTCTTTCAGAGCAGAAATTGTCAGGTGTGCCTGGGATCTAGAGGTTGTAGTTCTGATTATGGAATTTATTTTTTTTTATTATTTTATGTGGTTTTTAACAGTCTTTACAGAGTAATTTTATGCAGCTTAGCCAGTGTGGCAAAATTCATAAATAGAGGGAGGAAATCTTGGTCGTGAGTTATGCACTTTTTTAATACTCTGTGTTGTGTAATAGTCTATGGCTGTAGTGACACCCAGTAACAGCCTTCTTTAGTGAATTATTTTATGTTAATACTATTAAAGATTGATTACCGGAAGTCTGGTATTTTAACTCTTTATTATGTCTGCTTGTTCGATAAATCCATTTTCATTCCAAAGTTGTTTTCCTTCATTCAAAGAAACATATTGGGAACTGAGTAATGTGGTAAGGCATTAAAGAAAAGGGGAAGAGTTAAAAGGGTAATTTCTTTAATCAGTGCTTATACGTGCATGTTCAGAGGCAAACAGTGGATTTCCATTGATCGGCAATTCAGCCACATCTTGCAAGGAAAGCCTGTGTGCCTTAGCATCTTTATGTTTTGTTTGGCTTTGATCTCTCCTATGAAGTCCATCAGGAGTTACTTGCTGGGCAAATGTATCAGTAGTGTAGATGAAACTTGCAGTTAAGATTGCAAAAGGTCAAAGTTGTGGTAATTTGGTTCTAAAAATGAATTACATACACACAATTCCATTGTTTGTGTGTGAGTGGTCTTGTGTCTGTTAAGCTGTTTAAATAGAATTCATACTAAATGACTTCTTTTTCTTTCATGTTGCAAGCCTTGAAACTCTTCTGCTGGTTGCTTTTGCAAATCAAACAAATCACACAACTTGGAGTTCAACCTGCTGTTGTTTTTACTAGTTCTAGTTCATCAGATTTTGGGCTGCACAAAAAAGTCCAACCTGGCTAAAGATTCAAGTGGTGCCCTTTCAGACAGATGCACCTTCCAGCAACTGCAAGAGAATTTGAAAAGAGTAGAGATGGTTGTCACCTATTTGACCTATTTGTACAGAAAACGTAATCCGTGAATTCTGCAGTTGACAATACATACATTTATTCTTACCAAATACTGCTCTATTTAAATGTTTACTCTCAGTGGAGTCATGCAGGGAACATGCAGGGCAAACTGAAGGTTGTTTCTGTATGAAATGGGAGTAGGATTCTGAAATGAATTTCTCTTTTGAGAGGTCAGGCAGAATATTTGGTTTGTTTTACCAGCAAAATAAGAAAAATAAATGGAAATAATGTTTAATGTTAACTTCTCTCTCCGTTCAAGGTATAAACTTACTATTGCTTTTAGTGCTCAAACACTTTAGGGGACTGAGTCTGCCAAAATACAGGCAACACTTCTGAAAAAAAAAAGTGTGAATATTCCAAATGGACCTAAAATTTTAATTTATTCTCTAGAATATGGTGAGAGAACTTGTGGCAGATAAAGGTAGCAGCTTGCATATTGACTTTTCAAAATCAATGCAGTCTATCCAGACATGTTGTAAAGCCAGTTTTAATCGCCACATAGGAATTGGTTTGAAACTTCCTACCTTCTTGTGGAGTTAATTAGTCATGTTTTATGAATTAGTAACATTTAAATGGAGAACAAGTTAGTTACTTCACAGCTGTTTGTGGTAGAGAGAGGCAGTGGATTAAATTTGAGGCCTAGTTTTCTTGACAGGGATTTCATAACATTTCGCACACAGTACTGTACTTGTCTCAGGCTTGGGAAAAATATGTGTCTTGATTTCTGTGGCTTCAGTAATGGCCTGTTTGTTTGCTGAAGCTCTGGTTTGTAACTTCCTTTGGCGCGACTTTTCAAATCTGAGAGGTGGGTTATGCAGAGGGTTGTAAGAATAAAGGCTGCATTTATGTGGTTTTTTTCACCTAGGTTTAGTGATCAGTGAACATAACTGAAGATAGGCACCTTATGGCACTTGGGCAATGGTTTTAACAGTTTACAAGATAATACACTGAAAGCATGTATCAGCCATTTGAAAAGAAGAAAGGTATGTGTGGTGATTCCGGAAAGTGAAGCTGGGACTGATGTTTAAAAAGAAATTTGGGTTCTCTTGTGGTTGTGCCAGTCTGATAGGCATGTAATGTTTCTTTCTTCTTGAGGGAAGCAGAGGAAAACAATAATCTGGAGACGTGTTACAACAGTGTCTTGGTCAGCACAGCAGTGGTTAGCCATGTTTTGAAGAATTCTGGGAAGCAGGGGCTTGGGCATTATCTGTGATGCCGAATGATGAGAAATTTTGAATAAATGGTGTGGGGAAATACATGCTCCATACTGAAATTATTATAAAACTTATTACGGCCTGAGGGTACCCTTCACAACAAAAGCATTAATTAAAAGCAGTATTATCTTGGCAAGACGTAGAGAACAAGATCTGTTCTTGTAACAGAAACATAATTGCAGTCTTGTCAAAATATCATTAGACCCTGTGGCAGTTGAAAGAACATCTTTCCAACATGGCTTGGCTTTTTGGAGTCCTTCTTTTATGCTTTAAGTAGTTTAGAAATTTTCTATCTACAACTTCTTAATTTTTGCAGTCAGGTTGCATAATTGTGTCTTGTGAAGATCAGAGAAAAGTGAAACAAATAGGACCAGATGCTCTTCAGCATGTTATTAGATGGAAGAATGCACTGTTTTTTAAAGCTTTTTTGTCCTCCTACAGTATAAATCTCACAGCGGCTTGGTATGGGAACATCAGAATGAGATGCATTATAGAGGAAGGACATGATGGTTATTAATTTAACCCTCCCTCATTTTAAAAGGTTGTTTTCAACTTGAGTTAATGGAGCATGAGAGACAGCATACTTAACTGAAACAGGTTTTATCAGCAGTGTGCTGGATGCAACATGCTCAGCAATATCATTCATGACTGCTGTATTCAACAAGGGTTGCATGTACTTGAATACATCCTTTTGAAGGCTGTCTTTACAGCATTCCCATTTAAAAGGGGAATGCTGGTTTTTGCTGTTGAGTGCTATCTTGTCAAGATACTAGCAACAGAAAGAGTTCAAATACCATCTTTTGTTATTTTCAGTATAAAATTTTGAAATGTATTTACTAAACAGCCAGTCTGTACAGAAACATGCATGTACATCTCTATGTGGATGTCTTTAATACATAGCTTGACTTCTAGTCTCTGTGTTTTTGATAACTGGTGTATTCAGTTGTGTGGTTTGTAGGTTTTTAGACCACTTGATCACAATTGACTTTCAGCTTCTTAAAGAACTGAAGTGCTCTTTTTTGGAGTTGCTTGGCCATAATATAAAGATTTCAGTTCTGCTAAGCATTTATATCTGGCAGTATTTTGGGAAAGCATAGTTTAATTATTTTTTGTTATTTTTTCCTAAATTTTCCTGCTGAAAAGCTTTTGAAACTTACTAGTGGTGTTGTCTAAGGTGTTTCTTTTCATCAATTTCAGGGAAAGCAGGAGTAATATATATATAAAAAAAAAACCAAACCAACAAAAACCAAAACCCCAAAAACCCAGCACCACAAAAAAGCCAAAACAACTTAAACAAAACACCGGAATTCCTTGGTGAATCCTGAGGTACTGAATGTCAGCTTTCTGAAACTGGTTATGGAAGAGATTCAAGTTTGCTGTTTTAAATAAATAGTAATTGAATCACTTTAATTCTTAAAATTCGGCAATTGCTTTGATAGTTGGTGGACAAATGTTGAAAACTTAATTTCCGTTTCACTGCTTAATTACTTCATAAAACTTGTTTGTGGTGCAAAACTTCATATCTTCCTATCTTTTTTTTTATCCTTAATGTGCTGCTTTTTTTTTTTCCTTCCCTGAAAGCATTTTGCATCAATATGAATAAAAAATAGTCTGCAGGCATTGGCAGTCCAGTCTGTGTGCAGCATTCCAGGTAATCTTTGTTTAAATTAGTTCTCAATTGACAACTTCTAGACTTTAAACTAATTAGAAATAGTTTTCTTTCTTCCCAAAATCTCGCTCTTGGGAAGTAACTTGAACACTTCATAAAGTGGCTTAGTCAAAATGTAGTGTGATGTGAGACCTGCTGCTCTATGCATCACGTGGTGTATATTGGTGACATGAATCCATTTCCAGGCCTTTTTCTTCCTTAGTCCCTTCTGTCTTGGATGTCTGAAATAGGAACTTAAAGAACCTGCTGGGTTCCAGGTTCCCTAAAATGCTTGGACTTTCTGATGACTTAGTTTTGCATGTGAATACGTGAATTTTGGTGGTAGTCAATACAGTAACTACACAAATACATACTGTGTTTGTATATATATGTGCATGCGTATTTTGAAGTTTTCAGATTTCAGAACTGCTAAGAAAATGGAAATGTATGAAAGCTTTCATGGCTGAGAAACTGTAGCCTGTAGGAAAAGATTAGTCTTGACAATGCAGCATTGTCTATTGAGTCAACTAAGCATGTAGGTTTAGCTAGCCTGGGAACAAGTTCCAGCATGTGACATTATAAATAGCACTCTCACATAACAAGTGTAGGCTTAGTGAGTGGGCCATAATTTCCCCTGCCACTTTACCAGGTTTTTTTAAGTCAGCTGTACTGATGAAGAATCTGACTCTTGCTGATGACTGTCTTGGGTTTGCTACTACTACATGCTTGGGGAGTATTGGGTCAAAATAAAGCTAAGTTGTTCAAAATATTATCTCTTTTCTTGTTTTCCTAGGTAGGTTTTTTTCCTGTTTATCCATATGCAGAAATGGAATATTGTGGCCTAATGACTCAGAAATCCTGAAGGGTAGTGCTGAATTTCCTAGCTGTCCCATTTCTCATTAGCTCAAATACATTCTTAACACCTAATTGTTTTATCTAGCAAAAAGTAGTAACATCTAGAAGAAATTAATACCTGTATAATTGTCATAGCTCTGTTTTCTTTAATAGAGTATTCTTCAAGCTAAAGTCAGATCCTCTGAGGTAGAGGTTTTCACAAGGTGATCAGTGACTAGCTGGTCACCCCGTAGATGTGAGTTGATGTTAAAATTGTGGCAAATGGAAGGATTCCTTCTTTGCAGCAATCAGTGAATGGGGGAAACCTTTTTTATCTTTGTGGCAACCTGTGTCTTTTGGTCATGCCTGGCTTCATTGCTGGCTATGATTTTATCTTCTGGACTTGGATTTGGCTTTGTACTAGGACAACTTTCTTTTCCTGCTTTAACCCCCTCTCCAATCCTGTTGTATTTGGTGGAGAATTTTTAGGACTGGATCTCCTTCAGCGTGAGGTCCAGGTCAGATTTCTCTTTGCATTTATGAAAGTAGAAAGGCAACAGAAATTCCAGTAGCTCTCAGTGTTAGGCTCCTAATATTGGGTAGTGTTTGTAATGTGCCTTAATGGCTTTCCATTTGGAAAGATGAAAATGTGTGGGTTCTTTGTCCTGCTTTCCTTTCCTATTGAAAAACTTATGTATCCTTATGTAATTTTGTATTTAAAACATTGGGGAAAAAAGCATTTTGCAGTTTCGTTCTTAGTTGATCAGATTTACCTCTATGAGTGTATGAGAGGTTGTGTCAGGTGTGAACAGTTAAATTGTGGTTAAGATTGCTTTTGGTTTCTACAAGTTATTCTGGTGGAAAAGTTTTAGGAGTTGCACTTCTCTATGATGTCAGAATTAAAATTTCCAAGAAATACTGCACGCTTTTAAACAACCTCCTGTTAGGTTTACTGGTGTTCATAGGCTGAATACCAAAAATAAAGTCTGTCGTAGTTTAAGCTAATGACTGAACTTCAAAGGTCAGATGTGATATTTGGTGTGTTGAGCATCTGTATTGCTGGAATAGAAAGTGTGAAATGAGTAGATTTTGATCTGCATCCCCCCTTTTTTTTTGTCCTTATTCTCCTTTCATGTGTTGTGTGATAAATTTATGGAAATTTTTGTTAACTTAGAAATTATGAACTTAGTGACCTGTTGGTTTCATCATAAGCCTTAAAACTGAAAGAAATTTAGGTACCTGTTGGGATGTTTAAGCTTTTTGCCATACGTGGAACTCATCCATTCAAATTTTGAGAAAGATGGGTGTTACTGGTTTTAGTAATTTCCCTGTAATTCTGACTTGCTCAGAAAAAGGCAGTAGCTCTGCACATCTTTCTTCTGTACAGTTGCAGGATTGATGTAGGGCACTTGGTACCATATCCACTCGATGGATTCTTGCATTGCTTGAGTCTTGTGTCAGGGAATTACTCAGCATTTTCTTAAAATGTCTTTTTGAAAGGGGTTGCTTTCCATGAGTGTCTTGGAAGTTCCTCCGGCATTACATACAGCTGAAAGAAAAAGCTGGTTGCAGTGTGTCTGTTCCTTGGCCCAGTTGTGTCATTGTTACAGAATTACAGCAATCTGAACCTTTAACATAAAAACTTACAAAACCAAAGCCCTAAACTTTAGCCTTCTCCCGTCTTACAGGTTTGGGTGGGAGCTTGCTCTTGCTGCTGTGGAGGGGGTTTTGTTGCCTTTATTGATGTTGTCTGTTGATTTTGATAGTCTCAGATATTTTAAGTATTTTTTGTTTTGTTTTTTTCTTCCTCTTAGCTGTGGTGTCTGTAAGGATACAGGAGCTGCAGAAATGTGACATTGTTCCACCTTTTCCAGTTACCTATTTAATTCCTTAGGTAGGAGTGGATTAATGTAGTCATTAAGTCAGTACCTCAGAAAATGTTACAACAGCAGAGCCCCCTGGATTCAGTAGGTGATGGCAGAAGGAAGATTTTTGCCTTGTAACAAAGGCATGGTCAGGAAAAGTGCCTTCATCTTGGCGCAGGATATGCCATGGGAGGTGTTTCCCCTGCGTGGCAATATCAGCCAAGAGGGATAAGAATTTTTGTCTCATACTGAGGTGGGCAAAGATGTGCCTGCTAGCAATATAACATGTTATTGACTCAGGTCTTTCTCCTCTTGGGTTTTATTGTCCTGGCATGTCCGAAAAGCGTGTCATCTGTTGGCATTTTAAATGTTTCAGGTAACTTGTTGACTGTGTCTTCTGCTGTCCAGTGGGTGTGCACCTGGCATTTGTATGGGAGCTGAGGAGGGCATGGGTTTGGTAGATGTAGGTGTGCTGGGCTTTGAAGCCTCCTCAAAAGAGGCTTGAGAAGGCAGGGAAGCTCTCCTGGAGAACAGGAATTTGGTATGGTGTTTTTGTGCTTTTTTGGAAGTTTCTCCAATAAATAATAATAATTGTGATGATCAGGTGCAGCTCTTTCCTACAGATACCTTTTGCTTTCTGTTATGGTATACATATCGCACTGATTTCTTCTTGCTCTCCTAATGCTTCTCATTTGAATTTGAACTTGCAGGTAAAAGCAGTTCTGGAGACTCTTTGAGGTCTCTCTACTTCTTGTAGTGCATTTCTATCAGTGAATAGATCACAGTAGCAGGGTCAAAATCCTTCTTGTGCTTCTATCTTTTATATGAAGTATGATATTCCTTCTTTAATGATGGATTTTATTGTTTTCAGCTTAGTTTCCGTAGGATTCTGGCATTGTCAGTTATTTATCTCTGTCTCCCAGTACAGAGGTTTTGTTTTCCTCGATGTTTTGTGAGCAGAGGTGACTGGGTAGGAAGGAAGCCTGTTGATTCTTTCTCAGAAGAAAAAGCTGTACTGCAAAGCTCTCCGTTACTGGATACTCTTAAATCTCAGGAGTACTTAAACAGATTGAAATACCTGGTTAGTGATGGTGTACAACTTGACTGCTTCTGGAAGTACTTCTGACTCCTGGTAACATAATGAACAGAAAACGGCTGCAGAGGTGGGTTCAGCGTCAAACGCGCTGATGGCTGAGTTTTAGTTCGCTTTGCCTGTGCAATCGTATGGGTGATGGCATTGGATGCAGAACTTGACACCTACGCTTACACAGAGAGGAAGGAGCCTGGCTTGACTTTCAGGGTGGTAAGAAGGGTTTTTAAGCAATGCTGAGAATCAGGATTTTATATGTAAAGTGGTATGAAATTGTGCCCCCAAATACGAAGTCTCAAAATGCTCTTTCTTCAATACACAAAATATGCTACTTTCCGCTACTTAGACCAACATTGAATCTGTTTCCTAGGAGTAGATGCTTTGAAGCAGCACGAGCTTTCAGTGTATACACTACAGGTTAAGTTTTTTATGTTTAAGAAAAACCTAAATAGTTGTGGCTGGCTGTGGTAGGTTTGAAGTTAAGAAAAATTGGGAGTGTTACTTAATCAACCATCTGAAACATAATGATTGCTTTGCTGGATATTCCAAATTATCTTCATTACTTAACTTTAGGACCTGAAAGTAATTGGAGTATGATGCCTATAAATTAGCTTTCATATTTTCTGTAAGATTCTAAAAATGGCTCTGGTGTGATGCTGCTTAGGGGCTGGAAGGTGCTACAAATCTAAATCCTGATTAGTTGGCTTTGTTTCAGTCTTTGTTAAGAGGGTGTGACCTGTGGGTTCCAGTTGATTAAGTCCAGGGATGGGGCAAGTAAACATCTTCAGTAACTTTTTCCAGACCAGTATACGTTTGTTTTATAAGGAAAAGCAAGCTTTTTCTTTCCATTAATTTTTGTTAAGGGGGGTTATGCTGAAATTCTTACTTTGAGTTTTCCGGAAATGTTTTAAAGTGCTAGATTTTCAGGCTGCTCAAACAAGTAGAACTTCTGAGTGTTTTTGACTGTGTCTCCATAGAAATTCTTTCCTCCCCCACCATGTTCTTTCATATTTAGTTTCTATAACCAGTGCACTATTGTGAAGGAGGGGAAATGCAGGGTAACTGCAGGGAAGCCAGCCAATCACTCCAGCATCAGAGCAGACTCCAGGGCTTGTGGAGCTAACCTTTGTGACCTTTGCAAGGGGCCTCTCCGAGGAGAGCCATTTTTCCTGCCTTGTAATGGTAAAGAAAAAAACTTGGCAACTCCTTTGATCAGCAAAGCAAAATCAAGGAGAGCAAGGAGCAAATGGGCAGCTTTGTGCACAAAACTGCTAAGTCAGTGCTGGCTTTCTCTGTGCTGAGAACAGCCTTACCACCTTACACAGAATACACGCACATTTCTATAGGGTCTGGGGATACTTGTTGCATAGTTTTAGAATATTTTTCCATTCAAAACTAAGGGAAAAAGTCCTGGTTGTTGCCAGCTATGGTGAAGTGAAAGTGTTTCATCTAATAATTTGCAATCTGAGAGACAGGGAACTTTTCCTTTCTTTTTTGGGGGGTGGGAAAGATTTTTCAAAATACAAGGAATTGCACAACACTTTTAAAAATAATTCTAGCTTTGGGAAGTGGACATTTCTTTTATGCAGCTGGCATATACTTTTCACTCTAAGACTTACGGCTTTGCAGCTTTCGGTGATGTTTTTCTGTTTCTCAGGTGATGCCTACAATGCATTTCAGGCGCTTTATGCTTCAGTTTGCAAGTATGTGAAGTTTTATTTTGACTTGTGCGGATTTAAAAACAAAGTATGTTCTTACAATGAGAAAATTTTATACTATCTTTAAACTTCTTCGTTATGTTTTTTACTCTTCTTCAGCTGCTGAAATTAAGCACATCTGTATCCTTCTATTACAGTTGCTGGTCTCTGTTACAGCTCCTTGTCTCTGATAACTTGTGTTCCTCCTCTGTGATAGTTTTCTGTTCACAAATCGAGTTAATTCTTCCACCTGAGCTAAAGTTTCAAAAGCAGAAGAGGAGTTCTTCTCTGCCTGAGGGTAGAAGAGGATTCATTATGGTTTTTTTCAGTACTTCCTTCCCTTCCAGTGAGAGTCTGCCTCCAGGTTAATTTCCTAGACCAATATATTTCTGTCCAGTGAACTCAACAGTTTGTTCATTCTCAACAAGAATTCCTCCTGTGGTTTGTAAACTTGCTGGCTTCAACGGCCTTCCTTGGCTGCTTTAGCTTCTCTTCATGAAGCTTGGCTCCTTAGGAGATGTTGATATTACCAGATTGCCAGATTCCTCTGCAAGTCATGTTTCTTCTTTTAGACTTCCACTGTTCACTTTCTTTTGATGTTTCATCTTTTCCTCTGCCACTCCCCAGTTAATCATCACTGGTACTGTGCTGAAGTGGTTCACAGCAATTTTCTTCTCTTACATGACTGAAAACACATAATCAGCTCCACATTCAGGGAGCCAGGTAAACCATGTTTTCACATTGCATTGTTTTGGAGTGTGGTGCCCTTCAATTTTATGCAAGTGCAGAAATTTAAATTAGTTTCGTTGTCTCACTAAATAGCTACAGGTTTTCAGTAATTAAACAAGTTTATTAAATCCTTGCACTGTTCTGGATAGGATGCAAACTCGTTTTCCATGGACATGATTTATTTTTGTGCAGACTGTTCGTCAGCAGGACTGTTCACCTGCAGGACATCTGTTACTCCAGCATAGCCAGTGATTTTCAAATAAGATAGTTAGTATCTGATGAAGATACCCAGGAAGTTGATGAACTTGAAGTCCCTCATCACCAGTGAATGTCTGAAGTAAACTGTAGCAGACTGACTTGGATTCGTCTTGTGTATACTCATAGTGTGATACGGTCTCACTGCAGTTACTGTATTTAAGGGACCAATCCCACATCTGCCTATCTTGGCTTTGACTGCACTGACAAAATCAGCAGAGCAGTTCCTGGCCTGTTCAGTGAGCAGGAGGAGTGTGCCTCCAGGCCCTCCTCCTCCTCTCTCATGTGGAAGCAGTGTTGTCAGCAACAGCTTCCAGCCAGCCCTGTGCACGCTCCAGCACAGAAGGTGATATTTGGCTGCATGTATGATGCTTGCTCTCCAAGCAGCTGTTCTCTGTAGTAGAGTAGGTGAGTTACCAGATAGGCTGCTAGATTACAGGGTTACTGCAGTCAAAGTCCATTTAGTCAAGTACAGTTGTAATCCTGAGGAGCTCAGAATATCAGTAGTCAAGTCAGAGGTGAGGAGAAACAGAGCGCAAACAAATGGAGCCACTCAGCTCCAAGGCCTTGCCTGCTTTCTCAGTTTCACTCTGAATATTTTGTCCGTCTTCTGCAGCATAATCTTTGCCCTTCTTATGCTGTTGCATTTTGTCCTTCTTTATGTACATGAAAATGCAAGAACATGATACTGTCTGATCTGTAACAGTCCTTTTCAAGTCTCATTTGAACAGAAATATTTTGTAACAATTTTCTGAAGAAATAGGTTTCTGAAAATCTATTTAAAGGATACTAAGATATCAGAGAAGAGTGAGTAGAAGATGTAATATGTCAGTTAATAGAACTAGAGTTACGGTATCTAGAAATAGATTTATTTCTTTTTAACGTAGAGTTTACTTTTCAAAGGTTTTGAGATAAAGTTTAAAATTATGACCTGTGTAGTGATATAAAATGATTGCAGAACAAATTCTAAAGATAACACTAAACAGTGTGTGTTTGCTACTGGACTTTGAGTGATAAATGCTGGAAGGAAGTTGCTGGTTGAGTACCTGGAACTATAAAGTGTTAAACCACAGCTCAGAAAGCGTTAGCCAGGTGAATATTTACTTTGTTGGTTTATTCAAGCCTCTTAGTTCAAAACAAAGAAACTGGGAGATGAAGAGCAGAGTGGTTTTTTTCTTCCATAATTCTGGATACAAAATGGATGTGAAAAAACGACATCTGTTTTAAAAAAGCTTTAGTATGTGGTGACTAGAAGCAGTTGATACAGATCACTAAATACAGATTGGACATTTTAAGAGAATGTTAAAAATTACTACAGGAGGGCGGACCAAAAGGATTATATTAATTTACTGTTAGGTTTTAGCAGCCTAATTGTGGATGACATGAAGGAATATTAATTTAAAAAGATACTGGGTGTTTGCATTCACCTCCAGATAGACACATCCTTTTTTTGCCTGCAGGTACTGGTGTTTATCTTCTGATTTGAAGACTACCATCTAGATTACTTAGTTAAAAGGGCAAGAGTGGGTATTCTGAAGCTTGCAGTAACAATAAGCCATGTTGTAACTGTGTGTTCATTTCAGTTCACGCAGCTTGGCCCAGAAAGTTTATATCAGGTAACCTATATAAAGGCTTGTTTTGTGAGAAGGAGGCACAATTGGGATGAATAGTGTTCCATTAACTGCATTCTTTAATATGCTTCTTAAAATTCAGAAAAGTTGTGTCTAAATTACTCAGCTGTTGAAATTACTGATATGTGATAGTGCATAGTGGCATGTTTGAGATCAGTAGCAGTGAATCTTCCAAACACAGGTTATGAAACAAATACATTTTGTCTTCAGAATTTTATGTACTAGCTACTGAATGAGCCAAACCCAAGCAAATAGACAAAACCTAAACAACCTTCAGAGCTTGCACGTACAATTTTGTTTGAATTTGGGCTACCTGGTTGGTGGGCAAATGTATCCCTTTAGAAGGATGATAAGAAGACTTTTAGCCATAAAAGACCTATAGAAAGATGAGATTAAAAGAACTCAGTTTGTCCAGGAGTTCAAAGTGACTTAATACTGATTGAAAAAAAGCTTCTTTGCCATGAAAAGAATTTCTGAAACAGTTTGTGAATTTTGCAAGCAAAAAAGGAAAAGCTGGAAATCGGTAATGGCAGCACTTGGAACTGAAAGGGAGTGGAGGAAAGGGATAGGTCGTAGGGAAGTGCTGACTAATGGTCAGCAAACACTGTAAGGGAGTTCTTGTATTAAGAGCTGACCTCACTTCCTAAAAGGGAAATAAACCCTGTATTATTCAACACAAAGTTTGGGTTGGGGAGGTCTCTAAACTGGACTATTAGGAAGTGGGGAGAGACTGTGCTGGGAGGACAGCTTGATTATAATGATGCTCTTAGCCATTAAAAAAGACACACAACTAACTTCCGGTGTGACCTATTTTGTGATCTTTTATGTAGGTAGGATGTCTACATATCTTTATTGTATTACAGAGACCGCTTATTAGTAAGCTTGATTTGAAATGCTGGACATAAATGTTATGAGTATGACTTTTAAAAATGTATGCAAATAAGTAAATAAGTTCTTTCCCCTTCTCCCACTCAGCAGCACATCCTCCCTCAAACCCTCAGTGGTTGAATGCCAGGGTCTCTAAAATGGTACAAGTTAATGACAAATGTAAAGTGTTCATTTTAAATTACTTAGGAATTATTGGGAACTTCAACTCGTACAAATCTCCTGCTGAAGTTTAGTGAAAGTTGGAGATCTGTGACTTTTGTGATCTGTTTTGCGTGTAAGCGGGGGTTGGGTTGAACTGTTTATTGATAAAATGTAATAGTTCCTAACTTTGGCAAAACCTAAGCTCTTACATATCTCTAAATGAAATCTGTATTTAAGTACTGTTAGTAATTTAAGTGATGTGCTTTTAAATACAGTCCCTTGCTTATTACTTTTTATAATCACTATTTTTAATTCCCTCTCTACCAAAAGAAGCTCAGAAAGCAAATCAAATGACTGCAAATCAAATACATAAAGCTGAGGTATTGGTATTTATTATGTTGATTTAATGGAATAAATTAAAATGTAAGACCTCTTTTGAGGAATACATGGGTCTTTGTTTCTAGAAAAAAAGGTATTTTGTTTTGCTGATGATTATTTCAAACTTTTTCTCTGTTATTTCCCCAAATATTTAATAATAAAACAGAAATGAAAATTCCCATTTGATAACTTCAGAAGCATGCAATGAAATTTGAGTTACAATTAGTTTTACTTTGCATTACTTATTAAAGGATGGACTTCAGAAATACTTTTTAAACTGATGCTCTTTAAACTCTTTGTGTCTGTTGAAGGAAAATGTAGAACCTGGAACTGAAAATCTCAGGTTGAGAACATTTTTAGATGGCTTCTAAAAATAAATATAGTCGCTATTACATTTAAGTATACTATACATATTATTACAGCTATAATTTTAAATGATAAAATCTGAATAACTTAATTTCTTCTCATGTTTTTGCTCTGTGTTATCTTTGCTGCTTTAAGTTAAATGGGTAAATAAAAATAACTTTGCAAAGCATAGCCTTTAGACAGTGTGTGGTATCTGGGTGCTGAGAAATCTGTTGCTTGGTGTATTGCAGCTTGGGAAATCTGTCTCCAGGGGTTGAAGTGTGGAGGATGAAAAAAGGATAATTTGCTGGCAAAAAATAGAGTATGTAAGATTTCCTAGAGTTGGCTGAGCAGGTATCTCACCAGCCATGACTCAGGCAGCAACTTGCTGTTCAAAGATTTTCTTCTTTGTTTTACATGGCAATCCAAAAAGGCTTCAGTGGCAAGAATAATTACCCCCAGCCTCAGCAGCAGGTAGTGTTTGTCTGAACTGGAAAAATAAAAAGCTCTCCCTGAGAGATGAAATAAACCCCGGAAACACTTCCAAGGAAGTGGAAGTGAAAAAGAAGAAGAAAAAAAACAAACAAAAAAACAAAAACCAACAAACACAAAAACCACATAAGTATAGAGAAAGAAAATAGGAGAGTTGTTTTTGCTAAACTGTAGTCTCAAGTGAGGGGAAAAATAGTCCATGAGGCTATTTGTATGACTGAAACTGAGAACACCTAAACAGCTGATCAGTTTAAGGTGTGAAGTGTCAGTTCTGAAGCATACATTAAAAATAGTTGTCAATATTATTTTAATGTCAAGAAAGCCAGATTCTCTTATTCATTGTAGCAAAATGCTATGCAGTCATTTCCAGTAGGTCCTAACCAATTATTTCTTAGAGTCAGCTCATCCTATCAAGGCCATCTAGGAGGGATCATTGTCTGAACACTCAAGCAACCAGTTTGAACTGCCCTCTGGGACTTCCTACTTAGAGCAATAAGGAAACAACCTAAAGAATCTTTCTATCTTAATATTTTGTTTTCCTCAGTGGTGGTTAGCCTCAGGGTTATTCAGCAGGATTGCTAGGAACCCCCTTTAGATACTAAGGCAGCTGGCTATAGCAGCTTTTATTGCAGCATGCTTAGGCAAGTCTCTCTTGACTCGAAAACCTTCAGGCAACAGAAATAGGGTATATAGAAAGGGGCGTAAAATTGCCTGGCTCCTGTTCATTCAAAGAGGCATTTGATTTCCCTCTTGCTTGCTTTGTTTCCTTTTAAGAGCTAACTAGGGAGAGAGAAATGAGATAGAATCTTAGAGATAAAAGGACAAGAAAATGATAAAGGATTCTATGGCCCATCACTACTGAAAATCATCTGCCCTTCCCTTAATAATGTGAAAGTCAGCTTTTGTTTAATCTTGTCTTAGTGTAAGAGAAGACAAAATTGTTGTATCCTGAGGTATCTGTGCTTGCTAAGCAGGGCTGTAGGAGGGTGTCTATGAAGTAAAACAAATCCAGTCATTTCACTTGAAGTTGCAGCAAAGACAGTTCTTCCTTCAGATTTGCCCTCCTTGGTGATATGTCTTTATCTCTTTTGTTTAAAATTAAGGAGAGGGAGATGAATTCTGAGTACCCTGAGTGACTTGGCCACAGGAAACAAACTTCTTAACTTTGGGGGCAGGCTGAAGAGAAGGGGAGGCTTTCTTTAAATGCAGCCTATCTTTGTACTGTGGAAATGAGATGGCAACTTTAAAATTAAATAAATCTGGTGATGCAGAATTTGATCACAGCATTTAATCCCTTACAGAGTCTGGGAAAGAACTGAACTGGTATAAGGACTGTAATAAGGACTGTAAGAGCAAGGACTTTTTTTCTTAGCTTGTGTAATACTGCTGCTGCTTATAGTTTTCAGAGTAATGGGAAAAGCCCTGCAAATAAACATGCTCTGACACACCTGTATTTTTGAGAATCAATTTAAAATATGCCTCAGCATTGTGATACTATCCCTGTTTTTATAGATGAGCTCCCTGTGTGCAGGGTGGGATGATGAACAGGAGTAAAAGGAATAATAAATGTAAAAATAAATGTGTTATTTTATATAAATGTGTCAAATGGCAGTTGTTTCAAGAGTACATTGTAATAAAAGTGGACCTATTTGGTAAACCTTTGAACATCATATCATATCTTCATCTCTTCTATTAGTCATACGTGGATGGATAGACTTCCTGCTGCCCAGCATCCATTTTAGCATCATACTCTCTTGAAGTGAGGACCTTTCTGTGAGTGCTTTCCTAAGAAGGGCAGTGCTGTTCTGCAACTTCAGAACAGCAAGATGTTTCTAGCCAGATCAGTAAGCTTAGTATTAAGTAGTTGGTGTGTGTATTGTGCACTAATGAAGACTGCATTTGAATACCTTAATGTTAGCTATTGTATTTTGTGTATCTAAAAACTCTCTATTTCGTGTATCAGTATCCATGAATTCATGGGCCATGCTTTTGGGAATTTCTGGTAGTTTTTAGCATCTTGCAAGCAGCAACCACTTTGGGAATAAATTCCAGAGGGATTTGTAGAAAAACTTGCCTAACTCTTAGTGACTGTGTGAAAAATCTGTTTCTGCACGAACTAGACTTTGTCAGAGACTTTTAAGGCATTTAAGTTACCCTTACTGCTTTGTTCTAGTTCAGATTGAAACCATTAATTTGTTGAATGAATTTCTGCTGCCTGAGACTGCGGTTATGTAGGGTAGTATATATGGTTCTGTTTCAAACTTTGATTAAGGGGCTGGAGCTCTGACAGGCTCTCTTCCCACCTGGTCAACAGGATGTTCATGTGTTTTGGTTCTCAAAGTCAATGGAATCACAGCTATGGCACAATACATGATTGCACACTGAACAATTGTATGTTGATTTTAAGGTATGCTTTTGCAACCTGAAAGTAGGATAGAGCTGTCTATCATCATACCATCAGTATTCTCTCTGTCATGATAAGCCTGTTGATATGGTTTGGTGAGGACATAATTGGTTGCATAGATGGAGTAGTCCAAAACCAGCTTTGTTTAGTCAACACACAAAAACCTGTCAAGCAGAAGAAATTCTATGGAAAATTAAAAAATACAGCCATATTATCTATTGCAGCAATACTCAAAAACTTTTATCTATGTTTCTATTTCTTTGAGGCAGTTAAGCCATGCCTGGAGACATTCCTGCCGTCAAGAGACAAACCGTGTTAGAAATTTCAGGGTTTGTTTGGCACAGATTAAGAAATCACAAATTTTACTGCTCTGTGCTTTTATGTATATCTTAGGTGGTAATAATCCTGAAACATAAGGAAATATTGCAAGTTAATATGGAGAGGACAAGTGGAAACACAGTGCTTTCCCAATGGGTGGAATATCTGTCAGCACACGAGATTTTCATTGCTGTGTGACCAATAGCTTTTGCATTTGTTGGATGTTATTTACAAAGACAGCTGTAAAGTCCTTAAAGGCTCTTCAGCCACTTCAGGAGTGTGTCCTTGTGTAGTGCTGGTGCAGATTTAGGGGAGTGTTTATGGAGGACTGAATTGGGGTAGAGGTAATTGCTAACAGAGCCATCTCATTTCCCCTTCAGGATTTTTACTTTACTTTGGCTGCTTGGAATTGAAATTTGTGTCATCTCAAACAATGCATTAATGCTACTAGATTTGTTACACCATTTGCAAAGAAATGTACTTCACTTTTACATTAGCAATGCCTAATTAAAAATGACTCATACAGCTGAAGACTTAGTTTCATGTGTTAATCTTTCCCAATTCTTGAAATTCCCTAGAGTAGAAAAAAGGGTGCGCAAACAATGTCACGGCTGTGACCCTTAGTTAGGCAAAGCTGAATCCATGCCATTGTGTGTAACATTCTAACATAACCCAGTAATCTCTGCATGCTACACTTTTTTGAGAGTGATAATCGGAGCAGTTCACGCTGAGGCCTCTGCAGAAGTAGATATTCTGGTTGTTTTCTCTGCCTGGTATAGTAGATATCTTGCAAGTAGCCTACACTGTCTATGCACAGGACAAATTTGTATACAATTTGACGAAGGGGTTAGAAATAACTTTCATCTATACATCAAATCCTAATGTACTGGTTGTAGCTTTAATATAATTCCTTAATGGCATCTATGAGGAGAAACTAATCTGGTCATGATTCATCTAATCTTTAAAGTTCTTAGATGGAAAGAAATAAAAAGGGAGAAGCTGTCAGAAAGTCATGCATTACGTGAATTGAGGAAACCAGCTGGTTAGGAATACAGAGGAAGAATATGAAATAATAGGATCTTTAGCTGGGTCATTTAAGGTAAACAGAATCATAGGTGACATGCTTGTCAATGGAACAGTTCATGTTTGGGATATAATGAAAAGTTGAAATTTCACACCAAGCTTGGAAAATAATTAGGTTTAGCTTAATTTCTGCACTTGCTTGTGTTACACAGAGGCTTTTCTATCCATTCCCAACAGAAGAAGTACACAATGCCAAGTCAACAGTTTTGGTAGGTCTGTCATGATGTGGTCAGTGGTGAGTGTTTGTGTTTTACTTTTAATAAAACAGGATTTTCCAGTGAAATCTTAAACCAGTCCCAAAAATCAGAAAACCAAAATCCAAGTTAGTCATCTCGGCTTCACTAGAGAGTGGAAATCATTTTCTCACAAGCATAAAATGAGACTTGCCTGCTTTATAAAACACAAGGATTACTTTACTGAGAGATGCTTTTTTATTGTGATGCTTTTATACTGAAGAACAGCTTGTCTTTCTGGATGTTTGTGGCTATTTTTTTGGAATGTCCTTTTATCAAGGATCATGTACTAATGCAAAAAGAAGCAATGGGTGATTTATTCTGCCTTGTTTCTATTCTTTTATCAATTTTTTTTTTTATGTTCCAGGAATTTCATATAGGGTGTTAATTTGGTACCTAACATTAAAATACCTGTTGCCTGTCTTTTGCTTTTCTTCCTAATGGCGCAACTCAGTAAAATAATCTGGCAATTTCTGACCAGCTTATGTTAATAATATCTTTTCTGAGAAGATCCTAAGTTCTCACTAAACATAGCATAGCAGACGTGCACCATATGTAAGGTGACTTTATGCTAATCAATGGAAAAAAGGGAGGGGGGGAAGGAAAGTTCTTGTGATGACTGAGAATTCTGTTATGAATTAAGTCCTCAACATACCTTGGAAAATGTGCCTACCAAGAGGGACGCTGTAGATGGAATAAATTGTACAAAATATCAAAACTGAAGGGCTTTTAGTCCTTGAGTCTTTCTTGAGGGATTTGAGTAATTTTTTGCGTGTCCTTGTTTGTTAGTTCATTTCTGACATGATTTAACCTCCAAAACCAACCAGCCAGACCACCCACCACCCTCCTGAAACACACACACACACATAAAATGAACATCCCTTCCCCAAAAAAGCCAAACAACCCAACTCTCTCCTCAAGAAAACCTAAAACAAACAAGCAAACAAAACAAAACAAAAAACAGCCCACAAAAAACTACCAGAAGAACTCTTTAAAATTAGGTTAGAAATAATCTGACAAATCTTCAGGCATATGATAGTGTTTAATGCCAATAAAGATTTCTTTCAATTAGAAATTCTGATTCTTAGTAACTGCAGAAATGCTCCTTGTGTGCATAAAATGAGAACATTTTTCTTTAAAGTTGTTCTTATCAATATGTAAATACTTCGTATAGGACTGTAAAACTGGGTCATGGATGGGGAGAGGACACTTGTTTCTCTTCGTAGTGCGTAGCACTTCTGAAAGTGCTTTCTGGTGTGTGGAGGAGATGGTGTGCCTTGGGGCAGTCACTCTTGATACCAGAATTGATATGATTTTGCTGACAAATGTTTAGCATGTTTTGTGTGTTTTCACTCTGTTTTTCTAAGGCCTGTTACACTAGATCTATGTTTATGGTACATTCTAAGTTGATTTCCTTAGTTTCTTCAACATTAGTCTCATTTAACAAGGATTTGCTTCACATAAACATAAATGAGCGATAATATAGTGTCAGATATTGGATTTGTGCATTTGTTTTATGAAGTAACATGTCTTGCATTCCTTGGTTGCCCCAGAAATGTTGATTTTAATTCTAAGAATATTTACCCATTTTTGTTCTGTGCACACAATACAGAGCTGTGACTCTAGTTCATGAGTAGGTAGCATTTAATTTGATAATGCAGTATGAAGTGTAATGGCTGATTTATAGGTTTCATCGGTTTGATATAATTTGCTAATACTTCTTAAAAATTTTGTGGTTGATAGCGCTTGATCAAGGTACAGCTCAGGTCACGTAAAATAGAAGATACTGAATGTAAGGACTGGGGCAGTTGTCATGTAACACAGCTACTGGGAGAGGGGATAGGGAGGGGAATCTGTTCGGACATCGTAGTTTAAACCCAGCCAGCAACTAAGCACCAGGCAGCTGCTCGCTCACCTTCCTCACTGGGATTCAGAGAAGAATTGGAAAAAAGGTAAAAGCCGTGGGTTGAGATAAAAACAGTTTAATAATTGAAAACTGCTTGGTAATTAAGAAAACACTTTAATAATTGAAAAGTAAAATACAATATTAACAAAAAAGGTAAATAAAAAGAGAGGGAGAAATAAAATCTAATAACCACAAGTGATGCACAATACAGTTGCTTATCACCGGCTGACTCATAATCCAGCCTGACCCAAAGAGCAATCGCACCCTTCTGGGTAACTCTCCCCAGTTTATATACTGAGCATGACGTGCTGTGGTATGGAATACCCTTTTGGCTAGTTTGGGTCAGGTGTCCTGTCTCTGCTCTGTCCGGGCTTTTTGTGCTGCTTTTCACTGGCAGAGCATGAGAAATTGGAAAGTCCTTGATCAGGGTAAGCGCTACTTAGCAACAACTAAAACATAAGTGTGTTATCAGCATTGTTCTCAGGCTAAATCCAAAACCACAGCACTGTTCCAGCTACTGGGAAGAAAATTAACTCTATCCCAGCTGAAACAGGACGTTAATGTAGGGAAGGATATGGTTGTGTCAGTGTTCTTGTTGTGTCCATTTAGACTTTTTCTGCACTGCTGTTCAAAACAGAGAGAAAGATCTTTCCCTGTGGAAAATGTCCTGTTTCCATACTTAATGTAACTTTGAGAAATACACAGTGCTCACAGTAACTTGCTGTTCTGCACATGCTGCAGATATGAACAAAATGAAGACCTGTATTCCTTCCTGTAGTACTAGGATTTATTTGAACATTTCATCCATGTAAGTGCAGGTTTGCCTGCTTTGTATCCCGTAATTTGATGAGCGTGACTTGGAAGTTGTGGAAAAGGGCTCATCTGTTGCAATGTATTTTATGTGGTTTCTTAGTATATAGCATTAAAAACTCAGGATATGGAGATAAGATACGTGTAAGGACTGTGGTTGGGTGGAGGTTGAAGAGAAAGGTTTTGAGGGAAGGTGGGAAGGAAATAGATGTGAAGTCAGGGTGCAGAGCTGAATGGGAGAGAACAAAGAGTTTGCCTTATTGAACAATAATTAGTATGATTTTAATGTAATCAGTTTGATTACTTCAAGACTTTTCATGTGTCCCTCTTCGCTCTAAGACTACTGGTTGAACTTCAGTTGGTCAAGTAAGGACTTGGCCAACTTTTCCCAAGAGATACTCAGCTAGAGAAAAGTTAGAAGGTGCTGCTGCCTAAAATGTCTCTCTACATCAACAGCTGCATAAGAACGTTAAATGTACTTTTTGTGGTACGCTTACTCTTGAGGAATCATTAATACTATCCTTGCTCGCAAAATTGCTTGTTCCACAGTCCATCTATGCCATATCCAGCTACGTTTGGAAAAACCGGTGAATATTGTTTCAGTGTGTTCCTACAGTTAACTGCAAAAATGGTTCTGTAATGCAGTGAGACAACTTTTTCCTTTTGTTTCTTCCTCTACACTCAAGTAGCATATAAAAACAAAGGCTATAAAATATGCACCTTAAACATTTTATAAGCTCATAGCATTACATGGATTTTTGTCGGATTTAAATGGAAATAAATGAATGTGTTATCATGTGTGCAGTGGTTTTTTCCCATTTTCCACTGTTCCCAGAACTGAGTTGCATAAGTGTAACATAAATAGAGGGGAGGAGTAGCACATGCTGGTACTGTAATTTAAACAGAGTCTGTGAAGCATTACTGGGCAGTGTTTTTATATCTCTGTTATCTTTACCAGCTTTCATTGCTTTGTAAAATTAACTTGCAGAAAAGTGAAAAAAATGTTCTCCAGTATGGAGGTTTATGTGTAGTCCACTCCAATATAATGAATAAATGCAAATTTATAAATAAATAGGGTCTTTTATAAATAACTAGGCTAAAAAGGAAATAATTGCTGCATGTGGCATGTTTCTTAGTGGAGCCGAATGTTGGAAAACCTGTGCAACCGAAGATGTAGTTTGCTTAACAGTACCTGTAGTAAATGAGTTGTATTGTGGAAACCAGCATGGCAGTGACACCATTTTAATTAACGCTGTAGTAATGGGGGGTTTTCATTACACAAGGGAAAACAGTCAGTAGTTGCCACATGCAGACAAATTGGAACTTTGTTTGCTATTATATTTTTGTACAAGTAGTATTTCTGCCTGTTTTGTGACCCCTGCCTACAGTGTGTCTATAACATTCTGACCTGGAATTGTTTGTGTGCATGTTTAGGAAGGGTAAAATATGCATATCTTTAAAACTTTTTTAAAAGCCTTTTTGTGATACCTTCTACCTTATAAAAGTCCCTTCGATGATTAGAATGTGATAGATAATTCTACATAAGTAGTTATTTTGGTGACAACTGCTCCATTTTATTATCTTCTGAACTTGTATCTATTCATTTTCACTTGCTTGGAATGCTGAATTAGTTGCAAATTTAGTATTTTGGTGGAAAGTACCAACTTTTAGAATATCAAAGATCATGTTAAAACATGTAATAATTCAGTGGAGCGCTTTTATTAATTGGAGTCAAGGTTTTTGTTAGCAAGTTTCTAGGCATAGCAATTAGTTGCTTAGGGCAGGAAGAAAATAATATTGTTTTGTTCATCCAGATGTGATGAGGTCTTAATTTATGACCGCAGCTTTTGGATATTGTGGTCATGCAAATACATAAACAAAGTTTGAGATTCATCTCTTCTAATGTTAGTGTATTTGACCTAGTTAATTTAGGTTCTCTTCTTGAAGGAGGAAACAAGCCTGATTCACCTTCAGTACATTCACCTTGTGTAGGCTCCTTTCTCTTTGGGGGAAAGCAAGGTGACAAGGTCAGATGTCATGTCCACAGAGATGCTAGTGGCGAGATGACAAATCTGAATTATTTATGCCTTTAGAATGTCTAAAATAATACAGTAGCAGCTCCTAAACTTGAACATGCTTTAAAATATGAGAAACCATGAATTGGGAACAGTTGCTACACAATTATTATTTAATCCAAACAAAATGATGGAAAATTTACAGCCTGATTGATAGTTCAGTACAAATACACGTTGATCCACCAAGATACATACAAATCACAAGACAAGACATGGGTACAAAGCAGAGATATGAGTTGGAGTACCTAGTTTTGAACTTAGATCATCAGTCGAATTTATTTCAGATTTAAATGTTGTGTTTTTGCTGAAGTGAATGAAAATGGGCATTCCATGTAATCCAGGAAAAAAAAGTAACTAAGGGTTATTAATATAAAGAAAGAATGGTACCAAGTTAATGATGTGTTGGATTCTAATTGATAACAATACTACTAGAATAGTTTTAATTGATACCAGTTCTGAATGAATCAATAACAAACTTTTTTGTCAGTGCTCATCGTGTATTAATAGTTTTAATTTTTGTTCTAGTATACTTCTGGGAGCAGTGTTGGTTAATGGCATCAAGATAGTGTTGATGCTTGTTATGAATAGGCTGCATTACTTATTCATTAGCAAAACATGCTAATCACAC